>NC_056746.1:423292890-423482890 GCF_019279795.1 Protopterus annectens
AATATTAATTGAACTGAAAATTGTGGCCCTCTGTCTCTAAAGACATCTTGTGTCTCTACAGAGATCTCGTTAGAAGTGTAGCCATTGATAGCAGTGGGGTGGGGGCTAGTTTCACTTTGATATTCTGCGTTCCAGCTGAGGGTCTGTGTTGCCTTATATAAGTGGTACATTGTGTTTGTTTTTCTGCTAAATACTTGAGCTTTGTCCGGCTAAGAGCTGCCGGCAATCAACTAGAATATAAGTGAATTTAAGTACACTTTTATCTGCACTTTATTCATATTTTATTGCATTCTATGGGTTTTCTTTGCTTACTAAATATTGCTTGAACTAATAATTGTGGCTGTTTCTCTCTACAGAGAGCTTGTGTCTCTACAGAGTTCTTTTTAGAAGTGTAGCTATTGACAGCAGTGGGGAGTAGTTTCACTTTGATATTCTGTGCTCCAGCTGAGGGGCTGTCCTGCCTTATATAACAGATACATTTTGTTTTTTTCTGCTAAATACTTGAGCTTTGGCCGGCAAAGATCTGCCTACAATCAACTGGACATATAATTGAATTTAAGTATACTTTTATCTGCACTTTTTTTATATAGTACTGCATTTTATGTGTTTTTGTTTCTTACTGAATATTAATTGAACTGAAAATTGTGGCTCTCTGTCTACAGAGAGCTTGCATCTCTACAGAGATCTTGATAGAAGTGTAGCCATTGATAGCACTGAGCGGTAGTTTCACTTTGATATTCTGTGCTCCAGCTGAGGGGCTGTCCTGCCTTATATAAGTTGTACATTTTGTTTTCTTTCAGCTAAATACTTGAGCTTTGGCAGGCTAAGATCTACCTGCAATCAATTGGACGTATAACTGAATTTAAGTACACTTTTGTCTGCACTTTTTTCATATGGTACTGCATTTTATGTGTTTTTGTTTCATACTGAATATTAATTGAACTGAAAATTGTGGCTCTCTGTCTCTACAGAGAGCTTGTGTCTCTACAGAGATCTTGTTAGAAGTGTAGCCATTGATAGAACTAGGGGGTAGTTTCACTTTGACATTCTATGCTCCAGCTGAGGGGCTGTCCTGCCTTGTATAAGTGGCACATTTTGTTTTTTTTCTGCTAAATACTTGAGCTTTGGCCGGCTAAGATCTGCCTGCAATCAACTGGACATAAAAGTGAATTAAAGTATACTTTTATCTGCACTTTTTTCATCTAGTACTGCATTTTTATTTGTTTTTGTTTCCTACTGAATATTAATTGAACTGAAAATGCTGGCTCTCTGTCTCTACAGAGAGCTTCTGTGTCTCCAGAAATCATGTTAGAAGTGTAGCCATTGATAGCAGTGGGGGTAGTTTCACTTTGATATTCTGTGCTCCAGCTGAGGGGCTGTCCTGCCTTATATAAGTGGTACATTTTGTTTTTTTTTTCTCTAAATACTTGAGCTTTGGCCGGCTAAGATCTGCATGCAATCAACTGGACATATAAGTGAATTTAAGTACACTTTTATCTGCACTTTTTTCAAATAGTACTGCATTTAAGTGTTTTTGTTTCTTAATTAATATTAATTGAACTGAAAATTGTGGCTCTCTGTCTCTACAGAGAGCTTGTGTCTCTACAGAGATCTTGTTAGAAGGGAAGTCATTGATAGCAGTGGGGGGTAGTTTCACTTTGATATTCTGTGCTCCAGCTGAGGGGCTGTCCTGCCTTATATAAGTGGTACATTTTTTTTCTGCTAAATACTTGAGCTTTGGCCGGCTAAGATCTGCCTGCAATCAACTGGATGAAGAAGTGAATTTAAGTACACTTTTATCTGCACATTTTTAATATAATACTGCATTTTATGTGTTTTTGTTTCTTACTGAATAGTAATTGAACTGAAAATTGTGGCTCTCTGTCTCTACAGAGAGCTTGTGTCTCTACAGAGATCTTGTTAGAAGTTTAGCCATTGATAGCAGTGGGGGGTAGTTTCACTTTGATATTCTGTGCTCCAGCTGAGGGGCTGTCCTGCCTTATATAAGTGGTACATTTTAGTTTTTTTTCTGCAAAATACTTGAGCTTTGGCCAGCTAAGATCTGCCTGCAATCAACTGGACATATAAGTGAATTTAAGTACACTTTTTAACTGCACTTTTTTCATATAGTACTGCATTTTATGTGTTTTTGTTTCTTACTGAATATTAATTGAACTGAAAATTCTGGCTCTCTTTCTCTACAGAGAGCTTGTGTCCCTGCAGAGATCTTGTTAGAAGTGTAGCCATTGATAGCAGTGGGGGTAGTTTCACTTTGATATTCTGTGCTCTAGCTGATGGGCTGTCCTGCCTTATATAAGTGGTACATTTTTTTCAGCTAAATACTTGAGCTTTGGCCGGCTAAGATCTGCCTGCAATCAGCTGGACATATAAATGAATTCAAGTACACTTTTATCTGCACTTTTTTCATATAGTACTGCATTTTATGTGTTTTTGTTTCTTACTGAATATTATTTGAACTGAAAATTGTGGCTCTCTGTCTCTACAGAGAGCTTGTGTCTCTACAGAGATGTTGGTAGAAGTGTAGCTATTGATAGCAGTGGGAGGTAGATTCACTTTGATATTCTGTGCTACAGCTGAGGGGCTGTCCTGCCTTATATAAGTGGTACATTTTTTTTTCTGGTAAATACTTGAGCTTTGGCCGCCTAAGATCTGCCTGCAATCAATTGGACGTATAAGTGAATTTAAGTACACTTTTATCTGCACTTTTTTCTTATAGTACTGCATTTTATGTGTTTTTGTTTCTTACTGAATATTATTTGAACTGAAAATTCTGGCTCTCTGTCTCTACAAAGAGCTTGTGTCTCTACAGAGATGTTGGTAGAAATGTAGCTATTGATAACAGTGGGGGTAGTTTAACTTTGATATTCTGTGCTCCAGCTGAAGGGCTGTCCTGCCTTATATAAGTGGTACATTTTGTGTTTTTTTCTGCTAAACACTTGAGCTTTGGCAGGCTAAGATATGCCTACAATCAACTAGATGTATAAGTGAATTTAATACACTTTTCAAGTGCACTTTTTCATACAGTACTGCATTTTATGTGTTTTTCTTTCTTACTGTATATTAATTGAAATTAAAATTGTAGCTCTCTGTCTCTACAGAGATCATGTTAGAAGTGTAGCCATTGATACCACTGGGGGGTAGTTGCACTTTGATAATCTGTGCTCCAGCTGAGGGGCTGTCCTGCCTTATATAAGTGGTACATTTCAGTTTTCTTTCTGCTAAGTACTTGAGCTTTGGCCGGCTAAGATCTGCCTGCAATCAACTGGACATATAAATGAATTTAAGTACAATTTTATCTGCACTTTTTTCATATAGTACTGCATTTCATGTGTTTTTGTTTCTTATTGAATATTAATTGAACTGAAAATGCTGGCTCTCTGTCTCTACAGAGAGCTTGTGTCTCTCCAGAGATCATGTCAGAAGTGTAGCCATTGATAGCAGTGGGGGTAGTTTCACTTTGATATTCTGTGCTCCAGCTGAGGGGCTGTCCTGCCTTATATAAGTGGTACATTTTGTTTTTTTTCTGCTAAATACTTGAGCTTTGGCCGGCTAAGATATGCATGCAATCAACTGGACGACAAAGTGAATTTAAGTACACCTTTATCTGCACTTTTTTCAAATATTACTGCATTTATGTGGTTTTGTTTCTTACTGAATATTAATTGAACTGAAAATTTTGGCTCTCTGTCTCTGCAGAGAGATTGTGTTTCTACAGAGATCTTGTTAGAAGGGAAGCCATTGATAGCAGTGGGGGTAGTTTCACTTTGATATTCTGTGCTCCAGCTGAGGGGCTGTCCTGCCCTATATAAGTGGCACATTTTGTTTTTTTTCTTCTAAATACTTGAGCTTTGGCCATGTAAGATCTTCCTGCAGTCAACTGGACATATTAGTGAATTTATGTACACTTCTATCTGCATTTGTTTATATAGTACTGCATTTTATGTGTTTTTCTTCCTTATTGAATATTAATTGAACTGAAAATTGTGGCCCTCTGTCTCTAAAGACAGCTTGTGTCTCTACAGAGATCTCGGTAGAAGTGTAGCCATTGATAGCAGTGGGGGGGTAGTTTCACTTTGATATTCTGTGCTCCAGCTGAGGGTCTGTTTTGCCCTATATAAGTGGTACATTGTGTTCATTTTTCTGCTAAATACTTGAGCTTTGTCCGGCTAAGAGCTGCCTGCAATCAACTCGAATATAAGTGAATTTAAGTACACTTTTATCTGCACTTTTTTGATATTTTATTGCATTCTATGGGGGTTTTTTCCTTACTAAATATTGCTTGAACTAAAAATTATGACTGTCTGTCTCTACAGAGAGCTTGTGTCTCTACAGAGGTCTTTTTAGAAGTGTAGCTATTGACAGCAGTTGGGTGTAGTTTCACTTTGATATTCTGTGCTCCAGCTGAGGGGCTGTCCTGCCTTATATAAGGGGTACATTTTGTTTTATTCTGCTAAATACTTGAGCTTTGGCCGGCAAAGATCTGCCTTCAGTCAACTGGACCTATAAGTGAATTTAAATACACTTTTAGCTGCACTTTTTTCATATAGTACTGCATTTTATGTGTTTTTCTTTCTTACTGAATATTAATTGAACTGAAAATTGTGGCTTTCTGTCTCTACAGAGAGCTTGTGTCTCTAAAGAGATCTTGTTAAAAGTGTAGCCATTGATAGCAGTGGGGGTAGTTTCACTTTGATATTTAGTGATACAGCTGAGGGGCTGTCCTGCCTTATATAAGTGGTAGAGTTTGTTTTTTTTCTGCTAAATACTTGTGCTTTGGCTGGTTAAGATCTGCCTGCAATCAACTTGACATATAAGTGAATTTAAGTATACTTTTATCTGCACTTTCTTCATATACTACTGCATTCTATGTGCTTTTTTTTTCTTATTGAATATTACTTGCACTGAAAGTTGCGGCTCTCTGTCTCTACAGAGAGCTTCTGTCTCTACAGAGATCTTGTTAGAATGTAGCCATTGATAGCAGTGGGGGTAGTTTCACTTTGATATTCTCTGCTCCAGCTGAGGGACTGTCCTGCCTTATATAGGTTGTACATTTAGTTTTTTTTCTGCTAAATACTTGAGCTTTGGCAGACTAAGATCTACCTGCAATCAAATGGATGTATAAGTGAATTTAAGTGCACTTTTATCTGCACTTTTTTCATATGGTACTGCATTTTATGTGTTTTTGTTTCCTACTGAATTAATTGAACTGAAAATTGTGGCTTTCTGTCTCTACAGAGAGCTTGTGTCTCTACAGACATCTTGTTAGACGTGTAACCATTGATAGTAATGGGGGGTAGTTTCACTTAGATATTCTGTGCTCCAGCTGAGAGGCTGTCCTGCTTTATGTAAGTGGTAAATTTTCTTTTTTTTCTGCTAAATACTTGAGCTTTAGCCAGCTAAGATCTGCCAGCAATCAACTGGAAGTATAAGTGAATTTAAGTACACTTTTATATGCACTTTTTCATATAGTACTGCATTGTATGTGTTTTTGTTTCTTACTGAACATTAATTGAACTGAAAATTGTGGCTCTCTGTCTCTACAGAGAGCTTGCGTCTCTACAGAAATCTTGTTAGAAGAGTAGCCATTGATAGCAGTGGGGGGTAGTTTCGCTTTGATATTCTGTGCTCCAGCTGAGGGGCTGTTCTGCCTTATATAAGTGGTAAATTTTGGGTTTTTTTCTGCTAAATACTTGAGCTTTGGCAGGCTAAGATCTGCCTGCAATCAACTTGACATATAAATGAATTTAAGTACACTTTTATCTTCACTTTTTTCATATACTGCATTCTATGTGTTTTTTTTTTTCTCACTGAATATTACCTGCACTGAAAATTGTGGCTCTTTGTCTCTACAGAGAGCTTATGTCTCTACAGAGATCTTTTTAGAAGTGTAGCCATTCATAGCAGTGGGGGGTAGTTTCACTTTGATATTTCGTGCTACAGCGGAGGGGCTGTCCCGCCGGGTTCACTTTATAACATCGAAATACTGAAATGTCGAATTTCAGTATCTCGAAGCTATAAAGTCGAATGTTAAAAAAAAGCAAACGTTCATAATCGCGAATTTGACGTATGTCAAAAATATGTAGAATTCGCGGTTATGAAGTTGCGCTATGTAATGTCCAGGTTTGTGTTTTGTTGGTGAGCGGTGCCGTGTTTGGATGTAGGTGTTATGTCAGGTAGGTGAGTGTTTTGTAAGGGTTTTGAGTGGGAGTTAGAGTGTGTGTGAGGGATTGGAAAATGTGCGTGTGTGAGTGAGCTTTTGTGTTGTGTTTGTGTGATCTTGGAGTTAGTATATATAAGTAGGGGGGGTGCAGGGGGGCTTGCTCCCCTGCTTATGTGTGTGTGAGTTGTGTATGTGTGTTGTTTTTTTGTTTATGTTGTGATGTGGGTGTTGTGTTGTATGTTTAGTGTAGTGTGTGCGGTGTTTTCGGTTATGTGGTTTTGCGGTTTTTGTTTGTCGGTGTTTTGTGGATTCCTTTTTATAGTCTCGAGATACTGAAATTCGATATTTCAGCATTTCGAGGTTATAAAGTGAATCCGTCCCGCCTTATATAAGTGGTACATTTTGTTATTTTCTGCTAAATACTTTAGCTTTGGCCGGCTAAGATCTACCTGCAATCAGCTGGACGTATAAGTGAATTTAAATACACTTTTATCTGCACTTTTTTCATATAGTACTGCATTTTATGTGTTTTTCTTTCTTACTGAATATTAATTGAACTGAAAATTGTGGCTTTCTGTCTCTACAGAGAGCTTGTGTCTCTACAGAGATTTTGTTAAAAGTGTAGCCATTGATAGCAGTGGGTGTAGTTTCACTTTGATATTTAGTGCTCCAGCTGAGGGGCTGTCCTGCCTTATATAAGTAGTAAATTTTGTTTTTTTTTCTGCTAAATACTTGAGCTTTGGCTGGTAAGATCTGCCTGCAATCAACTTGACATATAAATGAATTTAAGTACACTTTTATCTTCACTTTTTTCATATACTGCATTTTATGTGTTTTTTTTTCTTACTGAATATTACTTGCACTGAAAATTGTGGCTCTCTGTCTCTACAGAGATCTTTTTAGAAGAGTAGCCATTCATAGCAGTGGAGGGTAGTTTCACTTTGATATTCTGTGCTCCAGCTGAGGGGCTGTCCTGTCTTATATAAGTAGTGCATTTTGCTTTTTTCTGCTAAATACTTGAGCTTTGGCTGGCTAAGATCATTCTACAATCAACTAGATGCATAAGTGAATTTAAGTACACTTTTATCTGCACTTTTTTCATATGGTACTGCATTTTATGTGTTTTTGTTTCTTACTGAATATTAATTGAACTGAAAATTGTGGCTTTCTGTCTCCACAGAGATCTTATTAGAAGTGTAGCCATTGATAGCAGTGGGGGGGGGGGGTCACTTTGATATTCTGTGTTCCAGCTGAGGGCTGTCCTGCCTTATATAAGTGATAGATTTTGTTTTTTTTTTTTCTAAATACTAGAGCTTTGGCCAGCTAAGATCTGCCTGCAATCAACTGGATGTATAAGTGAATGTAAGAAAACTTTTGTCTGCACTTTTTTCATATAGTACTGCATTTTTATGTGTTTTTGTTTCCTACTGAATATTAATTGATCTGAAATTTGTGTCTCTCTGTCTCTACAGAGAGCTTGTATCTCTACAGAGATCGTGTTAGAAGTGTAGCCATTGATAGCAGTGGGGGGGTACTTTCACTTTGATATTCTGTGCTCCAGCTGAGGGGCTGTCCTGCTTTATATAATGGTACATTTTGTTTTTTATCTGCAAAATACTTGAGCTTTGGCCGGTTACGATCTGCCTGCAATCAACTGGATGTTTAAGTGAATTTAAGTACACTTTTTTCATATAATACTGCATTTTATGTGTTTTTGTTTTTTACTGAATATTAATTGAACTGAAAATTGTGGCTATCTGTCTCTACAGAGATCTTGCTGGAATTGTAGCCATTGATAGCAGTGCGGGGTAGTTTCACTTTGATATTCTGCACTGCAGCTGAGGGTCTGTCCTGCCTTATATAAGCCGTACATTTTGTTTTTTTTTTTCTGCTAAATACTTGAGCTTTGGCCGGCTAAGATCTGCTTGCAATCAACTGGATGTATAAGTGAATTTAAGTACAATTTTATCTGCACTTTTTTCATATAATACTGCATTTTATGTGTTTTTGTTTCTCACTGAATATTAATTGAACAGAAAATTGTGGCTCTCTTTCTCTACAGAGAGCTTTTGTCTCTGCAGAGATCTTGTTAGAAGTGTAGCCATTGATAGCAGTAGGGGGTAGTTTCACTTTGATATTCTGTGCTACAGCTGAGGGGCTGTCCCACCTTATATAAGTGGTACATTTTGTTATTTTCTGCTAAATACTTTAGCTTTGGCCAGCTGAGATCTACCTGCAATCAACTGGACGTATAAGTGAATTTAAGTACACTTTTATCTGCACTTTTTCATATAGTACTGCATATTATGTGTTTTTGTTTCTTACTGTATATTAATTGAACTGCAAATTGTGGCTCTCTGTCTCCACAGAGAGCTTGTGTCTCTAAAGAGATCTTGTTAAAAGTGTAGCCATTGATAGTAGTGGGGGGTAGTTTCACTTTGACATTCTGTACTCCAGCTGAAGGGCTGTCCTGCCTTATATAAGTGGTACATTTAGTTTTTTCTCTGCTAAATACTTGAGCTTTGGCTGGCTAAAATCTGCCTGCTATCAACTGGATGTATAAGTGAATTTAAGTACACTTTCATCTGCACCTTTTTCATATAGTACTGCATTTTATGTGTTTTTGTTTCTTACTGAATATTAATTGAACTGAAAATTGTGGCTCTCTGTCCCTACAGAGAGCTTGTGTCTCTACAGAGATCTTGTTAGAAGTGTAGTCATTGATAGCAGTGGGGGGTAGTTTCACTTTGATATTCTGTGCTCCAGCTGAGGGGCTGTCCTGCCTTATATAAGTGGTACATTTTGTTTTTTCTCTGCTAAATACTTGAGCTTTGGCTGGCTAAAATCTGCCTGCAATCAACTGGATGTATAAGTGAATTTAAGTACACTTTTATCTGCACTTTTTCCTACAGTACTGCATTTTATGTGTTTTTGTTTCTTACGTAATATTAATTGAACTGAAAATTGTGGCTCTCTGTCTCTACAGTTAGTTCTCACCCCCCTCCCTGTTCTAATTTTGGTGTTAATCTCGGTAACTTTGAAATTGCATGCCCCTCTTGTAAATTTTTATTTGGATACTCCTTCTGGGCCCATCTCATTTGCTCACTCAACTGAGTGCAGTGAGGTCATATTCTGATTTCAGGAACTCCTACTGTGTACAAAGAGAGCATTTTGGAAAAAAATGTGTTTCCCGCTTTTCGTGTAAGTACTCTAGTCCACATACATATTTCCTATATCCAGGACTATTTCTGAGCTTCTGAGCCCCCAAAATTTCTGTGTTGAAGAGAAGTCTTCTAGCTTAATTTTGTTTCTTAGAACTAGCCAGTTTTTTAGTTTCAGCACTCAAACCTGTTTCTTTGAGCTCAACACTTTTTCAGAACTCATTGTAAGCACTAAATAAGCTACAAATTACTACAGCACTCAACTTTCCTCACTTGTCTAGAGGAATGCAGTTTTTAGTACTTAATAAATAAGCACCTACCCAGGCATGTCTAAGGGTCAGATCCCAGTGTTTTCTCCTGTCTACCTGATGAATCTGGGCATCTTGGGGCAATGCAGCAATTGCCTCCTGTACACAGAGAACCCTCTCCTCCTATCACCCAACACTACAACCTGTGAGAGATGCACTAATATAGCCAAACTGGAAGCAAAGCTCTCTTCACCCAAGACTGGAATAGACAGTCAAGAGGAGAAGGTAAACACTTGCACCACACCACACTCATCACATAGTCCCTCAAAATCTATACCACCAAAACACACACATAGAAACACAAAACACACACCTACATTCACGGAGGCTCTCAATTAAAACCTGCCCAAGCAACAGGGACCTCCAAAGCAGAAATGCAAGCAAACTCCACCCCCAGAACACAACCCAAATGACACATGGCCCACAATCTCAGTGTGCCACTCAACCACAGCCCATAAGGCATAACAACGTACCCAACACTCTAGTCACAGGTGACTCTATAGTCAGGCACACTGATGTTCCACTCACCAGGCTAAACAAGGAGAAGGTTACTGTCAGCTGCCTGTCGGGTGCCAGGATCTGCCACAAAACACACACACTCAGGTCACTCTACAACAAGTACAAATATGACTCTGTCATTGTCCATGTTGGTGTGAGTGACCTGAGACGTACCTCCCTGGACTACATGAAAAGAGACATGGAGAAGCTCTCTGATTTTGTAGCCCAGGCAGGTATGACCCTAGCCCTCAGTAGCATCCAGCCATCACCCAGAATGATACCACAGTACAAGGACAAAATGATTGACTTCAACAATTGGCTAAGCTTCTGGTGTCATTCTAAGGGGATCCAGTATTCGTCTGCCTGGGATGACATGATCAACAGACCATGCTGCTTTGCCAGAGATGGCCTGCACCTGTCGCCCTTGGGATTCCAGATACTGGCTAAGGCTCTTGCCACCCTATAGTACCTTTTTTAGGAAAGGTTCAAATGACAAATTCACCACCATAACAGGTACAAGCAAGCAAAATCTGAGGATAATGTTACTCAATGCTAGCAGTCTAAACTTCAAAATGCACTCACTCGAGGCTCTCCTTAAAATGGAGAACATCGACGTCTATGCAGTGATAGAGACCTGGTTCAAAGCTCCAGAGAGTACCCCTGCATTACCAGGCTATAATTCATAACACACCTTTCGGCCACCTAACCCAGACCGAAGCACCAAAGGCGGAGGCGTGTCCATATTCATTAAGGAGATCCACACCTCCAGGCTAGTTGCACAGCATAATGCATCCGAGATTATCCAAGTGAAACTAACTCTGGGCAAGACTGCAATCCAAACTGTAGTTTGATATAGACCCCCCACCATGCCCCAGGATTCCCACTCCTCATTTCTTGATACACTGGAAAATATTAGGGTACAACCCAATACCCTAATAATGGATGAGTTCAACTACCCCACCATTAACTGGGAAAACTACTCATGTACCAACTCTTTTGCTCAATGTTTTCTGGAATTCATAAATTCCAACACCTTGGATTAACTTATTCACACCCCCGCCAGGGGCAGCAATATCCTAGACCTGGTCATTACCAACATGGGTAACCGGTGTTCCACACCAGAGGTCAATTCCTCATTTTTCAGATCCGACCACAAGCTAATCACCCTAGACATCCACATCCCACCCTCCATTAGGGAAACCACCGTAAAAAACTTCTCCAAAGCCAACTTCACACTTCTTAAGACAGAAGTGGAAACCTTCATGACACCCATGCAGATGGACAATACAGGTACGCCTGCTGAGTCCTACACAAATGCACTTTATAAGCACTTACATGAGTGCATGGATTGTGCTATCCCTAACAGAACCAAGATGCTATCCTCCAAAAAACAGGAAGCCAATCTGGTGGTCCTCTGCCATAAACAAACTCTACAACAGAAGAAAGAAACTGTTGCAAAAAAGAGTAAAATCCCATGACTGGAGGAGCTCCCTGGTCAGCCTCAGTAAGAAGTTGAGATCCCTCATAAAATCCTCCAAAGCTAATTACGAAAACAAAATTGCCACTGACTCTAAAGACAACCACAAAGCATTCTATAGCTATGTCACGAATCTCAATAGCAACACTCAGATCTGCTCTGAGTTATAGCACAATGGCACTAAATATACAGAACCAATTGATATTGCCAACATCCTGGCAGATAGGTTCAGTGCTAACTTTACCCCCCTCTCACCCCCTAGAGGGCCCATCTCTATACCGGAAGAATGCAAAGTTCCTGTAATCACGGGTGCACAGGTAAAAAACACACTCTCCAAAGCCAAGAACACAAAATCCATGGGACCTGACAATATCCTAGGCTGCATTCTACATGAACTACAGAACGAACTGGCACCCCACCTAATTACCATGTTCAATCACAGCCTCACCTCAGGCTTTGTGCCCACTGAATGGCGCACCATGATGGTTATCCCACTCCACAAAGGGGGAGCCACGACGGACCCCAGGAACTACCACCCCATTAGCCTGATGAGCCTGGTCTGCAAGGCCATGGAATGTATCATCATGGAACTCATAAACAAAGACATTGGTAATCTCCAAACTCTGGATCCCACCCAGTTCGGGTTTGTAAAAGGCAGATCATGTCTCCTAAACCTGACAGACTTCTTTGAAGCAGTCACCAAAGCCATAGATGAGGGTAAGGTGGTTTATGCAGCCTATCTAGATGTTGCCAAGGCTTTCAATACCATCCCCCACTCTGGAATTATAGATAAACTCACTAAACTAGGTATAAATCCCTATGTCACAAGATGGGTTGCCAACTGGCTCATGGACAGAACCCACACTATGAAAGTAGCAGACTCCAAATCCCGCTTCAGACCAGTGATAAGTGGAGTACCACAGGCTTCAGTCCTGGGTCCTCTCCTGTTTGGTATTTACTTCTCTGAAGTACACGCTAACACAAAAGGTCTTTGGCTAATGAAGTTTGCAGATGACTGCAAACTGGGAGCCATAATTGAAACTCCTAACAATGTGGACATCCTACAAAAGGGCCTCACTGAGACAGATGTCTGGTGTCACAGCCATGGCCTGAAGCTCAATGCCAAAAAGTGCATTGTCATCCCCTATGGTAAAAACTCTGTACCCATGAACTACCACATAGGTGGTAGTCTACTTAACACCAAAAGTGTGATAAAAGACCTTGGGACAGAGGTGGACAGTAGTCTCTCCTTTGATAATCACATCGCCACAGTGGTCAGGAAATCCTTCTACATGGCACACCTCATCACAAAAGGTTTCTCATCCAGAAAAAAAGAGGTCATTGTTCCCCTCTACTCATCACTCATTAGACCCATTATAGAGTACAGCACCCCTTTTGATATGTACCTCACAAGACATCTACAACAACTGGAGTGGCCAAAGAAATACCTCACAAAGAGGATTACTGGCCTCAAACAGATGCCCTATGCAGACCGTCTCAAAAAACTGCAGCTTTACTCTGTCGCATATCGCCTACTCAGAGGTGATCTCTGCCTAACATACAAAGCTATGTCAAACCCAGAGCTAATGGACATGCTCCACTTAAAGAAATCCCAATCCCTCCGAGCTACACACTGTAGGGACCTAAACTTTGTCACCACAATAAACACAACATGCTGGAGGGATAGATTCCTGTCCCAGAGATATCCTGTACTCTGGAACAGACTACCTATCTATGTCAAACAGAGCTCCTCATTAGCACTCTTCAAGAAAAATATTGATGATTGGATGGGAAATGGCAAATTCACCCCGGGGATCACTTCTGTGGCTCTGCTCGACAGGGGCACAGGAAAATAATTTTCTTGGGTGGCGAAAGCCAGGGTACCTTTTTGGCTAGACTTATATAGGCCCTAGGGCTAACAGCCTAGTACCTACCTATGAACCTATAATGTGAGGTTGAACACCACTGAAAAAATAGAAATGTCTGCTGTAGTGAACCATGGACCTTATACATGGTAGTCCTACACTCACAGCTGTTGCCTGTAGAAGAATTAAAGAATACACAGAATTACATACAAAGAATTACAAGCAAAGAGTGCCCAAATTTACATACAACTATAAATGTTTCAGGTTACCTAGTACAAGACTATAGGGATCTCATATGTTGTTTTAAAAGTTCCTGTAAATAAAAGAGATATGTTGTAGTTGTGCTTTGTAGGAATACTGGTAAAGCACTGAGGTGAGGCATACTGCCTAACTCAACCTGGGCAAGGCATTTGACATAGTACTCCACTTGGGCAACATAGAAAAGCTCAGCAAACTACATATAAACCCCTACATTACCCACTGGATAGCCAGCTGGCTTACAGGCAAGACCCAACAAGTTAGAATAGGGGAGTCTACCTCCTCAAAAATGTTGGTTACTAGTGGAGTGCCTCAGGTCTCAGTTCTGGGTCCACATTTGTTTGCCATCTACTTCTCTGATGTCAAGGCTAACATCAAGGGCCCCTGGCTGATCAAGTTTGCAGATGACTGCAATTTGATTTCAATCACTGAATCCCCCTAGACACAAATATTCTCCAGAAGGCCTGAGACAGATTAATAACCGGTGCCAGAGTTATGGTCTAAAACTCAGTGCCAAAAAATGCCTCATATTATGTTTTGGAAAGACGGCCACCCCAGCAAACTACTACATTGATAATACACCCCTAAAAATAGACTCTTTAGTCAGGGATTTGGGAATGCATACAGAGATTAGGCAAATGTATATCCTATGTATACTGTAGAGAAGGAAACATTCTGTGTTGCACAACTTATAAGCATGACTATGGCATCTAGATCCAAACATGTCTTCATTCTGTTGTACTCTGCTCTCATAAGACCAAGCAAGGAGTACAGTGCCTCCTTCAGTATGTACGTGTTCAAGTACATGCAGCAACTGGAGTGTCCTCAGAGATTTCTCACAAAATAAAATACATGATGTGGAAAAGAAGTCCTAGGCGGACCTCTTCAAAGCCTTGTCTTTTTATTTAGTCTCCTACAGGCTGCTGATTGGCAACTTATGCTTGCCCTACAAAGCATCCTCTGATCCAGTCCTAATGGAGCTGTCGCACATCTGTAAAACACACAGCATCAGAAAATCCTGATCCAGGGACCAAAACCTTTCTTAGAGTATGCACAGGACAACAGGACATCCTGGAGGGACAGATATGTCTCAGTAGCTCCCCCTTCTCTGTAACAGGCTTCTCTTACATTTGAAACAGAGTTCATTCCTGCACTTATTCAAGCAAAACTTAAATCAGAGGATGGAGAACTGTAACTATAACTCCTGGTCTGACACGTATGTCTCTATTAGAGGAAGCCTGTAATTGCTCAGATACCCATGCAAAAGTATATATAACTCCACAAAACCCCTGATAACCAATAGCTTATCAAATTTTCTTGGAAAGCATAACTAGGCTTAAATGGCCCCCTTAGGTCTATGGCCCAGTATTCTACTATGGTCCTATGACAAACAGAGGATTACAGCAGGGAGAGGAGAGAGAGGGAGAGAGAAATAAAGCCTGCCAAAGGTAGATGGAAACTGAGATGGGGATGTACTGACGAAACAGGCAAACCAGGAATGAGAACAGAGACAGCAAGAGAGAACTGAAAGGTAAAGTAAACAGTTGTCCTTCCACTGTGGGCTGCATTTGTGACAGTACCATCTGTAAACTTGAGGCATATACAGGCACATATATTCCTGTTGCCAGCCTCTGGTAATCTGAATTCTGCAGCAAGTGTGCACATTCTTAGGAAGGTAGTGAAATCACATCTCAGCACACATTTTAGTGTCCTTCATGCCTTCCCAGACTGCCTATAGATCCAAGTAATGCCAAAAAAATCATCTTGGTATTGCCGGCCATATATGTCTAAATCTGGGAGACATGGTTTAGAACATGGCACTGTGCCTTCTTCACAATGAAAATTTATACCAATATGTGCAGCATATTCTAAACTGGGGCAGGAGCCACGCATGCCTGTGAATCACTATATTTTGCATGAGGTAAAGCCTACTGTCAATGATCGTGGCCATTAGCTGATGTTGAAGACCTACATTGCATATATGCATTACATGCTACTGCATGAATAGCCATGCAGTAGAGATCATGCTGTAGCTGAGACTCACAAGGCACCATCTTGTTCAAAATGAAACTGACATGATTTTACAGGAACTTTTGGAGAATGGTAGCATCTTTTAATGCCCACTTGAAAGTGTCTGCATGGTGAATGAAAGAAAGCAAGACAATGCTTTGTTGTCTTCATGCCCATTTCAGGGATTACCTACTGGGTCCATATCATGGAACCTTTAATTTATGAGAGTATGTACCTAGCATGACACGGATAAAGACTTGTCCTTAGACACTGCCATCACCAGGGTGTGAAAACAGTACAGGAATTGATTCAGTGACTTGCTCTTCAGCACTCCGAAGGTCTCCATACATAAGAAGCAAAAGATAATGGGGAATCACTTCAAATAATATAATACATTTTTTTCTAGATTTTCTAGAAAAAAATGTATTATATTATTTGAAGTGATTCCCCATTATCTTTTGCTTCTTATGTATGGAGACCTTCGGAGTGCTGAAGAGCAAGTCACTGAATCAATTCCTGTACTGTTTTCACACCCTGGTGATGGCAGTGTCTAAGGACAAGTCTTTATCCGTGTCATGCTAGGTACATACTCTCATAAATTAAAGGTTCCATGATATGGACCCAGTAGGTAATCCCTGAAATGGGCATGAAGACAACAAAGCATTGTCTAGAAAGTAACTGGAAAGCTCAGCTTAGGAATTAGATCTGCTACTATGTCGAACTTCTATATTTGGTGGAGGTGGAGGTGAGGGCACTGATGTGATATGCATATATATATATTTTATAGGGATTTCTGTAGGACCTTATTCTGGGGTATGGTCATGCTGCAACATGTCATGGTAACTGCATTCCGCCTGGTGTTTTTTTGTGTTCATCTTGTTTTTTTTTTTTGGTACATTTTTTTTTTTTTTTTTTGCTAGCATATGCTGTTACCCCCTCTGTGGTATGGGGCTTACTAAATTTGTAATCAATACTGTCCACTCTGTACAACTTAACCCCACTGAACTAAGGGTCATCAGTCTTCCTCATTTTTGTATTGGCAAGCCAGTAGAATAATTGACAAGCCTGACATATGGAAAAAAATAGGCCAGCCCAAGATTCATCATTGTCCAATGGGTAGCTTGGAGAATTTCTGTAGGATTGGCTCTGCCCCCAACCCCCCCCCCCCTACACACACACAAACACACACACACACACTCACACACACACGCACATGCTTGCTGGCATCATCCCTGTAGGCTGAGAAGAGCAATAAGGCAAAGTTTCTGGGAACAATTACACTCTGGGGCAAGAGACAGGAATGTCCCACCAAATCCAACCAATTTCTCAACCCAGCACTAATTCCTGCCCCAGTCTCCACTGAGTCATGGCATTAGTCTTGCCTCCACCAGTCACTCTCCACTCTCCACCATGTCACTCTCCCCTAGAAAAGGTGAGCAAACGTAACCTCTGCAGTCCTTCCTCACTGCATGCCATTTCCTTCAAGTGCTTCAGACATCTATTGATCTCAGGATGTCTGGGTAGTAGTCAGTGCTTTATTCCACTATGCCAACAGAGCTAACTCTCTCCATGTATACCTGAGTCCTATTCACTTTACATTTGTTAATGTGTATGCAGGAGACACACTTCTGCCTTCTCCCTCTCTTTGTGAGATCCTCTAATGATCCCCTTCTCTTTCAGCACAAGCAGATCACAATCCAAAATGTGTTGCCTTTTGTAGGAGGCAGGAGAGTCTTTCAGCCAACAATGGTTAGTTCCCCCCAGAAGGGCTCACAAGTTGATTTTTATTTCCAATGTCAGGATACATTCACTCATGGCTACCCTTCCATTTTGTCTCCTCTCTACAGATCTGGATGATAGGTTTATAAACTGGGTACCTCCTCTGCATCCTGCCATGGCCCAGGTTGTCAGGTGCATGAGGGTGATGAGCTTGGGTGTGCCTCACCACGGGGTGTGTGGGTGGGGGGGTCTGGTTGGCTTTTCAGTGGCAGAGAACCCCCCTGCATTGCCTGCGGTGGCCTAGCCACAGCTGAAGCAAGTGGTGGAGGCTACAGTGGCATACATATTGGGCAGATATATGGCCTACATGGAGAACCTCCTGGAACAAGTAGTAGATTTACTTGTTCACTTGACTAGCCCACCAATACCACTGTAAAACTATCACTGGACCACCAGGCGAGGGTATGGCTGATACCACATGCTAATAGATCCCTGTAAGATCTCACTCAGGTAGGACAAGGATATCATGGCAGTTGTTCATATCCCACCCTACCTCCAGCCATGTGTGCTCCCTTCTTCTTGTGTCCTACACATATTAAAACTTCAAAAGAGACCACAGCTCTCTCTGTTCTGAGTCAGGCAGATTTTTTTCCCACCCTCCCACCCATTTAAGTTGTCTTGTTAAATACCACTGTCTTTCTAGTTGCCCGCCTCTTATGTTAATCTGACCATATATCTCATTTCTCTCTACTTTCACTGGCTTATGTGAGTAATCACAAAATCATAATTTTTGAAATCCCACCGCTTCAATTATTTAAATTTATTGGCCATCCTACAGTATTTCATAGTACCAAAATACAAAAGTGACCACCCCTTTCAATCCATCTTGCTGTTTTAAAAATAGTAACTCTCCACTAAACCTTAACTTTTTAAACAGGTAAAACTCAAGTTACCTACTTTCACATCTAACTTCTCTAGTGCACACTGCAGAGTGCATTCTTTTCAATCTTACCTTTAAGCATCCCTGTGACTAGCACTTTCTCTAATACCTGCTGGAAAGCACTAGGAAGCCTTAAACTCATACAAACACTGAACTCTCCTTGTTAACAAGGAGAAATTAATAGTAGGCACTAAACAGCCTATAATTGCAAAGTTCCTTGCTAAGGAAACAGCACCTATACTTTACAAAGAAAAAAAAAAAGCCCCAAACCAAGCATGTCCAAGGGTCAGCTTCCGGTGATTTCTCCTGTCCACCTGGTGAATCTGGGCATACTGGGGCAATGCAGCAATTGCCTCATGTACACAGACAACCCTCTCCTCCTACCACCCAACACTACAACCTGTGAGAGATGCACTTACATAGCCAAAATGGAAGCAAAGCTCTCTCCACCCAAGATTGTGCTAAACAGTCAAGAGGAGAAGGTTAACACCCACACTACATCTCAAGCAACACATAGCCCTTCTAAACCCGCACCACCAACACCCCATATAGCAACACTAAATCCACATATGCAGAGGCCCTTAACTGTAACCTGCCCAAGCAACAAAGACCTCTGAAGCTGAAACGCAAACAAACATCAATCACAACCAATGTGTCACATAGTTCACAACACCAGTGTGCCACCCAGCAACAGCCCCTAAGGCAAGACAATGTACCTAACACTTTAGTCATAGGTGACTCTATAGTCCGGCACACTGATGTCCCTCTCACCAGGTTGAATAAGGAGAAAATTACAGTCAGCTGCCTGTCGGGTGCCAGGATCCACCACATAACGCATGCACTCAAGTCACTCCACAACAAGTACAAATATGACTCTGTCATTGTCCATGTTGGAGTGAATGACTTGAGACGTACCTCCCTGGACTACATGAAAAGAGACATGGAAGAGCTCTCGGATCATGTGGCCCAGGCAGGTATGACCCTAGCCCTGAGTAGCATCCTGCCTTTGCCCAGAATGATACCACAATATAAGGATAAAATGATTGACTTCAACAATTGGCTAAGCTTATGGTGTCATTCAAAGGGGATCCAGTATCTGTCTGCCTGGGATGACATGATTGACAGACCACGATGCTTTGCCAGAGATGGTCTGCACCTGTCGCCCCTGGGATTCAGGTTACTGGCTAAGGTTCTTGCCACCCCTATAGTGCCTTTTTTAGGCAAACTTCAAAGGACAAAACCACCACCGTAACAGGTACAAGTATGCAAAATATGAAGGTAATGCTACTCAATGCTAGAAGTCTAAACCTCAAAATGCACTCTCTCGAGGCACTCCTAAAAATGGAGAACATCGATATCTGTGCAGTAACTGAGACCTGGTTCAAGGCTCCAGAGAGCACCCCTGCAATACCAGGCTACAACTATTACCACACTTTTCGGCCACCAAACCAGGACCGAAACACTAAAGGTGGAGGAGTGTCAATATTCACCAAGGATATTCACACCACCAGGCTAGTTGGCCAACACAATGTGTCTGAAATTCTCCAAGTGCAACTAACACTAGGTAAGACTGCAATCCAAATTGTAGTTTGCTACAGATCCCCCACCATACCCCAAGATTCTCACTACACCTTTCTAAACATACTGGAAAATATTAAGATAGAACCAAACACCCTAATACTGGGTGATTTTAACTACCCTGCCATTAACTGGGAAAACTACTCATGTCCCAACACCTTTGCTAGCGGTTCTTGGAATTCATAAATTCCAATGCCCTGGATCAACTAATCCATAGTCCCACCAGGGGCTCCAATATCCTAGACCTGGTCATTATCAACATGGGAAATCAATGCTCCATACCTATGGTCACCCCCTCGTTAGTCAGGTCTGACCATAAGCTAATCACCCTTAACATCCACATCCCACCCCCACCCCCAGTAAAGAAACCACCATAAAAACTTCTCCAAAGCCAACTTCATGCTACTCAAGTCAGAAGTGACAAACTTCATAACACCCATGCAGACGGGAACTGAAAGTTCAACTGCTGAATCCTACACTAAGGCACTGTATGAGCACATCCACTCATGCATGAATCGTGCCATCCCAAATAGAACCAAAATGCTCTCATCCAAAAAATGGAAGCCAATCTGGTGGTCCCCTGCCATAAACAAACTTTACAACAAAAGGAAGAAACTTTTGCAGAAAAGAGGAAAATCCCAGGATGCAAACAACTCCCTTACTAGCCTCAGCAAGAAACTGAGATGCCTCATAAAATCCTCCAAAGCTAGTTATGAAAATAAAATTGCCAAAGATTCCAAAGACAACCACAAAGCATTCTATAATTATGTCAAGAATCTAAATGGCAATGCTCAGATCTGCTCTGAGCTAAAACAGAATGGCATTAAATATACTGATCCAAAGGATATTGCCAATATCCTGGCAGATCGATTCAGTGCCAACTTCACCCCCTCTCACCCCTAAATGGCCCATCTCAATACCGGAAGATTGCCAAATTACAGTAATAACGGCCACACAGGTACAAAACGCACTCTCTAAAGCCAAGAATACAGCATCCATGGGACCAGATGACATCCTGGGCTGTGTACTACATGAACTACAATATGAACTGGCACCTCACCTAAGTGTCATGTTTAATCATAGCCTCACCTCAGGTTTCGTGCCCACTGAGAGGCGCAGAGCTACAGTTATCCCAATCCACAAGGGGGGATCCACCTTGGATCCCAGAAACTACCGTCCCATCAGTCTGACAAGCCTTATCTGCAAGGCCATGGAGCGTATTATCATGGAACTTATAAACAAAGACATTGGCAACCTTCAAACACTGGACCCCACCCAGTTTGGGTTTGTGAAGGGCCGATCTTGTCTCCTGAACCTGATTGACTTCTTTGAATCAGTCTCCAGAGCCATGGACAAGGGTAAGGTGGTCCACACAGCCTATCTAGACCTTGCCAAGGCCTTTGACACCATCCCCCCACTCTGGAATCATAGATAAACTTACTAAGTTGGGCATTAATCCCTATGTCACCCAATGGGTTGCTAAATGGCTTACTGATAGAACCCACACTGTAAAAGTAGCCGACTCCAAATCCAGCTCCAGACAAGTGACAAGTGGAGTACCTCAGGGTTCAGTCCTAGGGCCACTCTTGTTTGGCATCTACTTCTCTGAAGTACAGGTCAACACTAAGGGACTCTGGCTAACAAAGTTTGCAGATGACTGCAAACTGGGAGCCATTATTGAATCCCCAAATGATGTGGATACTCTACAAAAGGGCCTTACAGAAACAGATGCTTGGTGCCAGAGCCATGGGCTCAAGCTCAATGCCAAGAAATGTATTGTTATCCCCTTTGGGAAAAAAAACATGTATCCATGAATTACCATATAGGTGGCAGTACACTAAACACAGAAAGTGTGATAAGAGACTTAGGGACACAGGTGGACAGTGGTCTCACCTTCGATAACCACATCGCCACAACAGTCAGGAAATCCTTCTATGTGGCACACCTCATCATGAAGGGCTTTTCATCCAGAAAAAGGAGGTCATTGTCCCACTGTACTCATCCCTCATTAGACCCATTATAGAATACAACGCCCATTTGGTATGTACCTCTCAAGACATCTGCAACAACTGGAAAGGCCTCAGAAATACCTCACTAAAAGAATCACAGGCCTAAAGCAGATGCCCACGCTGACCGCCTTAAAAACTCCAGCTATACTCTGTCGCATATCGTCTACTCAGAGGCGATCTCTGCTTAACATACAAGGCCATGTCAAACCCAGAGCTGTTGGACATGCTACACTTAAAGAAATCCCAATCCCTCAGAGCTACACGCTCCAGGGATCTAAACCTTGTCATCACAATAAACAAAACATGCTGGAGGGATAGGTTCCTGACCCAGAGACTCCCCAGACTCTGGAATAGATTGCCCATACATGTCAAGCAGAGTGCCTCTTTGGACCTCTTCAAGAGGAACCTTGACGATTGGATGGGAGAAAGGAAATTCACCCCAGGGATCACGTCAGTCGCCCTGCTAGACAGGGGTCCAGGAAAGTAAATAATGTGGGAAGAAATAGCCAGGGAATTGCTATGGCTAGGCTTGTATAGGCCCTAGGGCTGATAGCCTAGTACCAACCTATGAACCTATGAACCTCTGTACATTGTTCAACCATTGTCATTACCATCTGTCTGCCATTTATTTGTCGCTGCCTCTCCATTGTCTCCTCATCCTATTATGTGTACTTCCACCTGTGGTTTTTTTTGTGTGTTGCTTGTCTCTCTGACAGTGAGTACTATCCTATTCCCCTTTCCTAACTCTTCCTTTCTCTTTCACCCTACCCACTTTTCCTTTCTCTCTACAGTAATGAAAAGTGGACCTTGCCCCTTCAAATGATGTCCTCCTTCTAACACCCTGCCCACCTCTATATGTTGTCCTTTTGTGTGATGCTGCACTTGCTGTTCCCTATTTCCTGTTCTCCTGTACACCCCTTTCTTTCACTTTTACAAATCCAACAGGTGTTCCATAGCCAGATGCTACTGAGTGCAGATGCAAATAATACAGTTGTTTAGCAGTCTGCAGGCGTGGTGCAGTACTACCAAAAGACAATGAAGCATATGCAGCCCAGCTGCTGCAAGCATTGCTGCACATTGATATATAGCAGCCTGAGTTCATATTTTCTTTTTTCATGATATCTCACTATGTAGCACACTGCAGATCTGTGGACTGCTTCCCATATTTTTAAGTATCCATTTCAATGCATGGCTTTCTCTACCACACATTATACTGCACAGCTAGGTCCACTTGCACACTTGCTGTTTGGCTCATTTTTGTATCCCTGAAGGTTGCATTTTTTTGTTTGGATACTTACCTTCTCCTTCTGCCACCGTGCAGTGCTACAGAGCTGTGCAAACCTTGCAGTGAAGTGCAGTGCATGTCTATGAATACTGGCCCAGGTTTACATATGAAAAAGATATTTGATTCATTTGTAACTTTATGAAAATATCCAGGTATACTAATGAACTGCTTTAGAAATACAGGCATATACAGTTTTGTTACAGTCAATCCCCCCCTTTCATTCTCTCTATTGTAATATAATTTGTCTACAACACCTCTCATCAATATATAATTAATTGCAAAAAATATGTCTATGCAATATATTGTTGAAAACAACAAAAAGTTAACAAAACAACATTTTTGCAAGTGGGGCTGGATTCCCTGTGTCCTCCACTCTTCCATAACTTTATATATACTAACTCTGACATTGCACAATAGTGGTGGTGAAAATGAAAAACAAGCTCTTCCCACTGCTTGATGATCTCACAATAAAATACTGCTTATATTTTAGTGCAGCGCTCAAGGAAACAGGAATTGATGAATAAAATCATTAGTTCTACTTTGATAACAACAATGTACAACCAGCTATACTGTAACCATATAAAGACAGACAGATAGACCAATAGATATAAATAGAGAGATAAACAGATAGACAGATAGCTATAAATACAGATATAGATTTAAATGGCTAAAATGCTGTACACATCTCCCTCTATTATTTCAGTTTACAGATTTGTGCATTTTAAATCAACAGATGATGTTATATATACATTATTTGTTGATTTACAGTCTTTAATATATTTCTGACAATTATATACATATACAAAATAAGCTTTTTACTATACATAAGACTTTTTAAATTTAGTTTTGCAGAGCTGATGATGTCATATTTGAGCTATTCTATGTATCTGTGAATTTTTTGATCATTTTTTATTTTTATAATCATTTTCTCCAGTGTGCTACTACTTCTTTCAAAGTAATAAAGCAGTTTCAGTAGAAGTCTTATTGCACAGCATTTTGTTGATGCATGTTATAATTTGAAGCTTGGTGTAACATGTGATAATAAGCTTTTACCTACACCCGAAGCCTAGACCCGCCTCTTTGTGTTTGCTGTTGTGATTGGTGGACCACTGTACATTATTCATGTTCAGCACTCTTGAGGACGAGCTTGATACATCCTTATGGTATATATGTAACCATTGGATAGAATGAGGAGAAAACATTTGGAGCAGTTAGTAACAAACCACAAATAAAAATGTTTTTATTTACACAACCATACAAATGACCATTAATATCTTCACGAGGAGGCCTGCTAAAGATGATGAATTCTTTGCAAAAGAAATTTCAGTATGATATTTCCAACAACAAAAAAAAAAATACATGTGATCTTAACAAAATATTTCACATAAAAATCTGAGTTTAGCAATTTGTCAATTTACATATATTAATTTTAATATATATATATATATATATATATATATATATATATATATATATATATATATATATTGTTTCCTATAGCAAAGGAAGTTTTATGATTTACTGCACCTTTAGTTTCCAAGGATTTAGATTTGAGCCCATCTTACAACACATTAATTTTCATAGATGTAATTATTAGTGTACTTTCTTTTATTAACAATTGAAAGAATGAATATTGACTACATGTACAATTTCATGAACATTTCTGAATATAGGCTTTGGGGTATGGAAAATCATTTTTGGATATAGAATATAATATTAATCTGCATATTTGGAGGTCAAGAGTAGAGGACCTTGAAAGGGTAGAACTCCAAGGAGTGTAAGTTATGAATGCTACTGTATCAATAACTATAGCATTGCTATATTTTGCATTGTAGGTTCTACAGAATGCTTGAAATGCCTGCCTGAGATGTGGCCCAACAATCGACAAGATCAGTGTATCCAAAAATCAACTGAATTCCTTACTTTTGGAGAACCATTAAGAGCCACATTATCTACAGCTGTGATTATGAGTGCATTATCTTCCATTATGGTTCTACTCATTTTTGTCAAGCACAGAGCCACACCAGTAGTTAAGGCCTACAACCGGGACCTCAGCTGTCTTCTTTTACTGTCTCTAATGCTATGCTTACTTTGTTCTCTAATTTTTCTTGGACAGCCAAGTCAAATAACATGTACTATCCGTCAGGTTATTTATATTTGGGATGACCTTTGTTCTCTGCATGTCTTGTGTACTGGCTAAAACTATTATGGTCATTATTGCTTTCAATGCTACAAATCCAAACAGCAAATTAAGGAAGTGGATTGGCCCTAAACTGCCCTATATGTCAGTTACTATCTGCACCTTCTTGCAACTCTTTATCTCTGTTACATGGCTACGCACATTTCCCCCATTTCCAGAAAAGAGCATGGGTGCAAAGCCTGGGCTGACAGTGGTGGAATGCAATGAGGGCTCTGTCACTGCTTTCTGGTGCATGCTGGGATATGTGGACATTTTGATTTTTATAAGCTTTGTAGTGGCCTTCCTCTCAAGAAACCTTCCCGACAGCTTTAATGAAGCAAAGTTCATCACATTTAGAACAGTTGCTTCTGTCAGCGTTTGGCTGTCCTTATACCAGCATACTTGTCCACAAAAGGGAAATACATGGTAGCAGCCGAAGTGTTTTCTATTTTGTCTTCTAATACAGGTTTGCTTACTTGCATATTTTTTCCAAAATTGTACTTCATTGTTCTGAAACCATACAAAAACACTAAAGAATATCTGATAAAGAAGCATACAGTTTAATGGTTCACTAGAACATTATGTTATTTTACTTACAAATGTACATTTTTATAAAGATATTACATTCTTCAATAAAATGTTTTCTATATACATCAGTTGCACTCAATGCCTGTTATGCAGTACTTTTATACTGAAGTGAAAATATTTGTTTAAACACTGGTCATCCAGCAATAAAAATATATACCTGGCAATTTGGTTCTGACATATCTCCGTGCTTAGTTTTCTTTACTTTGTGAAGATGAAATGGTGGCAAGCTTGCATATTTATAACATGTATGAATCAGTTTCTCTTTAAAATCTGTGATTACATATTTAGATGTCATCCTGCAACTAAACTATAAGTAAGAGAAAGGATAGAAGAGAAAGTTTCATCTGGGTACACTGAGGTTATACAAGTTCTTTTAGGAACATGAATTACACAGAAGGAGAGTACTTTTTGTACCAGAAATGTCCACTGTTTCAAGTTAATTTTAAGTTTTCACATTAATTAAATAGCACGACTACATTTCATTTTCTGGTATATTTGCAGAAAATATGTTGCATGAAAAACTCAGGGAAGTAAGAAAAACAGAGTTTTCATCAGTCACTTATTCTTGTGAAATGTTTTGTACCACGTATATGAGAGTCTGACACTGGGCATTGGTCATGATAGATACTGTTGAGAAAAAAATGTTTCAGTTCTGGAACCATCGACTATGCTGTAAATAGGAGGAATCAGTGTTTTTGCAGGGTGGTAGCCCTATATATATATATATATATATATATATATATATATATATATATATATATATAGTTTATTGCATGATGTAATTATCAGCTAATTGTAATTGGAAAATATTCCAAAAGAAGCATCTAAGCTGAGAAATTGATGAATCTCTACTTTGTATGTATGTATGCATGTGGGCGGCCATGGTGGTGCAGCAGTTAGTGTTGCCACCTCACAGCAAGAGGTTCTCCGGTTTGATCCTCGGCTGGGGTGCCTTCTGTGTGGAGTCTGCATGTCCTCCTTGTGGTCATATAGGTTTCCTATGGGTGCTCCAGTTTCCTCTCACATCCCAAAGATATGCTGTAGGTGGATTGGACACTCTAAATTGGCCCTAGGTGTGAGTGTGTGTTTGCCTTCTGTGGAAGGTTGGGCGCCGGGCTGGCAACTCGACACTGTAAAACTCCACTGCCAATCATGAGCAGACAGGTGATCCCCTAACTGGGAAAAGCTGAAAGAAGAAGAAGATGTATGTATGCATGTATGTATATAAGTTAGCTTTTAGTCTGCCTTGTTAGATTCTGTGATTCTCAAGATGCTGCTATCCTATATGGAGTAAAAAGTACAGTTGTGTACACTTATCATAAATGTAGATGCTCGAGTGTATTCACTGTTGCAGTCATCACCTGTGGGTTATCCCTGTGGTGGTAGCCGTCGGCCGGCCCAAATACCACAGTCAATGTTTTTGTGCACTGGCGGCTGTCGCCTGTAGTCTGACGTCAGGTCGTCAGTAATATAAAGCAAGGCAGCCGACATCATTACATCAGTTTTTCTTGTCCTAACATGTCAGAAGCACAAGGGAAAAGAGAGAAGTGTTCCTGGTGGCAAAGAGCCACCTTGGGAACCATGTGTCCCCCTAGGGGAAGGAGTGAAAAGGGAGCTGGAGGGAGGGAAACCAAGACTGCAACAGTGAATACACTTGAACATCTACATTTATGCTAAGTGTACACAACTGTACTATGTTCTTCGTGTTTCACTGTTGCAGTCATCACCTGTGGGAGGATTCCCAAAGCTGAGGTAAAGGGTGGAAGGGTAGGTAGAGTTCTAGGTATGGGTCAGGAGGCCCTGCAGAATTGCAAAGGCAAACTCTGTCCTAGACTTAGAAAAGAGAGGTAGGTGGAAATGCTTTGTAAAGGTATGGACAGAGGTTCAGGTAGCCACTTCCAATATGGCCCTGGTAGGTACTCCTCTGAGGATGGCAGTGGAATTGGAGGTTGCCTTAGTGGAGTGGGTACATATCGACTTAGGGATGGGTTTCCCCATGTAGTCTGTAGCAAAAATGGATACAGTGTGAGATCCATTTGGAAATGGTTTGTTTGGAGATAGGCTTTCCCTCTGCCCCTAGGGCAAAGCTTACAAGAAGCTGGTCAGTTTTTCTGAAAGGTTTAATGCGGTCCAGATAGTATTTGAGTTGTCTGTGCATGTCTAGTGAGTGTAGAATTCTTTCCCCTTGTTTTGAGGGTTGGGAAAGAAGGTGGGAAGGTGTATGGCCTGGTTAAGGGTCACATCAGACACCACCTTGGGCATAAAGGAGGGATTAGTCCTCAGGGAGACTCTGTCTGCATGGAAAATTATGAAGGGCTCGACAGCCAGGAGAGCTTGAAGTTCTGAGACCCTTCTGGCTGAGGTGATAACTAGTAGGAAGGCAGTCTTCCAGGAGAGGTATTTCAATTCTGTTGAAGCGGCAGAGTTGAAAGGAGTTAAGGTTAGTTTCTCTAACACATAATTCAGGTCCCGGGAAGGAGTAGGAGGTCTTCTGGTAGGCCTGATATTAGAAGCCCCTCTGAGGAATTGCTTAATCAAAAAGTGAGAGAAGAGGGGTGGGTCTGAATCATAATGGGCAGAGATGGCCGAGGCATGGATTTTAATAGAGGAGAAGGAGAGGCCACTATTGAGCAACTCTGCTAAGTAATACAGGATGACAGGGATGGAAGGTTGGGAGGTACTGCCCCCTGTTGATTGTTTCCAGGAGCAGAATCTTTTCCATTTTCCTGCATAAGATTTTCTTGTGCTGATCCTTCTGGCCTCTGTGATGACGTCCAGGACCTATTTGCTTAACAGTGACTTCTTGCTGTTTTTTAGTGTATGAGCTATGCTGAAAGTTTGAGAGTCTGTAGGTCTGGGTGCAGTACCTTCCCCCTCTCCTGGATCAGGAGGTCTGATCTTAGGCGAAGCAGCTTTGGGGGCTGTAAGGTCAGACTGCATAGTAAGGGGTACCAATGCTGTCTGGGCTAATCTGGAGCAATGAGAATGGTCTTTGGTCTCTCCTCTCATATTTTGATCAGAATGTTGGGAATAAGGGGCAGAGGAGGGTATGCGTACACAAAGAGGGAGCTCCAAGGGAAGGTCAAGGCATCCACCTTCCATGCTCTGAGGTGATACTCCCTGGTACAAAACTTGTGCAGCTGGTGGTTGAAGTGTGAGGCAAAGAGGTCTGCCTCTGGGGTCCCTCACTCCTGGGTGATTTGCAGAAAGATTTCTCTGTGGAGCTACCATTCATGCTGGTCCAGTAAGTTTCTGCTTAGGTGGTCTGCCAGTGTGTTGTTGATCCCTGGTAAGTTTTGGGCAATCAGGTGTAGTCCCATGGAGTGTAGCCCATGGAGGTGGCTGTAAGCCATAGACTCATGGCTAACCTGCACAAGAGTTAAGATTGGGTGCCCCCCTGCTTGTTGATGTACCACATTACTGTGGTGTTGTCTGTTTTTATAAGGAGGACCCCTGGCCTGAGTTGGGGTTGGAAGGAAGTTAGAGCATTTTGCACTGACATCATTTCTTTCTGGTTTATGTGCAAGTGAAGTTGCTGGGCATTCCAAAGCCCTTGGGTACACCTGCCTGCCAGGTGAGCGCCCCAAGCTATGTCTGAGGCATTGGTGGTGATGGTCCGGCTTAAGGATGGAGGATGAAGGGAAGACCCTTGTTCATGGCACAGGTCTCTGCCCACCAGAGAAATTCATCCCTTATGCAAGGATTCAGTGGGAAAGTGGTCTCTAGGGACTGACAGTGCTGACACCAAAGGTTCTTTAAGTACCACTGAAGCATTCTCATGTGAAGCCTGGCAAGAGGGATGAGAAGGATGCAAGATGCCAAGTATTCCAGGGCTTGCAGGACCTTCCTCACAGTAAGTTGACTTCTGGAAGCCAGTTGGGTGAAGCAGAGAGGCAGGAAGCTCTGCTTTTCTGGGGATAGGAAGGCCATTAGGGTTTCTGTGTCTAGCACAGCTCCCAGGAAAACAATTTTCCTGATGGGGTTTTGCTTTGATTTTTTTCTCGTTGATGGTGAACCCTAGGGAAGTTAAGAGTGTTTTGACAAAGAGAAAATCCTGCAGCAACTTTTCTTTGCTGTTCACTTAAACGAGGCAGTCATCCAGGTAAGAGTAAATCTGTATATTTCTCTGTCTGCAGAATGCTATAGCCGGGGCCAAGCATTTGGTGAATACTCTGGGAGCAGTAGATAAGCCAAAGGGCAGTGCAGAGAACTGAAAGTGCTGATAGCCTGCTCTGAAGCGCAGGAATTTTCTGCCCAATTCCTGGATGGGGATGTGGGGGTAGGCATCTTTTAGGTCTAGTGTCACCAGCCAGGCATTTTGTATGAGCATAGGCAGGAGCTGCTGCAAGGTTAGCATTTTGAATCTGGGGACCACCAAGGAGGTGTTCAGTTTGGATAGATCCAGGATGGGACGCCAAGTGCTCTCTTTTCTGGGAATAAAGAATAGTCTGGAGTAAATCCCTTTTCCTGTTTGATCCGGAGGGACAGGATCTACTGTCCCCTGGGATATTAGTGTTTTACCTGTTTTAATTCCTCTGCCCACTGGTTTGGGGGGAGGTCTGGGTACCCTCTTGGAACTGGGAGTTCGCTGAAGGAGAATCTGTATCCCTGAGAAATTATTTTTAATACCCATTGTTCCTTGGTTATAAAGACCTAATTGTCCTTGAAGAGGGTGAGCCTTCCTCCTAGTTTTAGATGAGTAAAAGGAGGGCAGAGGGGGGAGGGAGAGTCATTGTGAGTGTTTACCAGAAGCTTGGATTAGAACTCCCTGCCTTACAGGCGGACGTGGTCCATTGTTTGCTTCTGTGCTGGCCCTGGGATAGGGGCCTGGATGTCCTGTCCCCGCACGGCTTACTTTGGCCCTGTCTGCTGGGTGCAGGGAAGGCCAAGTGCTTAGAGGGGTAGTTTCTGCTGAATCTGGGAAGTTGAACTTGAAAGAACTCTTTTACTGTTTGCATAGATTTTGCTTTATCTTCCGTCTTTTTAAGCACCTCTTCTGCTTTTTTCCCAAACAGGCATTCCTTATCTGGGGGTGCATCTGTAAGTTTAGACTTGACAAGATCAGGGAGAGGTTGTTCCTTCAGCCATGTATGTCTTCTAATAACAGATCCTGTTATTGCTGCCCTGCTTGAAGCTTCTAGGGCATCATATCTGCATTGTAATGAGTGCTTGGCCACTTGACCAGCAGAGTGAAGTAATTCTGACAGCTCTTTTTGTTGGCACCGTCAGAAGAGGTAGCAATCTTCTGCTTTATTTGTTCCAAGGTGTGTTGTTGATATTTTAACATATGGAACTGACAATTGAGTCCTCTGATAGCTAAGGTTGCAGAAGTGTATACTTTCTTAACCCATCTGTCCAGAGCTCTGGAGTCTTTGTCAGAAGGAAGAGGATTCTTGGCAGAACTAGTCTTAGCTCTTTTGGGTCCTTGTGTAATGACCTCAGGGTCTGCAGCAGGGTTCCTGTACAGGTATTTGTGAGAATCCGGTACTCTGTAGTACCTGTCAGGTGTAGCTGGAGCAGGAGGCAGGGCATCAGAGGCTAAGATGGATTCAAGGAAAACATCATCCACCACTTCTAGAATAGGAGGGATGGCCAGGGTTCTGTGCTGAGGCAGGTCCAGAAACTCTCTAAGTCATTTCTTTGACTGTGGGTAGTCCTGAGATTCCCAATGAAAATGTTGTCTGAGGGAGCAGAGGGTTTCCCCAAAAGAAAAGGTCTTCTGGGGGGGAAGCAGAGGGGATGGATTCTTCTGCATCTTCATAAACAGTTAAGGGCTGTTGTTCCTCATGAAAGGCAGAATAATCAGATTCCTCAGACTCTTGGTCTGTCATAATTTCTGGAGAAGGAAGCCTTTTTCTTTTAGGGGTGGGGGCTTGAGTACCTCGGATAATGGAAATGAGATCCTCTGGCATTTTAAGCATTTGAGTTTGGGGTGGGGGAGCAGTAGCAAGATGGTGGCTTGAAGCAGATTTCCTAGGAGTGGCCTGGCTTTGAGGCCTGAGAGAATCTGTTGGTCTGTGAGAAACGGTAGTTGGAAGAGAAGACATAATTTTTTGTCTAGAATCGGTAGTGTGAACGGCCTCCTCGAAAGCCGGTGCCTGTGTTGCGGCTCCAGACCCAACTGAGGCAGAGACACCCAAAGGCTTGGAAGACGAAGTGGATTTCTGTGGCATACCAGACTCCGAAAGGGTCTGGTCAGTAGCCTGCATAGAAAGTGAGTCGGGCATCAGGGGCTGTGAAAGCGCCTCACTGAATTCCGGAGGACTGACGACTTGCTTAGCGGTAGCATCGTCAGAAGGCTTAGTCTTGTGTGGCCTGTCTCTATCTTTACGTTTTTTTTCGGAATATCAGTGGATTATTGGCTGATGGATGCCATATCGAAATTCGAAGATGATATATGAAAATAATTGTCTACAAAAAGAGCTCTACGGCGAATGGTTCTCGCATTAAAAAGGGCACAGAGCTGGCAATGAGGGACGTTGTGGTCTGGGCCTAAACAAATGAAGGAATGAAAGTCTTGGTGTGGGATCTGCTTTCCACAGGCGAGACGATTGTTAACTTTTTCGGACATCGGTTAGAGCAAGAAAAAAGGGTCCCCAATGTGGTACTTAACTTTAGATGTTCGACTTCTGATAGCCACTGACTAAACTGCTTCTGCTACAAGCTCCACAGCAAGAAAGACTGATGTAATGATGTCAGCTGCCTTGCTTTATAGTACGGACGACCTGACGTGAGACTACAGGCGACAGCAGCTGATGCACAAAAACATTGACTCGGTGGTATTCGGGCTGGCCGAGGGCTACCACAGCAGAGATAACCCACAGGTGATGACTGCAACAGTGAAACACGAAGAACATCCTACTTGTTTCAACTTTATTTATGTCTCCAATGATTTTATCTCAGACAAACTACAATCATATCTTTATACATAAACTCGGTGCCCAGCAGTATTTGAACTATGCTCAGCCATTTATGATTAAGCTAATCCAAAAATGCCTCAAGCAGTTAAGTTCAGCTTTTAGTAAATTTTACCCAGTCTCTTTTTTTTTGCAAACAAAATTAAAAAAAAAACAAAGAAATGCATCTAGGGTGGGTTTCACTGTGTTACCGAAAAATGTGTTGTCTCATGATTACTCTTCACAAAATGCATATTAACTTGCACTTTCTTCACAAATGAGTCAAATAAAATGTTTATAGTATGTTTATGTTGAAAACAAAATGTAATATAGATGCGTGATTATACATGTGAAGATAGGTAAAGGTTGCAAGCCCAGCTAGATAGATTTTTTAGATAATTCTGTCATTTGTAAATATTAATGTAAGCCACAAGCTTGTTCTCCTAAATGTGAAAAGCCTGTATTGGATGTTGAACTGAAAAAATGTAACAACAGTGTACTCTGCTGTAAGAAAGCTGATAAGTCAAGCATTGTGAAGTTCTTTGATCTAAAACTCAGAGCTGAGATGTCTAGAGGGAGGCAGTCTGCTTATTGTTTTGAGCCCAGAGTTAATAGCTAGAATTTACATGTATAATTTCTTTTATTGCTCTGGCTTCCTGACCAGCTGCAAGAGCAAAAGGGCTATTAACCTCTGAGTTTCTGTTAGCCTGGGAACCAGAAAGAAATGATGTAATCTGATATGAATCAGTGGCACTGTGTTATAATTTAAGGACAGAAAGAATGAGAGCATTTAGCATTTGTCTTGAGAACATCCAACTCACCAGCACTCTGCCTGTGTTCTATATGTAAGTTTATTTTAGAAATGTGTTTTCTCTTATGTATAGCTAGGAACTAGGAAGATTAGATTAGTTTTGTTTTCTGTATTGATGTCAGAACTTTTCTACTGTATTATTTTATATATTTCTCTGATCTCTGAACTTGATTAGCACTGTGTAGTAAGAAGTATTGTCTTGTGTTTATATTATTTATCATTAAATATTTTTAAACCTTTCAACTGTGTCTGTTTTCTGTAGAGATTATTTAAGCTCTAGAGTACATTGCATGTATTTAGTGATATTGTACAAAGCCACTCCAATTGCCTTGCTGTTCAGTCACACTTGCCATTTGGATAATAATATTGCACAGTATAATTGGACACCCTTTCATAAGGGCATTTTAGTAACTGATAAATATTAGTGGGTGGTGGCAAGTGGTACTACCTTATAGTCTGGGTAAAAGGGGCACAGCTGGAGAACCTGTGCCAGCCTTCCCCAATAGTGTCTGTATGGTTGAATATAACTCTTATCTCAAAGGGTGTGTGTGTCAGCTATTTGGGCAGGGGCACAAAGCACTGGTTGGACAGAGAGGGTACTGGAGGTTTTGCTTGCCCACTAGGCTGAGATCTGGACCCTTTAGCTGTGCCAGTGGGGAGTCTTATTGGCGACCTGGAGAGAAAGGGAGAACCCAGCCCCAAACTGACTGTGATCTCTGTGTGGTCTTAAGCGAAACTGTACTTTACTGTGTGTGTATTTATTATCCTTTCCCTATATGGACGCCTCTCACTGGTGTTAGTGGTGGGGATTGAGGCTCCTTGATTGCTGGGCCAGTGCATGGGCATCACATATTAATTGCCTGGCAGTGGTGGGATATCCACAGCACATATTAATTGGCTGGCAAATACTAATTGGCTTGTAGTAGTGTGGATAGTGTGAATTCCTGTAAATTGTGTACAGTGATCACTGAAGGTGTTTTTGTACTCTAAATTAACCATACAGTGAATACTCTGAGTTCAGATCACAACTGTTTTATTTCTTTTGTTAGCTTAGTTAGTCAGGGAGAGCAGGCAGCATGTCAGCAGAGGAGTACGGAAAGCTGACAAGAGGCCAGCTGGCTGAGATGTGCCAGGCAAAGAGACTGGTGCATGGAAACCTGACTAAGGCAGACATGATTGCAGCTTTGGTTACAGCTGCATCAGAAAACAGCAACCAGGAGGGTGATCAGACTGGCAGTGGAGATGTACCACACTCAGAGAATGGACAGCTCAACCTTTCTACAGAGGACTTAAAAATCCATCTGAAGCTAAAGAAACTTGAGTTGGAGGCCAAGTGTGTGTAAATAGAAGCAGCAGAGAGACTGAGTCATCTAGAGAGTGAGGACAATGAGAAACTGCGACATTTGCAGGCTGAGGAGAATGAAAAACTGCTACACCTGGAAGCTGAGGAAAAGGAAAGGCAGAGGCAGCATGAAAAGGAGATGCTGACTCTTTGCCAGAGTCATGGAGGTAATGGGGAAGGGAGTAACCAGACTCCAGAAGCACAAAAGGTCAGTAAATTTCTTCCGCAGTTTAGAGGGGGATAATTTTGATACTTTCATTCACATGTTTGAGAGGGTATGTAAACAGTATGATGTTGACCAAAGGCTATGGGTATGGTTCCTGACTCCCTTAATCCATGGTAAAGCTGTAACTGTGTTGTCTAAAATTTCTGATCAGGAATGTTTTGATTATACTACTGTTAAGAACTACTTGTTAGAATTATTTAAGCTAACACCTGAAATGTATAGGAAATTTTTTTGTGAGAATAGATGCAAGGCAGATGAAAGTGTGTGTGAATACATTGCTGAACTGAGCACTTATTTTCATAAGTGGGTGAGTGGATGTCAGGTCACTACATCTGAAGGGCTGGCAGACATTTGGTGGGGGAACAAGCCCTTAGCACTTTGCCTGAGGACATGAGGATCTGGTTAGCTGATAGGCAATGTGCTACTTCAGATGAGTTGGGGAAGAATGGAGACCTATACCTAGCAAGCAGGGCATCTCTGCACAGGAAAGTGACCCCCAGTACTGCTCATGGGTCTAAAGGAACCCATGGTGGGCAACCCAGACTGCCCCAACAGAATCTGCCAGTAGCAGGGTAAGCCACTAGTCCAGATACACGTCCAGGACCTAGGGTTAAATGTTTTGAATGCAACCAGTGGGGCCATGTGGCATACAGATGTCCATGGATGCAAGGTCAGGAACAAAAGGTGAGAGAGCCAGTAAGTGGGGAAGACAAATGCCAATAGTAGGTTGTCTTGAGACAACAGCAGTACCGAACTACCATCCTGCAGATGTCCTGATAGGGAAGGATTCTCATGAGGCAGTACGATGTGTTAATGCAGTTGCATGCAGTCAGGCTTCGAGACAAGCATGTGGATCTGGTAGCCTGGGGGAGATCCACACAGACCACATACTTGCAGCCAGAACTGGTGAGGTGGCTACTGCAGGGAGGAAGCTACGCTGTAGCAGTGAGAATGAAGGTGAGCCACAGCTGCTTGTGGGTACTGATGTTCCCTTGGACAGAAGGATTGCAAAGGTAGAGGTGAGTAGTAGTACCCAGGCTGACAGTGAGGCACCACTATCAGAGGATGCCAGACTTCCTGGGTTACAAAGAGAGAGCTGAGACAGGCTCAGCTCTCAGGCCCTACACTGCAAGGCCTGAGGCAGGTAGCTAGTGAGGCACCTGATTCTCAAGGGAAGGGGGAATCTTTATACTGGGACAAAGGGTTACTGTATAGAGAGTGGACCCTTCAGGGATGGCTAGAAGGTGAGAGGGTACAGCAGTTGGTAGTGCCTAGAACCTATCATCTGGCACTTCTAGCCATAGCCCATGATATTCCCTTTGCAGGTCATATGGGCATAAAACGTACAAAGAGGCATATTATGCAGAACTTCTATTGGCCTGGAATTTTCAGAGATGTAACTGGGTACTGAAGGACCTGTGAGCAGTGCCAAAAGGTAGGCAAGGCAAGAGACAAGGTGAGAGCTCCTTTGATGCCTTTGCCTGTGACTGAGGAGCCATTTCAGAGGGTATCTATGGATATTGTGGGGCCTCTGAGGACCCCAAGTTCCACAAGGAAAACGTATATCCTAGTGGTAGTGGATTATGCTACACAATAACCTGAGGCAGTGGCTTTGTCCTCCATTGAGGCAGAAAAAGGTGGCAAATGCTTTGTTAGAGATTTTCAGCAGGGTAGGTTTCCCAAAAGAAATACTGACTGACAGAGATGCCAATTTCATGTCAGACCGGCTGGCTTGTCTGTGGAAGTACTGTGGGGTGAAGCACCTGAAGACCACCCCTACCATTCCCAGACTAATGGTCTTCTTGAGAGGTTAAACTCTACAATTAAGTCCATGCTACGGGACATTTGCAGACCAGTTTAAGAGGGAGTGAGACAAATAATTGACCCATCTGTTGTTTGCTTACAGACAGGTGCCTCAGGAATCCACAGGTTTTTCACCCTTTGAGTTGCTGTGTGGGCATAGGGTGAGGGCACCTCTGGATTTAATTTGTGAGGAGTGGGAAGGTGAGTGTGAATCTCACAAGGAGTCTGTTGTGGCATATGTCCTAAACCTCAGGACAAGGCTCAGGGAATTCATGGGCTTGGCCCAGGAGAACGTGGCAGAAGCTCAACAACAGAAAAAGGTATGGTTTGACAGGAATGCTTGAGCTAGTGAGTATGCTGTAGGGCAGCAGGTAATGGTTCTCATTCCTGTCAGACACAACAAGCTGCAAGCAGCTTGGGAGGGACCCTACAAGGTGGTAAGAAAGGTAAGTCATGTTTACTGCATGGTAGAACTGCTAGGCAGGAGGCAGTGGCACAAAGTGTACCATGTTAACATGATGAAACCTTACCATGACAGGGAGGCTCTTGTGCTGAGCAATTTCAGTGGATTGCAGGAGGAATCTGAGGGAGATCTGGTGACTGATCTCCTCATTGAGACTCGGACTGACACCTCAGTGGAAGGTGTAGCAATGTCCCAGCAGCTATCTCCTACCCAGGTTTGAGAAATCTGAGCAGTGTTACAGGAGTTTGGGGACATGTTCACTGCGAAACTGGGGTCCACCCACCTGGTTCAGCACAAGGTGGATACAGGACCTCAAAGGCCTATTAGGCAGGCCCCTTATAGGGTGCCTGAGAGAGTTAAACAGACTCTGTGGGAGGATATACAGGCAAATGTTGGAACTAGGGGTAAATCAAGAGTCCAACAGTCCCCGGGCCTCTCCAGTGGTTCTGGTGCCAAAGAAGGATGGCAGCACCAGGTCCTGTGTGGACTACAAGAAATTAAACAGTCACACAGAGTCATATGCTTACCCCATGCCTAGGAAAGATGAGGCTCTAGAGCAGCTGGGTGGGGCTAAGTATCTTACAACTATTGATCTTACCAAGGGTTACTGGCAGGTGCCCTTGACTCCCAGTGCTAGAGAGAAGTCAGCATTTGTGACTCCTTTTGGCTTGTATGAGTTCACAAATATGCCCTTTGGGATGAAAAATGCCCCAGCAACTTTCCAGAGGCTGGTAGATCACATCCTAGCAGGAGCAGGAGGGTTTGCCCTTGCTTACCTAGATGATATTGCCATCTACAGCCATTCCTGGCAAGAGCACCTTCGACATGTCAGGGAGGTGCTGGGCAGACTACAGAGGGCAGGGTTGACCATTAAGCCCAGCAAATGTCAAGTGAATATGGCAGAGGTCTCCTACCTGGGACATAGAGTGGGGAGTGGTAAGATCAGGCCAGAACCTGCCAAAGTAGAAGCCATTCAGGCATGGCCTGCAACTGTCACCAAAAAGCAGGTGAGGGCATTCTTAGGGACAGCAGGGTACTACAGAAAGTCCATCCCAAGTTATAGTACCATAGCTGCTCCCCTCACAGACCTGACAAGAAAAACAGACCAGATAAATAATGTGGACCCAAGCATGTGAGCAGGCATCCCAGAAGCTTAAAGAAGCTTTGGGAGGACCCCCCTGTGTTAGCCAGTCCAGATTATAGCAAAGAATTTGTTGTGCAGGTGGATGCTACGAACCAGGGGGTGGGGGGTGTACTTAGACAGATTTCTTCAGAGGCAGAAGAGCACCCAGTGGTTTATCTCAGTCATAGGCTCCAACCCAGGGAGGAATGCTATGCAGCTGTAGAAAAGGAATGTCTAGCCATAGTGTGGGCAGTGCAGAAATTTCAGCCTTATCTGTATGGAAGAAAATTCACTGTAGTGACAGATCACAATCCTCTAAAATGGTTACACAGAGCCAGCCAGCAAAATGGTAAGTTGCTAAGATGGAGTCTAGGGTTGCAAGCATATATGTCAGTGCAGCATTGCAGTGGGATTAGCAATGCCAACGCAGATGGACTCTCAAGGCAGAGAATGGGGTAAGGTATACTCAGATAGACCTAACCTTCTCAAGCAATGTTTCTCAAGGGTCACTTGAAAAACTAGCTTGAGTTCTCCGGGGGGGGGGGCATGTGTGAAGGTAAGTAAAGGCAGTCAGCCTAGCTAGATAAAATTCTGTAGATAATTCTGTCATTTGTAAATATTAATGTAACCCACAAACTTGTTCTCCTAAATGTGAAAAATCTGTATTGCATGTTGAAATGAAAAAAATGTAACAACAGTGCACTCTGCTGTAAGAAAGCTGATAAGTCAAGTATTGTGAAGTTCTTTGATCTAAAACTTGGAGCCGAGATGTCTAGAGGGAGGCATTCTGCCTACTGTTTTGAGGTCAGAGTTAATGGCTAGAATTTACATGTATAATTTCTTTTATTACTCTGGCTTCCTGACCATCTGCAAGACCAACAGGGCTATTAACCTCTGCGTTTTTGTTAGCCTAAGAACCAGAAAGAAATTATGTAATCTGAAATGAATCAGTGGTACTTTGTTATCAATTTAAGGAAAGAAAGAATGAGAGCATTTAGCTTTTGTCTTGAGAACATCCAACTCATCAGCACTCTGCCTGTGTTCTATATGTAAGTTTATTTTAGAACTGTGTTTTCTCTTATATATATAGCTAGGAACTAGGAAGATTAGATTAGTTTTATTTCTGTATTGATGTCAGAACTTTTCTACTGTATTATTTTAAGTATTTCTCTGTTATCTCTGAACTCTTGACTAGCACTGTGTAGTAAGAAGTATTGCCTTGTGTTTTTATTATTTATTAATAAATATTTTAAAACCTTTCAGCTGTGGCTGCTTTGTGTAGAGATAATTTAAGGTCTAGAGTACATTGCATGTATTTAGTGATATTGTACAGAGCCACTCCAATAGCTTTGCTGTTCAGTCACACCTACCATTTGGATAATAATATTGAACAGTATAATTGGACACCCTTTAATAAGAACCTTTTTGTAGCTGACAAATATTAGTGGGTGGTGGAAAGTGGTATTATCGTATAGTCTGGGTAAAAGGGGTGCAGCTAGAGAACCTGTGCCAGCCTTCCCCAGGATTGACTGTGTCATTGTATACAATTCTTATCTCAAAGGGTGTGTGTGTCAGCTACTTGGGCAGGGGCACGAAGCACTGGTTGGACAGAGAGGGTGCTGGAGGTTTAAGCTTGCTGACTAGGCTGAGATCTGGACCCTATAGCTGTGCCAGTGAGGAGTCTTATTGGGAACCTGGAGAGAAAGGGAGAACCCAGCCCCAGACTGACTGTGATCTCTGTGTGCTCTTAAGGGAAATTGTACTTTACTGTGTGTGTATATTTATTATCCTTTCCCTATATGGGCGCCCCTCACTGGTGTTATTGGTGAGGATTGAGGTTCCTTGATTGCTGGGCCAGTGCACCGGCATCACAATACAAAATACAGTTTCATATAAGTTGTAGCTTTATATTTCAAATGCTTCACAACTGCATTCTCTTCAGTATCAAATTGCAGAGTACTGATGGACAATTAAAGGAAATTAAGTGCTAAAGTAGTTAAGGAATGTTACTATGTTTAAAAGTTTAAGAATGTTAATGGAGGAAAGAAAGAAAAACAATGTGTCAGGAATCCTTTGAAGCTCTGGCCTTCTCAGGCTAGGGGATGAGTCATTGCAAGGATGTCTGTAAAGATAGTGAGGACTGGCACTGAATGTTAAAAGGTCAAAGGAGATGGATTATGTTTTAAAAAGGTTTATTGTCAAGTGTTCACGTGAAGCTCTAAGCAAGGATCATGAAAGCATATAATATTTTAAAATACATTGCTTGTTAAAAGCTGTGTATCATCAGTATTTTGCATGCATGAAATTGATAAGAAAAAGTATAAAAATTGAAGATGTCCTTAGTTCTCAGAGACTGATCTGGAATTTTGCGTAGGTAGTCTCCCAATGGTGTTTATGGAATAAAGCAGTACTTTGCACATCCTGAAGCGTTATTCTTGACTTGTTATTTATCTGTATACTTTAACAACTGTAATGTGGCCTGAGTTTAAATGAGGTGCTGTTGTATTGAATAATGAAGGGAAACAGCACCATGCAGTTCATATCCAGATACTTCATACCATACCCCACACTGTTACCATGTACCCTATGTAAATCAACATCATGAACCATCCAGAATTGTTACCTTACACCCTAAGTAGATCTACAACATGAATCATGCAGAACAGTTACCCTATATCCTAAACAGATCAACACCATGAATTATCCAGAACTGTTTACAAATACCCTAAGTAGATCTACATCATGAATCATCCAGATCCCAAACAGATATACACCATGAATCATCCAGAACTGTCACCCTAAACCCTAAATTTTCAGCAGGGTAGGTTTCCCAAAAGAAATACTGACTGACAGAGGTGCCAATTTCATGTCAGACCTGCTGGCTTGTCTGTGGAAGTACTGTGGCGTGAAGCACCTGAAGACCACCCCTACCATTCCCAGACTAATGGTCTTCTTGAGAGGTTAAACTCTACAATTAAATCCATGCTACAGGCCATTTGCAGACCAGTTTAAGAGGGAGTGGGACAAATAATTGCCCCATCTGTTGTTTGCTTACAGAGAGGTGCCTCAGGAATCCACCGGTTTTTCACTCTTTGAGTTGCTGTATGGGCATAGGGTGAGGGCACCTCTAGATTTAATTCGTGAGGAGTGGGAAGGTGAGTGTGAATCTCACAAAGAGTCTGTTGTGGCATATGTCTTAAACCTCAGGACAAGGCTCAGGGAATTCATGAGCTTGGCCCAGGAGAACGTGGCAGAAGCTCAACAACAGAAAAAGGTATGGTTTGACAGGAATGCTTGAGATAGTGAGTATGCTGTAGGGCAGCAGGTAATGGTTCTCATTCCTGTCAGACACAACAAGCTGCAAGCAGCTTAGGAGGGACCCTACACGGTGGTAAGAAAGGTAAGTCATGTTAACTACATGGTAGAACTGCTAGGCAGGAGGCAGGGGCACAAACTGTACCATGTTAACATGATGAAACCTTACCATGATAGGGAGGCCCTTGTGCTGAGCAATTGCAGTGGATTTCAGGAGGAGTCTGAGGGAGATCTGGTGACTGATCTCCTCATTGAGACTCGGACTGACACCTCACTGGAAGGTGTAGCAATGTCCCAGCAGCTATCTCCTACCCAGGTTTGAGAAATCCAAGCAGTGTTGCAGGAGTTTGTGGACATGTTCACTGCAAAATCGGAGTCCACCCACCTGGTGCAGCACCAGGTGGATACAGGTCCTCATAGGCCTATTAGACAAGCCCCTTATATGGTGCCTGAGAGAGTCAAACAGACTCTGTGGGAGGAGATACAGGAAATGTTGGAACTAGGGGTAAATTAAGAGTCCAACAGTCCCTGGGCCTCTCCAGTGGTTCTGGTGCCAAAGAAGGATGGCAGCAACAGGTTCTGTGTGGGCTACAGAAATTAAATAGTCACACAGAGTCAGATGCTTACCCCATGCCTAGGACAGATGAGGCCCTAGGGCAGCTGGGTGGGGCTAAGTATCTTACAACTACTGATCTTACCAAGAGTTACTGGCAGGTGCCCTTGACTCCCAGTGCTAGAGAGAAGTCAGCCTTTGTAACTCCTTTTGGCTTGTATGAGTTCACAAAGATGCCCTTTGGGATGAAAAATGACCCAGCAACTTTCCAGAGGCTGGTATATCACATCCTAGCAGGAGCAGGAGGGTTTGCCCTTGCTTACCTAGATGATATTGCCATCTACAGCCATTCCTGGCAAGAGCACCTTCGACATGTCAGGGAGGTGCTGGGCAGACTACAGAGGGCAGGGTTGACCATTAAGCCCAGCAAATGTCAGGTGAATATGGCAGAGGTCTCCTACCTGGGACATAGAGTGGGGAGTGGTAAGATCAGGCCAGAACCTGCCAAAGTAGAAGCCATTCAGGCATGGCCTGCACCTGTTACCAAAAAGCAGGTGAGGGCATTCTTAGGGACAGCAGGGTACTACAGAAAGTCCATCCCAAGTTATAGTACCATAGCTGCTCCCCTCACAGACCTGGCAAGAAAAACAGGCCAGATAAATAGTGTGGACCCCAGCATGTGAGCAGGCATTCCAGAAGCTTAAAGAAGCTTTGGGAGGACCCCCCCCCAATGTTAGCCAGTCCAGATTACAGCTAAGAATTTGTTGTGCAGGTGGATGCTTCGAACCAGGGGGTGGGGGCTCTACTTAACCAGATTTCTTCAGAGGCAGAAGAGCACACAGTGGTTTGTCTCAGTTGTAGGCTCCAACCCAGGGAGGAATGCTATGCAGCTGTAGAAAAGGAATGTCTAGCCATAGTGTGGGCAGTGCAGAAATTTCAGCCTTATCTGTATGGAAGAAAATTTACTGTAGTGACAGATCACAATCCCCTAACATGGTTACACAGAGCCAGCCAGCAAAATGCCAAGTTGCTAAGATGGAGCCTATGGTTGCAAGCATATATGTCAGTGCAGCACTGCAGTGGGATTAGCAATGCCAACACAGATGGGCTCTCAAGGCAGGGAATGGGGTAAGGTATACTCAGACAGACCTAACCTTCTCAAGCAATGTTTCTCAAGGGTCACTTGAAAAACAAGCTTGAGTTCTCTGGGGGGGGTGAAGGTAGGTAAAGGCTGCCAGCCTAGCTAGATAAAATTCTGTAGATAATTCTGTCATTTGTAAATATTAATGTAGGCCACAAGCTTGTTCTCTTAAATGTGAAAAGACTGTATTGGATGTTGAAATGAAAAAAATGTAACAACAGTGCACTCTGCTGTAAGAAAGCTGATAAGTCAAGTATTGTGAAGTTCCTTGATCTAAAACTTGGAGCCGAGATGTCTAGAGGGAGACATTCTCCCTACTGTTTTGAGGCCAGAGTTAATGGCTAGAATTTACATGTACATTTTCTTTTATTGCTCTGGCTTCCTGACCATCTGCAAGATCAAAAGGGCTATTAACCTCTGAGTTTCTGTTAGCCTGAGAACCAGAAAGAAATTATGTAATCTGAAATGAATCAATGGTACTTTGTTATCAATTTAAGGAAAGAAAGAATGAGAGCATTTAGCTTTTGTCTTGAGAACATCCAGCTCACCAGAACTCTGCCTGTGTTCTATATGTAAGTTTATTTTAGAACTGTGTTCTCCCTTATATATAGCTAGGAACTAGGAAGATTAGATTAGTTTTATTTCTGTATTGATATCAGAACTTTTCTACTGTATTATTTTAAGTATTTCTCTCTGATCTCTGAACTCTTGACTAGCACTGTGTGGTAAGAAGTATTGCATTGTGTTTTTATTATGTATTAGTAAATATTTTTAAACCTTTCAACTGTGGCTGTTTTGTGTAGAGATAATTTAAGGTCTAGAGTACATTGCATGCATTTAGTGATATTGTACAGAGCCACTCCAATAGCCTTGCTGTTCAGTCACACCTACCATTTGGATAATAATATTGCACAGTATAATTGGACACCCTTTAATAAGGGCCTTTTAGTAGCTGATAAATATTAGTGGGTGGTGGCAAGTGGTACTATCGTATAGTCTGAGTAAAAGGGGCACAGTTAGAGAACCTGTGCCAGCCTTCCCCAGGAGTGTCTGTGTGGTTGTATACAATTCTTATCTCAAAGGGTGTGTGTGTCAGCTACTTGGGCAGGGGCACGATGCACTGGTTGGACAGAGAGGGTGCTGGAGGTTTAAGCTTGCTGACTAGGCTGAGATCTGGTCCCTATAGCTGTGCCAGTGGGGAGTCTTATTGGGCACCTGGAGAAAAAGGAAGAACCCAGCCCCAGACTGACTGCGATCTCTGTGTGCTCTTAAGGGAAATTGTATTTTACTGTGTGTATATTTATTATCCTTTCCCTATATGGGTGCCCCTCACTGGTGTTATTGGTGAGGATTGAGGCTCCTTGATTGCTGGGCCAGTGCACCAGCGTCACAATACAAAATACAGTTTCACATAAGTTGTAGCTTTATATTTCAAATGCTTCACAACTGCATTCTCTTCAGTATCAAATTACAGAGTACTGATGGACAATTAAAGGAAAGTAAGTGCTAAAGTAGTTAAGGGATGTTGCTATGTTTAAAGGTTTAAGAATGTTAATGGAGGAAAGAAAGAAAAACAATGTGTCAGGAATCCTTTGAAGCTCTGGCCTTCTCAGGCTAGAGGATGAGTCATTGCAAGGATGTCTGTAAAGATAGTGAGGACTAGTACTGAATGTTAAAAGGTCAAAGGATAATATTCTTAGGCCAGATGGTTTATGTTTTAAAAGGTATATTGTCAAGTGTTCACATGAAGCTCTAAGCAAGGATCATGAAAGCATATAATATTTTAAAATACATTGCCAGATACTTCATACCATACCCCACACTGTTACCATGTACCCTATGTAAATCAACATCATGAACCATCCAGAATTGTTACCTTACACCCTAAGCAGATGTACAACATGAATCATGCAAAACAGTTACCCTATATCCTAAACAGATCAACACCATGAATTATCCAGAACTGTTTACAAATACCCTAAGTAGATCTACATCATGAATCATCCAGATCCCAAACAGATATACACCATGAATCATCCAGAACTGTCACCCTAAACCCTAAATAGATCTAAACCATAAATCATCCAAAACATTTACATTATACCCTAGTTATATCTCCACCACAAATCATCCAAAACTGTTACATTATAACCTAAGTGGATCTGCACCACAAATCATCCAAAACTGTAGCATTATACCCTGTGTGGCTCAACACCATCAGTCATCCAAAAAGTACAGTTGTGTACACTTACCATAAATGTAGATGTTCGAGTGTATTCACTGTTGCAGTCATCACATTCGGGTTATCTTCTTGCAGTAACCCTCAGTCGGCCTGATTATCAAAGTCTTGGGTCCTGCGTCGGTTGCTGTCTCATCTTCCATGACATCAGGTAAACAGGGGTATAAAGCATGCAACCGACGCCATTACATTAGTTTTTCTTGCCCCAGATGTCAGGTGCCCCCCCTAATGGGAAGCAATTAAATATATATATACATGGTTATACCTCCAACAAAAAAGCAATATACCAGAAACTTTTAAGCATAGTAAAGGAGCGTAGAGGTATAGCCAAAAGAAGTCAGGGGGCTGGAGGGAGGGTAACCAGGACTGCAACAGTGAATACACTCAGACATCTACATTTATGGTAAGTGTACACAACTGTACTATGTTCTTTGTGTTTCACTGTTGCAGTCATCACATTTGGGTAGATTCCTAAAGCTAAGGATGGGAGGAAGAATTTAGATAGTATTAGGACCAGCTATAAGGCCCTGCAAGACTGCAGTGGCAAAGCCAGCTCTGGATTTAGAGAAAATTGGCAAATGGTAATGCTTGGTGAAAGTATGAACAGAACTCCAAGTAGCAGCTTCTAGGATATCCCTGGTAGGGATACCTGTGAGAAAGGCTGTAGAGGTAGATGCAGCCCTGGTTGAATGGGGTCTAATCCCCTGTGGGATAGGTTTTCCATGGTGCTTATAGCAGAAATGAATGCAATGGCCTATCCATTTAGAAATGGTTTGCTTCAAAATACCCTTCTCCTCTGACCTTGCAGCAAATGCCACCAGCAGTTGTTCAGATTCCCTTTAAGGTTTAGTCCTGTCCAAGTAAAATCTAAGTTGTCTGTGCACATCTAAGGAGTGCAGTATCCATTCCCCTTTGTTCTGTGGATTAGAAAAGAAGGTTGGAAAATTAATGGACTGATTAAGAGCCACACTGGATAACACCTTGGGTATGAAGGAGGGATTGGTCCTGATGGACACCCTGTCCACATGAAAGATGATGAAATACTCCACTGCCATAAGGGCCTGTAATTCAGATACCCTTCTTCCTGAAGTGATTGCTAAAAGGAAGGCTGTTTTCCAAGAAAGGAATTTTAACTCTGCACTTGCAGCTGGCTCAAAAGGAGAAAGAGTAAGTTTTTCCAATACAAAGTTAAGGTTCCAGGCTGGAGTTGGGGCTCTCCTGGCTGGTCTTAAGTTTTTGTCCCCTCTGAGGAACTGCTTGAGCAGTGGATGAGAGAAGAGGGGTGGTTCTGTGTTGTAATGAGCTGAAATGGCTAACGTGAATTTTGATGGAGGAAAAAGAAAGGCCCTTGTGAAGCATCTCAGTTAAGTATTGAAGAATCTGAGGTAAATTAGGCGCCACTGTGCCCATCCCTTGAGTTTGGTTCCAGGCACAGAATCTTTTCCATTTTTCAGCATAAGATTTTCTAGTACTAGGCCTCCTTGTCTCCAAAATGACATCCACCACTTGTTTACTGAGGGATGGTATCAGAGAGATTAGGTAATTAGCCAGGCTGCCAGGTTCAGGGTTTGAAGCTGAGGGTGCAGAATATGGCCCTCCTGCTGTGACAGCAGGGTAGGGGTCTGAGGCAGGTGCCATGGTGCTAGCAGTGACAAACTGCGCAAGAGGGGGTACCATTGTTGGTGTGGCCAGTCTGGTGCAATCAGTATCATCCTTGGTTTGTCCTGTTTGATTTTTAGTAGTACTTTGGAGAGGAGAGGCAGAGGAGGAAAGGCATAAACTGAGAGATTTTTCCAGCTGAAGGACAGAGCATCCACTTTCCAAGCTTTTTGTGCAGGGGCGGCTCATGCTATTGGACTGCAGCCCTCCCAGCTGTAAAAACAAATAAATAAATAAAATTAAAACAAAAAAGAAAAGAAAAGAACATAAAATAACTAAAAAAGAAAATAAATTAAAAACGCAAACTCCCAGAACATCACGCATGCGCACACACATTTCCAAATATCCAGACTGCTGCTGAACCAGTCCGGAGCATGCGCACAGACTCCAGACTGTCTCGCCAACAGTCCAGATTCAGAAGACAGCAAGTACCTCCAAATATTCCAGAAGTCTATGCAGTTGTAACTGCATAGACTGGAAGGGGATCGGACTGCAACGTCCGCAGGCTGGTACTCTCACAGAGTGAAGGACTACACTGGTGCTCTGCTCTTGTGGGATTTACTGCTGCAGGGGCCATTGGATAAGGATTATGTATTCTTTGCTGCAGGGACTGATGGACCGTTGGACATTTGCGGAATTTACTGCTGCAGGGACCGTTATTTATTCTGGCTTGGACTTTGATTCAAGACTGCAGGATTATGTATTTGGCTGGCTTCATTGCTTCATGGACTTTGATTCAGGTACAAGTGTGTGTGTGTGTGTGTGTGTGTGTGTGTGTGTGTGTGTATGTACGTGCATGCCTGTGATTCTACGTGTGCTTTTTTTGAAAGACGAAAATAAGAAACAACACATGACTGCATATACTGGGACTTGTTGCTGTATGGTGAAACTTTCTAGTAAACTGCATCTGAAGGGGGGGGGTTTCCTCAGAAGAAATAAACCCTTTTTTAAAGGCATGCCTGATGCTAGTGATGGCCATCTGTAAGCAATTAATGAAAGGTAGTCAATCAATACAAATGTATAGATCTAAGTTTCAGGTATGGCTTATGACCCTTGCATTGCTGCTTGTATTACAAATCACCTATTGGTTTGTAATGATGGATGCCTATTCCATCTACTTTTAGTGGTTAGCTAATACCTTACTCAGTGGCTTCTAAAATTTTTGTCACTTCTTCATTATTACCACATAAAACTCGCAAGCTGACTAATAATGTTTTTCTGTATCAAGAATACCACCAAAATACAATTTGTAAGGAAACCAGTAGTTTTATTTTTGAAGTAAGATGTGCTCCAACAGACCAGTAATGATAATTATGTTGTTGTGTCATCAGTCAGCACCGTGACTTTCATTGTTAAGAAAGAGATGGAGTGAAGAAGTCATAGTGTACTTCCTATACCGAAGCATCTGTGTGTGTGTGTGTGTGTGTGTGTGTGTGTGTGTGTGTGTGTGTGTGTGTGTGTGTGTGTGTGTCCCAGTTGCAGTGGCTAGATAGAACATGTAACCTGTAGAGATCAGGCTTGAACCCTGTACCTTGAGTGCAGGCAACAAGAGCCTGAATTCCCTACCCACCACCATTTATGAAATTTTGCAGATTTTTGCCTCATATTTTGTTCTGTTCCTCATAACATCTAAGGTTTCTGAATTCTTAAATTCTGAGATATTTGATGGTGCATTGGTAGCATTGTTGCTTCGCAGCTACAGGTTCTCATGTTTGATTCTTGGATGGGGTGCCTTCTGTGTGGACTCTACATGTCCTCCCTGTGTTTGTGTGGGTTTGCTCTCATGTCCTCCCTTGGTACAAAGACATGTGTCTGCATTATTTCTTCCTGGGCCTCTGCTGAAAATTGTTTTTGTTCCGTCAGACTTTCCTGGTTAACAAATGTTAAATAACTAAAATTGACAGGCATTTGAATTTCAGACTTCATATTCTTCATAAAGTACATAGTACAACAAAACCTTTTATTCTAGCAATTTTCTAAGTTTATAAGATGAAAATTTGAAATTTGTCCCTATTTTCGGGACTGCATTCCCCCATTATTGGCTTCGTCCAGGATTTTTGTGCTAAGGTTGACAGCTATGGCAAGAACTGAATTCAGTGAATATGTTTGAGGGCTGTACTCCCCCATTACTGGGTTTGTCCAGGTGTTTTGTACTAAGAGGTTGATAGCTATGGTGAGAACCGAATTCACTAAATGATAGCCATTTAAGTTTCAGTCTTCCTTTCTTTTACAAAGAAGCTGATCTGGCATCATGGTATGCTGCTCTGACTGTTTTGCACAGAGACCTGGATTCAAGACTGGGCAGTAAAATTATGGTGGTAGCACAGCATTTTATTCTAGCAACTTTCCAAGATTATACAAGCAATGTTTAATGTGTCCCTGGTTTTGGGGCTTTTGTCCCCCCAATAAATATTGGCTTTTTCCAGATATCTTGTGCTGCGAAGTTGAGATACAGTTGAGTATTGAGTAGATTTTACAAGGAGCTGAGAGCTGCAGGGGAAGAAAAGTTTAGAGGTTCTTATGCTGAGTCTGCTTGCATTGTTAATAGCACAACAGGTTGTGTACTTGCTTTTGATGCAGAAGGCTGTGGGTTCTAATCCCACAAGGGGTGGATGCTGCCGTACTGAGAATGTCTTCTTTGGCAAAGATACTAAGTATGAAACTGTTAACAGTTTGCCATCAATTTCCTATTGCAATATTACTAGCTTATCATTTTTTTAATGTAATATAGGCAATTTATTCCTCAGGGGCAACAGACACTTTATTTGTAGATGAAACCATGAAATATAAAGTTGTTTGCTAGCAGCAATCTCTTCATCAGTTACAGATCTCTTTAATGTGGAATTATTTAGATGACTTACTTCTGCAGAGATTGTGCATATTTACTGATACTGGTGGATTGTATAAGTTTGAGTAGACTTTTTTATGATGGAAATGTTCTCAATTGGGCAGTTTTGTCAGTATTGGTGCATGCATTTTGTTTCATTGCTATCTGGAGAAATCTTCAAAACAATAAATTTAAAACACCCTCTAACAACTGTACTGTATTATACAAGGAATATAATTTAATACAATCAGGAACGTGTATCACACAACACATGTATGTTTTGTGTGCAACGGGCCTATCATTTGAAAACAGCCCAAAGTTAATCTTTATACTACCCAAATGAATTTTCTTTGAATGTGGATTTCACTGCTGTTTCAATGAATGTGAGTTTCAAGGGCAGAGTTTTAATGCTAAGACTATTTTCATTGTGAGACTGCATTGCTTTGTTTATCAGATGTTTGTGTTTGTGCTGTAAAATATAAAATAAAACTTTCAAGTGAAATCTAAATCATCATAGAAGTAAAGCAGTATGCATATTGCAGTGTTTATGATAAATGGGGCGAAATAGCCAAGTAATGGGACATTGGAATGGCTGCAGGGGGTGGCTCCATTCGACTATGATTTTGTGAGGTGGAAAGATGGCAAACTCAGACAGCCCCGGCTCATTTGAACTTTACCTCTCAAATGACCAGATTTTCACAGAATGAATAGATTTTTGCTTCTTCTTCTTTTTGGTTTGTTCCTCATAAAATTTGTGGTTTTCTGGCAAATCATTTAGGAATTAAGTCTCTAAATAATGACAGACATTGAGTTTCAGACTTCATAACCTTCAGAAAAATGCATGCTAAAGCAAGACCTGTTCTATCAACTAAGTTTATACAAGAGCAATTTTTAGCACTGTTTGTATGTTCCTCCAATATATTTGGCCTTGTACAGATATCCTGCGTTAACAGGTTGAGAGGTACGTGCAGACTGCTTTATAGAATTGGGCATATCCAAACCTCTCAACTGTCCCTGATTTTGGCTCAAAATGTTGCTCTCCCTCTAATCCCTCCGTAAAATGTCAATTTTGGAAGAAAACATGGAGGGTTTACAATTAATAAATAACTGTAATAATCAGAGTTATAGATTACTTTTATTTCAGAAATATATGTAGATTTGTTTATTTTGTCAGCTGCTCAAGTTAGCAGTACTAATATTAAAAAGTGTCCCTTCTTTGACAGGTTCTCAGCTATATTGTGTGGCTATTTTATATTTTTGCATCACATTTTTGTGCATTTTTCATAAAATTGTGGTTTTCTGGCAAATTAGTGGCAAATCATTAAAGATTGAAGTAAGAAAATAATGACACACATTTCTGTTTCAGATTTCATGCCCTTCAAAAAATTCATACTAATGCAAGACCTACTATTCTATTAAAAAGTTTATAAGAACAACATTTAAATATTGTCCTTAATTTTGGGCCTGACTTTGTCCAGATTTCTTGCTCTGAGGTAGAGAGGTTTGAAAAATGTGTCAGGGCCTTTGCAGTCAGCCAGAGACATTTCAGGTTGTGACATACTTGCTGCACCCCACTCCCCCATGTAGTGACTCAGGATGTGTCCAAGCAAGGCAAGGAGCAGTTATGCAGTGTAAGTGTGCAGAGTATTTCCCCCCCCCCCACCACCCAAGGTAGATACAGGTACTACATTGGCTTTTCATCTGTTTTGCTTGATTTTACAGAATGTTCTGTTTTGTTGCCATATTTGTATACTGTTGATTATGCTTCTTATTATTCAGAAAGTGCCTGTTGCTCTATGTTTAAGTAACAATAATTTCATGACCATCAGGTAAGCTTGTCTGAGATTGTAAGATGCAAGTAAGCTTACTGTTAAAGAATTACCAACATTGAAAGCCTTTTTGTTGTTGCCATGCAGAGAAAACTTGCATAACTAGATAACGTATAAGCCTTGGGTACTGAAATGCATATGACAGTATTTGTAATAAAGGACAGGATTACAGTATTTTAAGAAGCTCATTACCTTTGTTGGAGCCTTGCAGTCATTGTTGCAAGCTTTACCCATTTACTAAACAGAATGCCAATCTATCATGTGTGGTCCATAACCTGTGCAGTAATCCTTTAAGCAATTTATCTTGAGCTTCTTTCTTGTTTGCTGTTCATTTTTTACTTTGATCATGTTTTCCCAATGAAACTAGTAGATAGTTGTTAGGCAGCAGGTCTTTTTAGGATAAGAAACATTTTTACAAGTGGGGGTATCATTGCTACTTTCAGCATGTTACTTGGTACTTTTTATAAAGCTGAATATAAATTATAATTAGAACTGCAGTGCAAGGAGAAGTGGTTTGAGATGAGTGCTGCTTGTTTTTCTTGTACTTGATTTTGACTGGCATTCCAGTAATGTATTTAAAAAGTAATTTATTTTTTCATGCCTCACAACCTTTTTGTTTCCATCTAGATATTAAGTAAGCTGTTATACAGCCAATGCATTGAAATATTTTTTTTTCTTCTACACTTCATTTTGTCTTGATTGGACTCTCATAATGATGGTTTGGCACCCAGGGCAGCATATTTAAAGTTCCAGTTTTTGTAGTTTTGAGCATAGCTCCTCCCCTTTCTAGTTGGCCACACCCCTTCCCATTGTCACCACCCATTCAACTGTCTCCTGCAGCCCCCCTTCAATTTGAAGTCACCAGCCACCACTGTTTTTGTGGGGAGTCCTTGTGCAGAATTTGTCCAATTGTTAGTTCTGGGGGGAGGCAAACAGGTCTATATCTTGGCTCCCTCATTTGTTTATCAACATGTTGAAAGTCTTTGGTTCCAGTTTCCATTTGTGTGGGTCCATGAGATATATGCTTAGATCATCTGCCAGTGTATTTAGTTTTTCTGGCAGGAATTGAGCCTGTAGATGCAGATGGTAGCTCAAGGCTGCGTTCTACACAGCCATGGCTAGTCTGCAAAGGGGGTAAGAATGGGTACCCCCCTGCTTGTTTATGTACCACATAACAGTGGTGTTGTCCATCTTTACCATTAATTGTCCTGGAAGAATGTGGTCCTTGAAGGCTGTCAGAGCATTCTGTACAGCTAACATTTCTTTTTGATTGATATGCAGGTGCATTTGACTTGGGTTCCATCTGCCCTGAATGCCCTTCCCTGCCAGGTGAGCCCCCCATGCATAGTCTAATGCATCTGTTGTTAGGGTTTGGGGCAGGGGGTAGAGTCAATGGTAGTCCCTTGTTTTGGTGGAAGGCCTCTCCCCACCAAAGGAACTCTAACCATAGGTAAGGTATGACAGGAATCATTGCTTCTAGATCCTGAGGAATGTTGACACCATAGGCTTTTTAGATACCATTGTAGTTTCCTCATATGCAGTCTTGCATATGGAATTAGTAGAATGCAGGAGGCCATGAACCCCAAGGCTTTCAGTATTTGTCTTGCAGATAGAAGGGTTTTTGTGGCCATTAGTTTTAAGTAAGTTGTCAAATGAATTTGTGTCTCTAGCATGAGGAAAGCCATCTGGAAAGCTGTGTTCAAGCTTGCTCCAAGGAATATAATTTGTTGGTAGGGTGCAAGATGTGATTTATTTTCATTTATAGTGTACCCCAGACAAGTACCTTTTGTACAAATGCCAGATGATTCAAATGTATGTCATGGCTTTCTGCTTGAATTAGACAATCATCCAGGCATGGGTATATTTGAATATTTATTTGTCTGCAAAATGTAATGACTGGAGCTAGGCACTTTGTGAATACCCTGGGTGCAGTAGATAAGCCAAAGGGCAGTGCAGAGAACTGATAGTGGATGTAACCTGCTTTGAAGCGTAGGTATCTTCTGCAAGATTCCCTGATTGGGATGTGCAGGTAGGCTTCATTTAAATCCAGTGTTGCCAACCAGGCATCTTTGCCTAGCATAGGAAGTAACTGGTGAAGAGTTAGCATCTTGAATTTTGGAATCACCAAAAAGGTGTTTAAGATAGAAAGGTCCAGGATATGACGCCGTGAGCTGTCTTTTCTGGGTACCAGGAAAAGTTTTGAGTAGAAACATTGTCCCTTTTCCTCTTCTGGTACAGTTTGAATAGCCTTTATGCTTAAGAGAGAGAGAGAGTACTTGCTTTTGAGCCTCTGCCCATTGATTTGGGGGTAGATCTAGCCAACCGTTTGGGGTTGGTAACGTGTGGAAGTGAAATCTGTATCCTTGGGAGACTGTATTTAAAACCCATTTGTCCTAGGTAATGAGTTCCCAGTTTTTTGCTTGCAGAGCAATCTTTCCCCCTAAAGGAGCAGTCAGTTGAGAAGTGCTTAGAGGTTTTAAAGTTAGATCATTGAGATAGTGTACCATAGGTGGGAGTCTTACTACTCCCTGATTTGGAAGTGGGAGCACCCCACTGCTTAGTCCTGCGCATACCCTGGGACAGAAGCCTGAGTGTTCTGCTGGTTCTGGGTTTGGCTGAAACTTTAACATATGAAACTGGCAGTTTAAGGCCCTAACGACCAAAGTTGCAGAAGTGTATACCTTCTTATCCCATCTATCCAGCACCCTGGAGTCTCTATCAGAGGGGGTAGGATTTTCTGCAGTATGTAGCCTTAATGCCCTTGGGTCTCTGTGAAATGGTCTCAGGATCCGCAGTAGGATTTTTAAAGAGGAACTTGTGAGAGTCAGGAACCCTGTAATATCTATCAGGTTTTTTGGGAGCAGGAAGTAAAGAGTCAGGGGCCAAGCTAGATTCTGAAAAGGCATCATCAACAATGTCTAGTACAGGAGGGATAGCTAAAGGCCTGTATTGGGGCAGGAGTAAGAAATCACTAAGCCTCTTTTTAGAATCAGAGTAATCCTGGCTTTCCCAGTGAAAGTGCTCCTTAAGAGTATGCAGGGTTTCACCAAAAGGGAAATCTTCTGGGGGGGAAGCAGAGGGAATAAAGTCCTCTGCATCAGAATCCTCATAGGTACATAAGGGTAAATCCTGGTCATCAGAAGAAACAGAAATTTCAGAATCCTGTCAGAAGTATCATAAGCAAATTCAGTCCTAGGTCTCTTAGAGGGGGAAGGTTGGCTTCCCCTGATTAAAGTAATAAGGTCTTCAGCCATTCTTATCATTTGTTTTTTAGGCATAGAGGCCTGACCATGTGGTCTGGGCGTCCGTTTTCTAGGCATGGTTCGAGTTTTAGGCCTTGAAGAAGAAGATGGCGTTGGTTTAATATGCAAGTCAGTAGGCCTGAATACACCCTCAGAAGCCGGTGCCTGCACAGCGGCTCCGGACCCATCCAAGGTAGAGACATCCACAGTTTCCACAGTTGAAGCATCTTGCAGCATACCGGACTCTGAATGGGTCTCAGTAGAGGCCTGCAAATCTGAAGCAGCGGGTATCAGGGGCTGCGAAAGCTCCTCACTGAGTACTGGCGAACTGGCGACTGGCTTAGGAGAAGTGTCGTTGGCAGCCTTGGACCTAGGTGGCCTGTCTCTGTCTTTATCTTTGCATTTTTTTGGAATATCGGTAGACGGATGGCTTACCGAAGACATATCTGGATAATTGAACCGAGTACCAAAATATTTAGAAGCATAAATATACAGACGACGAATAGTTTGTTGCTTAAATAAGGCATAAAACCGACAGCAAGGTACGTCGTGGTCAGGGCCTAGGCAAGGAATACAGTATGAATGAAAATCTTTGTGAGGTATTTGCTTTGCACAAGAAATACAATTATTTACTTTTACTGACACTGGTTTTGAGCAAGAAAAAGTTTCCCCAATGGGGTACTTAGCTTTAGTTGAAGACTTTGGTTCTGAAACTCAAAAACGAAAATTTCAGGAGTCGGCCGACCGGCACTTGTGAACTGCTTCTGCTTCGGGCACCGCACAGCAAGAAAGACTGATGTAATGACATCGGCTGCATGCTTTACACCCCTGACTATCTGACATCATGGAAGATGAGACAGCAGCCAACGCAGGACCCAAGACTTTGATAATCAGGCTGACTGAGGGCTACTGCAAGCAGATAACCAGAATGTGATGACTGCAACAGTGAAACACGAAGAACATCGGTTACCTTATACCCTAAGTAGATCTACACCACAAATCATCCAAAACAGTCACATTATACTCTGTGGATCAACACCATGAGTCATCCAGAAATCTGTGTAGTGCAATCAGACATACACTAAAGTCTCTAGAATATAGTCATCACCAAGGAGGGCTCTAGAATAGCATTACCTTGTTGACTGAAGTAAAATAATAGCTAATTTGTTACTGATAAATGCTGTTCCAGTATCAGTCCTTTACACAATTCAGAGTTAGGTTTTATTTATTTTATTTATTTATTTATGCATTTATGTAAAGTTTGTTTATCGGGGAAGTCCGACTGGGCAAGTTGCCCATTTTCAGCAGAGGTCCAGAGAGAAAAGCTCCAACAACATAACAGTAAGTAAATAAACAATAAGAAATAATCAATAAGTATTTTAAACATTAATAAAACAGTCAGTGAAAATAAAATCACATAGTAAACACAGAGAAAGCTCACAGGAACACATAGTAATGCATATTTTGAGAGTACACTTAATAAGGAAAAAAATAATTTGAGACAGTAGCAATTTTCAGTGGTACAGTGATAGGTTTAGCATACAGTGGCACTGTAATACAGAAATGTCAGTTTGGTACTGCACAGTGTTTTGCTTAATATTGTTGTACTTATAATCCTTATATTCCCATAGGTTCAGTAGGCAAAAGAGATATAGTGAAAGTAGGGAGTGGGAAGAGAAAGGTGGGGAGTGATGAAATAGGTTCAGCCTGCTGAGTAGCAGGAACATAACCAGTTGTCATTTAGGTAGGATTTCAGTAGATTTTTTATGTGCGCTGGGTTTCCTGTGTTTAGTATATTCTGGGGGGTGGAGTTCCATGATCTAGATACATAGTCAGAATACAGTGAGTCTCCAAAGCTGTTGTTGCATTTAGTAATTTCGAGTAGCCATTTTTCAGAGGATCGTAGAGTCCTGCTGTTGAGGCGAATTTGAACTATGTTCTGTAGGGATGGACATTTATCGGGAAAGTCAACTATGGAATGGGCTATGTTAAGTTGATTTAGGGTTAGAAGGCTGGGGAGCTCTAGCCATTTGAGTTATTTCAGAGCAAGACAACAATGGGTTCTATAGGGCAGGTTAGCAGCAAATCTAGCTATCTTGTGGTAACATGATTCTAGTTTGCTTAAGTCTGATTTTTTGAGATTGGTGAATATAAGAGAAGTGTAGAATAAGGTAGATAGTAGGTGGATCCTAGCACTAGCTTGACTGGAAGAGTTGGTTAAGAATGGCTTTATTTTTTTAAAGAGAACCTAATTTAATTTTGGACTTTTTGATGGCATGGGATATGTGTTTGTGAAATCTTAACTTCTCGTCTAGAATAATGCCTAGTATTTTGGTTTCAGAGGTGGGTTTGATTAGAGTGTGATTGAATGAGGTGATTGTAAAATCCTGGAGGGGGAGGTTAGGTTTGTGACATTTGTTAGGGAACATTAGCTTGGTTTTGCTGGGATTTAGGATGAGCTGGTATTTTTCTAAGAAAGACTCAATGGCAGTAAAATTTTTTTTGGTATTTTCATGTAATTTCTCTAGGGTAGGTGTGGAGCAGGTGAAAGTGGAGTCATCTGCTTATTGTACAATGGTAGCAAGACTAGTAGACTTATGTAGATTATTGGTCAGAATTGTGAAGAGCAAAGGCCCAAAAATTGAGCCTTGTGGAACACCTACTGCAATGGGAAGTGGGTAGGAGATGTCATCCTGCCATTTGACTGATGGATAGCTGTTAGCTAGATAACTTTGGAACCAAGTGAGAGTGTTTTTTGCTTTGTGAAGTGATGCCAGCTCATTTAGGAGTTGTTCGTGGGAGATTGTCAAATGCCTTTGACATATCTAGGAAAATTGAAGCAACCATTTGGCCATTGTTTTTTAGTTGGCTGACAGTACTGGTAAAATTGAGGAGTGCAGTGGTGGTGCTGTGGCCTGGTCTAAATCCGTGTTGTGCACTGGAAAGGAGCTTATTAGACAGTAGGTGTTGCATTAGTTGGGAGTGGACACACTTCTCTAAGATCTTAGAAAGGGGGGATAGAATAGATATTGGCCTGTAGTTAGATAGTTCAAGTGAGGAGCCTCCTTTGTGGAGTGGAATTACGTAGGTGGTTTTCCAGATTTTAGGTGCATACTCTTCAGTGAATGATCTATTGATCAGTATTGAAACTGGGTAGCAGATGACACTGGCTGCTAATCTGAGGTATTTGTTTGGCAGTTTGTCGACAGCAAGAGTTACAGGTTTTAGTTGGCTTAGGAGTTTATTTTATTTGTTTGGACGGGTTGAAGACAGAGCAAGGTTGGTGATTCAGTGACACTAGGGTGTGAGAGTTGTTGTGGTCAACTTTTGCTTTTTATGAGTGTGAGGACTGAGTTTATAAAAAATTAGTTACAGTGGGAGGCTATACTTTCCTCTGAGTTTTTGATATTTGGAGGTGGAGTGGGAGTATGGCCTGGATGGATAAGCTGATTAATGGAGGCCCATAAATTTTGTGGGTTGTTTTGATGTTTGGATTGCATGTTTATGTAGCAGAGATTTTTTTTATCAGCTCTAATTTGTTTTTTCCTGACATTTCTTAGGCAGTGATAGTTTTCTAGGTAAGCTTTGGATTTTGCAAATAAATATGCCATTATACATTTTCTGAAATTCATGTAATTCCTTTTACCTGCTGTGATCCAGAGTGCCGTGAAACCTGACTAGCTTTACACAGTGCTAGTGTCTAATATGGTCTTTCAACCAGATGAGGGTGAGATGCATACATACATATGACAAATTAGTTGGAACAGTTCTAAAACATACTCTGCAAAAATGTTGTTGAGATCCTATTGACATTTGACATGACTAAAATAAATGTGCAGTATTTATATAACTGCTTGCCATTCCTGTGAGATAACTGGTAGTCCATGTTGCTTCTATCCCACTCCTTTGCCTGCATCATATGTAAGATTATGAACTGTTGTTTCTTTATGATTTGCAGGGAATTCAGAGGCATATTTGTTAAACAGCTGTCACCCCACTCTGTTAGTTAATACTAGAAATACATAAGACTATGTAATGATGGAGGTGAATGACGACAGGTAGTCCACTGCCTAAATTTCAACTTTAAGTGCCGAAAAATGTAATGGTCAGAAGACTCAGTAGCCTTGAACTTCCTATGATTCCTATGCAGAACACTAAACACTATTACATGGTAAAATGCTTAAAATGAAATAATAAATTAGAGTAATAAAATGATATAAAGTAGTAAAATGGTAGAACAATAGAAGGTTTATGGTATTAATAAACACAAAACCACTGGGTCATAACTAAAACCTTACTCAGAAAAGGAGTTCTTGTTAAAACTGGCCAAAGCACAGACCCTCTTCATGCATTATTATCAGTGGCAGCACCGATCACACCGTGCTATTAATCCTGCCTGCAGTGCTAGTTGTGTGGGCTGCCTTATTCCATTTAAGCCAATAGTGCTTGAAAAACAGACCACATACAGTGTTTTTTATATTCTTTTTACTGAACAATTCAAAACATACAATACCATCACCACTTACCTTTGTTGTAAAATAATAAATTATATGGAAATACACCTTATTTAACAGTGCCTAACACAACATTCTTCTTTTTAAATACATATTAAAGCCTTTAAATTTCAACACCCTGATAATGAGTCACACTTTTGTTTTCCCCTAAAACTACCCTCTTTTGGGAGAGACTAGAACACTTTCCTTAACTACAATCTTTGTTAGTGTGTATACTCTAAAGAACCATGAGGAAAAAAATGACACCTACCCTACTTCCTAGAACCTGACATAAGCGTCTTATAAATAGCATAAGTAATATCATCTAGTCTACCTATCCATTATTTTCTCCTATTCCTTCCTCACTCTTCCCTACTTTTCTTATTCCCCTGGGCTGTCAGTGCATGCCTATATGTTCTCTAATTATTGACCTTCACCATATCTTCTCTCCAACCTATCTGACTCTTCCACCCTTCAGCTATAAGATCTCTTACTCATCCTCCCAAATACAGCAGCTGCGCTTTCTCCTTCTCTCTCCATGTCTCCATGCATTCTCCTCTCCACTTAACCCAAAGAGTACAACTTCCAACATTCTGAGATTCGCTTCTCATATACTCTTTCTCATTCCTCTTTACAATTATTCCACAAATGCTTGTCACTCCTAAAACATAGAAATTTTCTGCCCTCCCTTCATGTCTCCAGCACTTCCCCCTGCTTACATTTTAATATCTGTGTAACTTAAGGGGAGTTCTGAGCCATGTATGCAGCAATCTCATATTCCCATATTATAGGTATGGCTTTTAATTTATCACACCTTCTCAACAATTCCATTCCTCTTCAGATATTACACTCTCCACCATTCCCTACCTTATACTTAACTTCTCCATTCCCTGGCTACATTTATTTTCAACTAACCTTGCATATATCATTGCACATTTACAGTCCAGCTACAAACTCCGTCCTGTGTGAGTACTGATATTGATCACTTCCTCCTGAATTGTTAACATTATGCCAGCCCTAACTAACCAGACCTTAACAGCCAAATGCAGTTGCATAAATTGTAACAAATCCCCTGCCTTCAGACCAAAACACACAATGCTTTATGTTCTACTGTAATATAATTGCAGTACTTAATTCTAGTATTCAGTGCGATGGCTGAGCATACTAAATGTGAAAAAAAAATACTTATGCTCAACAAAAGAAAAAGGAAAAAGGTATTTTTCTTCAGTATAAAACCATTTTCTCATTTAATTTTTCTTTTTACTCTTGAAAAATTATATGACATCTTTCTGTTTGTTTCTTGCTGTTACTTGCATTTGCATGCAAGCATACTAAAGTATATTTAACTACTTATTGTGATCAGCTAGTCTTATTATTGTATTGTACTAAGTCCAATAAATACATCGAGACAACTGCTTCAGTTAATACGCTTTCTATTACATTTTCCTTTTGGATCTACAAGCATGCAACACAGATGCTGTCAGGTCTCTATGGCAAATTCCCAAAGCTTGTTTACTGTTACACTCATATTTATACCAAAAAGTCTGATATCGTTTCTCAGAGTCTGATGTATAACAGCTCTTTCTTTGTATAACAGTTTTCCTTTGTTCCCTTGTCCTTGGTTCATTGTAGTTTGATGATCCATAGAAACTCAGTCTTGCATTATCTGAATCGTGGTGTTCCAGCACTATCTGAAACTTGATGTTACATCTCTTTACTTTGTTGATGTCCTTCCAGCTGCCATCTGCGCAGTTATTTTTACAGACTTTGTTTCTCAATAACATACTCCTTTACATGGATGCCAAAATCTATCTAAGCTATATACGCTTGCCAGCACACTTACTATTTTTTTGCATTTTATACTATTTCTAAATTAACCCTTTATATTTCATATCATTCTTGCAGCTTTTTCTTCAAGCTAATAATCATGATAACAACAGTTTGAAATGACAGTGTATACTAAAATTATTTTAGTTCCCTGTTTTTTTTTTATTTGTTTGAGGAATGGACTAAGCTTCAGTTAAAGAAAAGACTGCATTTGTTTATTTACAATCATAACTTGTTGAGTTCTTGCAACTCTTTGTAACCTGCAGCATATAAAACAATTCCAAGCTGTCATTATTATTATGACCCCTAAAACTATTAACACAGGATATATTACCCAGTTTAACAATTTGGTCCCAGATGATGACCATCCTCTGAATATGTCCCATGAATTATGGGCAGTGTCAACTTCTGTTTTTGTCTTTTACTATTAACACTGGGTTATTTGAAACCACACATATAAACTGTGGTGTCACTTTAACAAACCTTTTGAAATTTGAAGGCAATATTATCTATTTACACAACATTTTGTTAAATTTAGATACATTACTACTAAATTGTAATCTGTTTATCAAAGATAATTGTAATGACTTACTTCCGTTGTGCTTATAAATGTACAATCTGTGAGATATCTTGTTTTACTAGTTTTTATACCAAGCTTTTTTAAATTTGCATTTGGTATTTCTAAAACTTGGAAATGTAATACTGAAGTGCAATATTGTTTTTTTTGGTATTGTTGTTCTATCATAGTACAAGTGGCTGGTATTTTTACCATTTGATCTGTATGAAGTATTGGTCTGTTACTCAAAATGGTAAGTATTTTAACCCATGGTCCTTTTTTTGTATTACTGTGTTGTTTATACAAATAAACAGAGTATTGGTAGAAATCATACCCCTTTTTTCCCCTGTTGAGTTTATTCATATTTTTGTTTTATTGTCTACACACTGTGACATTTTTGCATGATGTCTTTCATTGTCAGAACTGCTATATTTTTGAGGTAATGTACAGCATCTAATAGAGATAGAGTTGTTTATTGAAATGTTTATGTCACTCTTTGATTTTTTTTCTACTTTTATGTATGCCTAACCTTGTTCAGCTAGCCATGCTGTTATATTTGTGTTAAATGTTATCCTCCCAAATGTACATGCTGTATGCTTTTTACAACTGAAATAGTCTTGTGTTCTATTTTGTGTAGCATTTTCCTAAGTTTTATTCATGAAATATTGTAATTCCCTCTGTACTGATGTTCAGAATGATGCAAATGAAATGCAGATGTCTGTGTTGAATGCTGCATGCCTTGTCTCACAGCTGCATTTTTATCTATAGTCCTCGAAGCATGTTCCAGACACTGAACATTCAGCTTGTCTCAAGCTGTAACAGAATATATGTATGCTAGCAAACAGAAATACATGTGTTTAACTAACTATATTATTTCTACATATATTACAGCAACAGATGTGTATACGCATCTAACTAGCAAATAGATGTGCACATGCATTTATACATGTTTTAAACATATCTATCACTGTATACATTCCCTCTGTTTTATTTTAAATAAAACTGTCTATATTAGTATGTACTTTTTAGTTAAGTTATACTGTTAACTAGAAACACATTAGGAAACAAAACCTTTAGTTTTCTTTTAATACAGCAAGTTAACACAGTTTTTTATTGTCAACACAATGATGACAACCATTACTATTAGAACTGGATGAATCTGAATATGACTCTATACAGTGATGTCCTATACAGTAATTTATTGACAATGCTTGAGTATTTTATTGCAAAGGCACTGCAGTCTTGTTTTTTGAAAAACAAAACACATATGTCACAAATGTCAAGCTTTGACTTGTTACTCTATTTACATAGATAAACCATTTACTATATACTGTACAGAATGTACTTTCTTGTACAGATTGTTTTTGCATTTGTATATACATGGCTGTAATGTACATTCAGTCCAGTTTTCAAATTTAGCATTAAACTGAAGCCTGATAATTACATTACTTGAAACATTAAAATGTATTTTTGGTATTACCACTTTGCACCTTTATTTCAGTCTCTTTTGCAGTACTGTTTATACAGTTAGTGTAAAATTGAAAGCATGCCCTTATACATAATTTTATTGCAGTATTGTTTATTTGCTCTATGCTGTGAGAATTAAATGTATGCTTGCCTTTTGGCTGTTACCTAGACTGTGACATTTTGGTCTTACACATTTGCTCATTTTTTTTGGCCATTTTCAAAAACAGAAAATATTTTTATAAAGCTTTTGCTGTTGCCTGTACTGTCAAAGTTGTAGTAAGAATTGCTTTTACCTATTTTGAAAAAACATTTACTGTTATTAGTAGCTATTTGTACCCTCCCTTTTTGTAAAGAGACCTGCTTAATTTATTTTAACTGCACACCATAGCTGATGTACTGACTGTACTCATAGTATTAACTTGCAAACATTTGTTGTTTTTGCTTAATGCTGCATGTGAATACTTAACAATAATGCTTTAGAAAAACATAAGCCACTTGGCCTGGTGACCAGTCTTGTTTTCTTGACCTTATAAATTTCAGTACCAGTAACATTTTATCTTATACAACATTCCTTGTAACTACCCATTCCAGCCTGGAAAGATCTGAGTTCACATTACTTACTTTTTTTCTTTCTGCGTATTCCAGACAGTTAACCCATAACTCCTTCAGCACTTACTCGCACCTTCAGTCTTTCATTAACATACTTGCAACTTGATATTAGAATGCAGTTGTAATAAAGATTAACTTGCATAACTATGCATAATATTGCTTTTGAATACTGTTTTTGCTGGAGTCTGTGCTATTTTTTATGCTATTATACAATTACAAAATATTGTAAGAAACAAAAGAGCGATTGGCTTAACTAATACATGCTTAAAACAAATATATTTACATGATTTACATTTGCTGTTGTCTGAGTGTTGCTGCACTTTAGGTGAAAAGAAAATACATGCATGTCAGTCTTGCGATGTCATGTCTTTACTGCTTTTAACTACTCTCATTTGATTTTTATACTCTAGAACTGTTTTGTTATATGAAATAGTTTTAAAATCACCATTTAAGTGCCTTGCTTTAACTGAATGAAAGTTTGTGCTGTGTACGCTTAACCATTTTTTAAAAGTAGAATAGTACATCGTAAATTATTTATCAGAGTAGTTAACTGCTGTTGCTGTAACTCTTTACTAACCAGATTATTTTGTTCTGCTGACTTTAAAGCTCTTATGCACTTTTGAAAAAGTGTTTGCATATGCTGTCTGGACTTTTTGAACTCACTCTAACTGTGTCTTAGAAGTTTATTAAATCTTTTTGTCAGTCTACTATGAACCTCATCTCTGTTTTTATCTGTTTTATAATGTGCAGTGGTTTTATGCCACTTTTGTCTAGCAATATGTACAGAAGATTTTCTAAATAATTGACTTGACTGATATTGTAACTCTGAAATTAACATTTTACATGTGGTGACAGGACATAATGCGTCTGGTTGTTTACCATTACTTTTACGACACTGCACACAGAAAGCAGTTTCATATGACTTGCACAATAAATGTTTACTGTCATACAAATTATGCTGCTGTTTAAGATACCAGTCAAACGTACATAAAGCATTGACATGAACCTTGCCTAGTAAAGTACTACGTGTGCTACTGTTATGTTTATACCGATCTTTAAATTCTGACCATACATATGCTGGACTATTATTACTGTCTACCTGAAAGGTAGTGCTACACTTTACAGTTCTTTTGTTTATGGCATACATGCTGTCGAACGAGAAACAAAAAGTGAATTACCAGTTTTTGTGTGGAAGGTGGCCAAATCTTCTATCGAGAAAGTGTTGAAAGTCCTTCACTGATTTTCCCAAAAGGTGGTCAAACACAGCTGGCAGATTCAGCTGTGTGAATGTACAGGACCTGTGGAATCTGCAGAGATGCACTGTTCTGCTACTGGATACTGTGCATAAGAAGGAGGCAAACATTTGCACTGGAACGGAACATACTAACTGAATAAAATAAAAAGGAAGCTGTAGTTGTCACAATAAGAAACCATTTGGTCCATCAACTGTGGATGAGCATATGAATAAATGACCAATGTTTCCAACTATACCTTAAGAACAGCTGGCAGGTCCATGTCAGCAGAATACAAAGCTGGAGGGAGATGGTAAAAGGGGAATGATTAATTTCTTCAGGTTAGAGGAACCCAAGTCATGCAGCGGAAAAAACATCAGCAAGGTTTTAAAGATGATACAAAATAAGTTAGGATGCCAGTGCATCTTGAACAACTGGAATACATAGGATTGCAATGTTGTGTACTAGTCAGTACTTTTACTACAGAGTTTTGTATGAGCTGTATTCACTTAATCTTAGTGTCACAAATCCCAAGGTAAAGGGCATTACCACGGTCAAGGATAGAAGAAACTACAGCTGGAATAGCCCCATCAAAATCCTTTTGTGGTATCAAATGTTTAATTCTGGCTATATTCCTCCGAGGACTCCAGGTAACCTTGTATGTAATCATCCCTTTTTTTAATCAAATTTTTACTATTTCTCCTCACCAATTCCCCTAGCTGAATAGAAACTGTGCATCACCTGTTTGCTTCTATGTCCCATGTCAGGTGCCTCTTATTACTGCAAGTCCCATAAGGCCATATGCCTTATGAACAAAGAGTTTCATGGTAGGTCACAGGATACTATAACTGAGGTATGAGGCACTGCAGATGATACATCTGGTTTTCCAAGTTGTCTTGCTTGTGTAGTGTGTCCATGCAGTCCTGGCAACTCATATGTGCTTCCATAGCTACATAATGGTAAGGTATTGCTATGGTCACTGCCACTTCCCTAGCTTAGTTTGGGTGATGGTAGCATTATAGCTTGTTCCCACACCATCCCCCATCCCTGGAATATAAGAGCCTCTGGCTGGCTCCTTTTGTACTTGGTATGGTATGTTCTTTAAATCTGGGTCACCTGCTGTAGTGAGACCTTCAGCACCTGCTGCATTGGAACAGACTTATCTTGTCCCTTCAAGTCCTTTCCCTGGGACATGCATCTTTTAATCTCATTTATAATGTCCACTACAAAACTAACCTTGGCAGTAAATTGTAGGATCCTACCACCCTTTCCATGAAGTAATATTTTCTAAAGCTTAACTTGTGTCATCCCTCTTTCAGTTGCTGAGTGTTCCCTTCTTTCCCTCTGTCTTTCATCCTGAACATTATCCCTTTTATTTCCACTTAAGCAGTGCATCCGAGTCATAAACACCTTTACTCAATCTCATCTAATGTATTCTTGCTAGCTTTTCTGTCTCTCCTGATATTGAAGTTCTGTTGCTTTCAATATTTTGATGTCTTTTTGTGTTTCCTGCTTTCTCGCCTGCTTAGTTTATGCACTATATGTCTTTGAAACTGGGATGCAGCACTCCAGGTGCAGCTTTAAGTACTGCCCTATACAGTGAATACAGTGAAAAGATTTCTGTACACTGCAGCTTCTTATTGGCTTTCACCAGTGCTCTTGTTCAGTCAGTTAAGAATGCTATCTCATTTTTTTAATTTCCCATTTGACTCGGAACAGTTGCAGCTTATTAAACATTCAGGAATATCTTGTCAAACTTTTATTTCTATTAAACAGAGGGGATTTCAAAGCTTTTGAGAAGAAGGGAAATGTCATAATTAATGTGTGAATTTCCTAAGAGGGGAAGCTAAGACAAACAAGGTTGACTTCGTAAACTCACCCACCATTAGTGAAAATTTTTATTAGTAATACTATGACAATTACTGCAATGAGACATTACTTCAGAAGGTCTGGCTGCTGGAGAGAGACGTTATCAAGTATATTTAAAATTCACTTGTACCTTTAGACTTGGGGTAGGTGTCAAATCCTTTGATGAACGGCAACATTTGCATCAGAAATTTTAACTAGTAACAATGGGATTTATCAGCTTCTAATTGGGACAAAACAGCTGCATATGTACTTTGAATTTCATATTGTAAATCCAGGAGAAGAATAGCTAAGTGTTTCTTTAGTAAAAACATTTGATTACTTAGTTATGTTGTGATAATGTTCTAATAGCAATAACATATGATTTCTAGTAAGTTTTTTAGTTAGTGCTGGCAGGGCAAGTGTTAGCATTTTTGGGGTCCCAACAAATGTCAAGCTTTGGGACCCCAGACAATTTCATTCTAAGTATCATATAATCACTGCTACCCCTGCTAATCAACCTTTTATAATTCATGCTTCAAAATTTTTGTAGTAGTGTGTACAGACTGAACTGTAGCTACAGTGCTCTTCATAATGACAGGCCTGTGCACCACTAGAGCCATCTCACCGAGGGACATTCACAATGACAGGCACTTAATTACAGGATGTTACATTACAATGACCTTATGTACAGGGTTGGCCTGAGGTGAAGTGGAGCAGCAGGTGAAGGCCTCCATGCTTCCCGCGTACTGTTTCACTATCACCGCACACACATACACACATCTCCCAGTGCCCCCCTTTTGCTTTCCCTCCATCCTGGGCACCCCACATAATGCATATTACTTTTTTTCCTTACATTTTGCCTTACTCTTCAGCTTTTTCCAGAATGTATGGCTTTCTAGATGCCCTGAACTGCTTAGAGCTTTTTTTTCTAACAACTTTTTCATTCAACGGTGGCAGGAACAAAAATTATGACTAAGGAAAGAAAGAAATTCATCATTGCTCTTCAACTTTACTTTTCCTTGTTTCCTTTTAGCATACCTTAATTGACCACACAGTAATAAGTGTGTAGGAAATAAATGAATTAACCCAGGGTAGTCCACAGAAGCCATAGGATTATAGAAGCTCTGAGGTACATTTATAGAGCATTTTCCAAACTTTTAATCTAGTAGTGACAGGAACAAAAAGCATTAGTAAGAAAATAAATTCTGTCTTATTTTGTGCTTTCAAGGAAGACAGTTTTTGCTCAGGCTGTAATGTTCACAGTTTACACAATAATAGCTCACTAACAAGACAATGTTTGAGAGAATACTCCCATCCTTTGTGAGAATACTACAAAAAAGTCAATGTCTGTGCATTCAGCTCCATCTCATGTTACAATTCAGAAAAAGCTCAAATAACATATATGTGCTAGATTTGTGATTGTTTGGAAAGTGAAAAAAAAATAAAGATGACAATGTATTCCAACCTGTTGCATATAGATAGTACACTGCCCCTACACCAGCAATAGTGGCCTTCTTTGAACATCACTGATGTCTGTGAATGAAATAAAAGAAACAATGAATAAACTGTCCCCAGTATAAAAAAAAAAGCTATAGTGAGCCCCCCCCCCGCGGAGACCTCTGAGGTTTGATTGTGAGGAAAATTAAAGAAATAATGAACACAATCCCAAGCCCCCATCTACTTCCTACTGAAGGCTCCAATGTATCTTCATATAGCAACTGATCAGATGCTTCCCATTCCACTAGTTTCTCCTTAATTTGGGGACTCATTGTTCTATCATGCTGTGATGCTACCAGAGTTGGACTTTCTACACTAAATCCTTCACTTCACAGCAAATCCATAACATCAATTTCTATTTCTTTAACTTCTCCATTACTAATCCTCTTTTCTGCTTTCCCCCTTAGTTTTCTTATTTTTTGCATTGTAAAATTTCCATATCTGGATGCGTCTGCCTGTATTTCTCTCCAAATATCTTTGGTGCTGCATTTTTGTAATGATTAGTTTTGCTTTCTCCTTTGCATAAATATTGTACCATAGTAAATCTTTTTCTTTCCCATGTCCACATTTCTTCTTCAGATGTCTTCTGCTCCACCTGTTTCTCCTTACTTAAGGGATTGTTGTGACATAACCTGTGTTAGACTTTCTACACTAAATCCTAAACTTTGCAAGTGGTCCCCAATTTCAGCTTCTATTTGTTTCACTTCTACTTTACTAATCTTATGTTCTGTGTTTCTCCTTTGTAATCTTATTTATTGAATTGTGAAATTTTCCATAGCTGGGTGCTTTTGCTTGTATTTCTCTTCAAATATCTTTGGAGCTGCTTTTTTGTATTGATTAGTTTGGCTTTCTGCTTTGTATAAATATTGCACCAAATCATATCTCTCTTTCTTTCCCATATTCATGTTTCTTTTTTATACCTTTCAAAAATCTCCAGATTTTGCTCTTTATATTTTCACACTTCCTTAGTTGCTTCTTTTTTCAAATGGCCCAAGGTTTCTTGGTCTGTATATTTTTCATGAATCTGTTGCATTAATGAATGCAAATTTGCATGTGAAGCTTCCGACAGTTTTTTTATGTGAAAGTACTTTTCTTTCCTGTAATTTCTCTGTCTTCTTGACAATCTTCTATCCAGAAATTCTGGGCTTCTTGCATAATAGTAACAATATATAAATTCTTTCTTATCCACCATAGTCCACTTTGCCATCTTTACAGCTCTTTTTTGGCCTGTCAGTTTTTGTGGTTTTTGTGGACTACTACTTCCTTCTACAACAGGGTGGTCATCCTCCCTGGGAGCCTGGCCTAACTTCATTGTAGGAATGTTTCCATGTCTTGAGGACTACAGTGAAATTTTTTCCAGTCCTGGTACCAGGTACACCTACTAAGATTGGGCATGTTTTTACCCTGGGACTTGTGCACCCAGCTGTGTTTATTATTATTTAACCTACTTCTGCTCATGATATGTTATATAAATTACAGTCTATGTATCAGTGTCATTTTGGAGAGATTTTGTAAAAACAGGGTCCACCTCATGAAAGTACTCAACAAGATGTCAGGATGAATTAAATTCCAGTAATACTACTCTGCTTGCTGATTTTATCATCTGTCTATTTGCAGAGCATAACGTCAGTGTTGATGATATCTGTGATAGAAAATGAAAGAAATTATGTCCAGCTTGTCACTGTTACAATGCAACTCCCCCCCAACACACACACACATACAAAACATAAGCCACAGCAATACTAGTTTTATACTAACTTCAGCAAATAGCAATACATTGTGTGACACTAGTACTGCCATACCAGATCACTGACTGCTGTTTAGCAGTTATCAAGCAGCAGGAATAAGTCGCTTTTATTCACCTCATTGAGGACTAATGCATACCTATCACTCTTCCTGATTTCACAGAATGTCCTTGATTTTGTGTGATATTTCTGTCCTTTTCCTCATAATTCTGATTTGCTGGTAAATCTTTCAAGATTACAGATAGTCAATAATGCCAGAGCTTAGAGTTTCATACTTATTATTCTTAAAATGCATGTTGATGCAAAATGAACTATTCTATTAAATGTTTAAATTAATTAAAGTGATATTTAATAGTTGTTTCTGATTCTGGGCCTTTATTCCACTGCTATTTTTGGCACTGCCCAAAAGTTGTGAGCAAATAAGTTGAAAGTTTTAGTATCTAGTTTCCTGACAGTATTTATAAAACTGCCTGAAAAAGAAAACCATTCTTGAAGATAGGAAGTGTCTTCTCTTCTTGAAATCCTAGCTAAGCACTTCAGATTATTGTCTTTCAGCTATCAATCTCAAGTGCCTCATGCTCGTTCACTGAGTACCGACCTTATCCTAACAGGGTCATATTACAGCCTATCTTAGGACATAATGCTTAATAGGAGAATGGATGTTTTTCTTATTTCTCCAAAACAACAGTAGATTTTGTAGGCCCCTCACACAGTCAAGGATGGGGGGGGTCCCCACAGCTGCCAGCATCATTAATGATGGACGCTACCTATGATGTTACTTTTCATGGAGAGAATGTCCACCAACAAACTTTAGCCAAGTCAAGGACACTATGGCAGTGTAAAAAACATTTTATGAAATTATGAAGCCTACTACTTGACAAAACACTGTCACTACAACCAGAGGTACATTTGAACTGATTTTTAAAAAATATATATCTACCTTAAATTTGCTGTTTATATGTAACTGTGACAAATTATCAGTGCAATTGTAAATTTGTAATACTTCCTGTTTTTGCTGTTTGTTAATAAGCTTACCATGTATTATGTTATCCTATTAGGTAAATGACTAGCTTTGTTTCTCTCTCTCTTTTGTGTACTTTATCTTTTTCATGTTTGTATGGAGCTTTTCTCCCTGGGCCTGTACTGAAAAGAGGTTTGCATAACTTGCTGTGGTTGGGGACCTCCCCCAGGAACAGGGGGCCCCCAGTGACTACAGGGATCACTGGTGCATAAAGCCAGCTATGACTTGGATTTTTGTCTCATTTATTTTTAATTACCATATAACTTCAAACTTGAGCTGCTGGGGGGGGGGGCTTAAATCTGATTAAAGAATATTTCAAACACATATGTCAATTGGCAATATAGAACAGCCATACTGTTATGTAAAGTGTATGGATTTCTTTAGTGGGAAGCTGTCAGGAATGCTGTTGAGAAACCACATTTTTCATTGAAAGAATCCAGCTACACATGGGTATTTTATTTTGTTTGTTCATGTTATATTGACCAGGTTATCCCTGGTGTGCAAAGCTCACTTCAGAGGACCTGTGTAAAACCGCATCAAACAGAAATAAAAGAGTGAAAAGAGTTACAGTGATGTCTGAGGTGCTGATTGTTGTACATTAACAAGTAAATGCATGTTGTATACTAATGCAGAATGTATGTTTGTTAATTCAGTGATATGAGAGATAGCAGAGGTAAGGGAAGGTCAAAAAATGTACTGAGAAAGGCATAAGGAATGAGAGAAGTTTAGCAGTAGGAGGATGTAATAGAACATAATATTCAATGTATTTTGGTTAGTAGAAAAGTTTGTGAAAACAAAAACAGATGTGGAAAATGTATGTATGGAGACAAAAGTAACGTTGTAAAGTAAGGATGGTTGTAAGATGGCTACAGTCATGGCACTGTTGTAAGAAGGTAACATTTACATAAACATTTGAAACCGGTTGGGTTGTCAAGTATTCTTAGTTGCAGTGGTAGAGTGTTCCAGACTCTAGGAAGAAATGGTTTAAGGTGCGGAAACACCAATTTTAGTGTTATTTGTGTGAAAGTCCTATAAACATTTATTGTTATATATAATCTGCGTGTTCTAACTGAGGAGTCTAGATACCTGCTAAATGCCAATGCCTTTCATCATCACATTACCTGATCTCAATCTATCTCTCCTATCACAAATATAAAGACGTACTGCTTTTCTGTTATCCTTATAGTCATCTCAGTCTCATCTTCTTCCTTCAGCCACTCTTTCTTCATTTTGTGAAATAGGCTCACACTTACTCCTGCTAACTCATGAACCACCCTGGCAGCAAATCACTTCCTCTAACTGGAATAAAATACTGGTCAACAGTGCTAACATACCTAACTGAATGCCCATGTTACCTTTATTAATGCACCTCTACTTTTACTGCTTTTATGATTAATTGTAACCCTTGTTAAATATGTTGATGTGACCAAATTTTGATTTCATTGTTGCTCACTGTAACTCAATCCCTTCTTCCCCAGGCTGAGGCTGACACTTTCAAAACAACAACCACATTAACACACACAGCCACATCTAATTGGAGCCTCTACTTCTCAGCCAATAAGGCAAGTCACCACTCAATCTAACATTCTGGCCATTGGAGACACACTGATATCCCTCTGACTATGTTGAGTAAGGAGAAAGTTATGGTTAGTTGCTTAGCAGGGGCCAGAATATGGCATATTACACATGCACTCAGGTCACTGGACCACAAGTACCAGTATGACTCGGTCAAAGTTCATGTGGGTGTAAATTGTACAGCTCTCTGAGTATGTGTCCCAGGCTGGTATGAGTGTAGTACTGAGCAGCATTTTACCTTCTCCAAGGATGATGCCACAATACAGACAGAAAATGAATGACTTTAATAATTGGCTACATTTCTGGTGTCATTCTAAGTGGGTGTAGTATTTGTCAGCATGGAAGGAGATGGTCAACAGACCATGCTGCTTTGTCTGGGATGGTGTGCACCTCTCTCCTCTAGGCTTGCGAATATTAGCTAAAACATTGTGCCTTTTTTAGACAATGCCGAACTGAAAACACTTCTGACATAGCAAATCTAAACCAAGAAAATCTAAAGGTTTTACTGATCAATGGTAGGAGTCAAAACAATAAACTCTACTACCTAAAAGCTCTCCTCACCCTAGAAAATAATGACATATGTGCAATCAATGAGACATGGTTTAAAGCTGTGGGGAGAACACCGGCAGTGCAAGGCTTTAAAGCCTTCTACACATTTAGACCAGCTACTACACAGGCAGGGACTAAAGTTGGAAGTGTCTTGATTTACTTCTAAAATAAATATACCTCAACGCTGGTCAAACAGGATGATGCACTTGAGCTTCTCCACATTCAGTTACGGTAGGCAGAATCCAATTCTACTTCCTTGTAACCTGTAGATCCCCCTGTATGACCCAGGAAACCCATAACATGTATTTAAGCTTAATGGAAACACTCATCATTCAACATAATACTATATTCTTGGGCGACTAATTGCCCCACTATTAACTGGGAATTGTACGCGACATGCAGGCACAGAGATTCCTGGATTTTGTAAATACAAACTCCCTGGACCAGATTTTCAATATGCTGACCACAGGAGCAAACATACTGGATATAGTCCTCACTAATATTGCAGAGCGCTGCACACCCCCTAGGGTAACGTCCTCTCTGTAAGGTCAGACCATACAATGGTCTCTTTGGAGGTAAAAATAAAACCCATAACTCCAATTGAACCTGCAATGTTCAGGAACTACTCTAAGGCTAATTTCCTACTATTAAAGTGATAACCTGGCAAAATTTCAAGCTTCCATAAACCCTGTCTATGTGGAATGTTTCAGAGAAACAGAATATCAAATCCTCTAAAGCTAGCTATAAAAACAGAATTGCAGCAGATAGTAAAGACAACCACAAGGCCTTCTATAGTTATGTAAAGAACTTCCACAGCAATACCCAGATTTGCTCTGAGCTACTGCTCAATGGTACCTCCTACATAGAGCCAACAGATATTGTTAATATACTGGCTGACAGATTCAGTGCCAACCCCCCCCAAAGGACCAATCACAATACCAGTAGACTGCCAGGTGCCCAGTATTACTGCTGCAGAGGTTAAAACAGTACTGTCCAAGGCCAAGAATACAGCCTCTATAGGGCCAGACAATATCCCTGGCTGTGTTCTACATGAACTACAGAGTGAACTGGCACCTCACCTGTGTGTCCTGTTCAATCATAGCCTCACCTCAGGCTTTGTCCCTACCAAATAGCGCACTGCTATAGTCATCCCTCTCCATAAAGGAGGAGCGACTACAGTTCCTGGGAACTATTGCCCCATTAGCCTGACAAGTCTGATATGCAAAGCTATGGAATGCATCATCATGGACCTAATAAACAAGGATATAGGGAATCTCCAAACTCTGGGTCCCACACAGTTTGGTTTTGTGAAGGGTAGATCATGCCTGCTCAACTTGGTTGACTTCTTTGAGTCAGTCACCAGAGCTGTGGATGAAGGCAAGATGGTTCATACAGCCTACCTTGATCTGGCCAAGGCCTTTGATACCATTCCCTACTCAGGAATCATAAAAACTCACTAAGCTAGGCATCAACCCCTATATCAGTAGGTGGGTTGCAAACTGGCTCACAGATGGAACTCACAGTGTTAAAGTAGCTGACTCCAAGTCAGACTGCAGACCAGTCACGAGTGGAGCCCCACAGGGATGGGTCCTGGGTCCTCTCCTGTTTGGTATCTACTTCTCAGAAGTCCAGTCCAACACGAAGGGACTCTGGATGACAAAGTTCGCAGACGATTGCAAGTTGGGTGCCATTATTAACTCCCCAAGTGATGTTGACATCCTACAGAAAGACCTCACTGAGACCAACAACTGGGGTCAGAACCATGGCCTTAAGCTCAATGCCAAAAAAGTGTTGTCATTCCCTTGGGGAAAACCCAGTTCCCATGAACTACCACATCGATGGTAGTCCACTGAACACAGAAGGTGTTATAAGAGATCTGGGAACACAGGCAGATAGCAACCTCTCTTTTGACCACGACACTGCCACTGTGGTCAGAAAGTTCTTCTATGTGGCACATCTCATTACTAAGGGTTTTGCATCCAGGAAGAAAGAGGTCATTGTCTCCCTCTACTCTTCCCTCATTAGGGCAATCATCGAGTACAATGCCCCATTTGGCATGTACCTCACTAGACACCTGCAACAACTGGAGAGGCCGCAAAAGTACCTCACAAAGAGGATCCTAGGCCTTAAACACTTGTCCTATATGGACAGACTAAAAAAACTCCAACTATTCTCTGTCTCATATCGCCTACTTAGAGGTGATCTCTGCTTGACTTATAGAGCCATGTCTGACCCAGCTCTGTTAGAAGTGCTACATCTAAAGAAATCCCTATCCCACTGCACCACCCGCTCCAGAGACCTCAACCTCATTACCACAATCAACAGAACGTGCTGAAGGGACAGGTTCATAACCCAGAGACTGACCATGCTATGGAATAGACTTCCCATACATGTCAAACAGAGTACCTCACTGGCCCTCGTCAAGAGAAATCTTGATGAGTGGATGGGAAACAGAAAATTCACTCCGGGGATCACTCCAGTGGCTCTACTCGACAGAGGCACTGGAAACTAAGGTCGGGTGGCACGATGCCAGGGTAATCCTATTGGCTAGGCTTGTAAAGGCTCCAGGGCCATTAGCCTAGTACACCCCTATGAACATATGAACCTATGAACAAGCATGTTAACAGCTGCATAGAGGCAGCTGTATCCACCAGGAATAAATACAGAACTGACTCAAAAAACAAGCCAGCTTGGTGGAATCACATCAATAGGCTGTATAACAGAAGGAAGAAAATTAGGGAAAAAATTAGCAGGTGTAGCACCCAGCAGGATAAAAGCACTCTCAAACTACACAAACATCTCAGAGGACCAATAGTCTACCAAAGCCATATTTGAGGAAATTTGGCCTCCCAGGCCAAGGACAACTACAAGGCATTCTTTAATTTTGTCCACTACCGCAAAGGCTATATACAATTGTGTCCAAAGCTCATTGTTAATAAAGCCACCTATACTGAGCAGGAAGATATAGCAAACCTACTGGCAGGCAAATTTCCCTCTAACTTTACCCCCCCCCTCAACCTCCACTCAGGAAATACCATCAAATATAACTTCCCCCTACTATCACTAGGGAGCACCTCTCTAAGGGCAAGAACACTGCATCAATGGGTCCAGATAATATCTCAAGATGCTTTCTAAATAGCATGAAATATGACCTATCAGGCCATTTGGAATTGTTATTTGACTGTAGTCACCAAATAGTCTTTGTGCCTTGCAAATGGAGAACAGAAACAGTCATTCCTCTGTACAACAGTGAGCCATCTACAGACCCTGGAAACTACAGTCCCATAAGTCTCCCTAGTCTAACATGCAAAGCCATAAAAAGAATTATCATGGAAATGGTGTAGGAAACCTTCAAACACTTGTCCCAACCCAATTTGGTTTAGTCAAGGGCAGGTCAACTTGGTGAGAAAGTCATCAAAGCAATACATGAGTGCAAAACAGTTCACACTGCCTGCCTTGACATGGGCAAGGCATTTGATGAAATACCCCATTTGGGCATTGTTTATTAAACTCAAAAGGCTAGATATAAACCCTTATGTCACCTGGTGGATAGCCAGCTGGCTCAAAGACAGGAGCCAGGAAGTTAGAATCAGGGAGCCCATCCTTACAAAGAGGCCAGTCATAAGCGAAGTCCCTCAGAGATTGGTCCTGGGACCTCTCCTTTTTATCATTTACTTCTCTGAAGTCAAGGCCAATGTCAAGGGCCTCTAGCTGACCAGATTTGCATATGATTGCAAATTAGGAATAGTCATAGAATCCCCCACCTGTTCTCCAGGAAGGGCTGACACAGACAAATAACTTGTGTTAGAGAAGCCATCCACACCTGATAGCTACCATATTCATATCACACCCTTGCAAGTTGACCCAGTAGTCAGTAGTCAGAGACTTGAAGGGGCACATAGACAGTAATCTAGCCTTTGACCATTACTCTATCTACAGTAGTGCGGAAATCATTCTATGTTGTGCAATTTTAGAAACAAAGTATAGCATCTAGATCATCAAATATCACCATTAACTAGTCAGCCTGGCTGTGTAGAGGGATAAAGGTCTTACTAGGACCCAAGCCACCAGAGTTTGGGTACATGCTGGGAATCTGAGTTTGAGTGGTGGGGGGGTGACTGTCCTTGGGGGAAGATCTGTACTCGCATGGATGGATCATTTTTCAAGCCCTTATGAAGTCTAGACTTGGAATAACCACAGAGCTGAGTGTGTGGGAGGGCCTAGGAAGAGGGATCACCTTAGTGATCAGGGCAGTCCTGTTTTTGAAGGCCACTTCCCATTGCCGAAACCTGCCTACCAAATAGAGGCAGAGGCTAGGCCCTTGAGAACAAGCCCTGGTATGCATGACAACATATATGATGCTGCAGACTTCTAGCTCCACTTGGCCTCTCTCATATCAGTCTCCACTCCCTCTTCCCACCATATCTGTGATGGCCTCAGCAAGAAGGACACTGGCTAGCCACCTGCTATCTTCCCAATCATCCGCTGAATATGTCTTACTAAAGGTAAGACTGTATTACTTGTGTTTCAAGTAATCCTGTTAGAAGACAGTTGTCAAATGCAATAAAATGGGCAAAACACAAAAACTCTCAATTTGTTTTTATGCCTCTGACAGAATTAGTTCTTATTGTGGGTGTACCACTGAGTGAGTAGAGAGTGACAGTGGAATTTGGCAAATAAAACAAGCACAGTTAGTTTCTATACTTTGATGCTTTGAAATTTACCATAACTGGTACATTTAAAAAAAAGTGTTTTGAAAGCATATATGCACATGTCCATGACTGTGCACACATACACACGCACGCACACCACAACAAACTGGTGGCCATTCACTTTGCTAATATGATAATTTGACCCTTTGTGGGCAAATCCACCCTTTTATTCCTATTCTAACACTCAGAGCTGACCCTGGAAGGAAGAAGATGGTGGTTCCATTTGGCCAATGCTTCTTTGCAAGTGGAGCCTTGTACTTTCAGAATGGCCGTTGGGCTGGGGGACATGGATCTGGACAATGCTGGTGATGGTAGCTCTCAAGCTGCATGTGTATATGGGAGCACACCATGGGGGAGAGTGTATGATGCCCTCCTGCAGTGACGCAGGTGCCCGTGTCAGCCGCCACAGGGGATTAGGGCTCTCACCTTAAGGTGAAGGAGGACAGATCACAGGGAAAGCTAATAGTCAGCAGACAGTAGGGAAAAAATATCGTAGGAAGTACCATACTCCACCTGTTCACTCAGTATGACTTCTCCGTTCCTTGACTCACATCCTTTTAGTTGGGGCAGCCTAATGTGTCACTGTTTCAGCAACTTTCCCACATCATCAGAATTAATTGAAAAGTATCTTTCTCCTTTTCCAGCTTAGTAGTACTGTTTGGTTTTCATTTATGCTTCTTCCAGTCCTAACGTAAATTTGCTTGGCCTTGTATGGCACTCCCATGTAAGAATTTGTGTTGACCCTTTTTCTAGATGCCTGTATGTGAATATGTATTCACATAGTGCTCTAGGATGGCTGCCTACTGTAACTTTGGTCTGGCAACACACTACAGAGTTTTAAGTCCTTTAGCTGCTTTTTGACTGACACGTCTGCTGTTGTCAAAAAAGCCAAAAAAACTTTTATTAAGGCTTAATTGCCTTATTCTCCATTTGAAATAGGTCTAATACCAAGTTGTTTTAAAAACAGCCCAGCAAGTGGAGTAAGTCAATTCCCTTTTTTTAATAGCTCTCAAAACTCCCTTGATTTCTGAGCCTCTGCAGTTACACTTCTGTGAAATTCTGAGCTCCAGAAACAAAACCAAATTCATAAAATCAACTGTTTTAATTTTACAAATAATGGTTGACTTTCTGACTTTAAATAAAATAAATATAATACCTTTTTTCATTAGGACTGCAGCCCAACAACCAGTACCATGACACATTTTTGGTGAGCAGTTTACCCTAGCTCTTCTGAGATTACCGAATGTAATCACATAGCTTTTTCAGCTAAGACTTAGGCATCTTACACTTTCATTTTCAAGACTTAATGGGCTTTCAAAATAGTGAAAGGCAATTTTTTTTTACTATTTTAAAGGAGCTACTAATGCAAGATAAACATGATAAGGTTTGTTAAAAAGTTTATTAATGTGAATTCCTGGTATTTTGTTAAACTGCTGTAACATTTTTTTCAACCACTGAGGATGGGGGATGGCTACAATTGTCAACTGTATGTTCAGAGGGGTTCATTTTGGAAGCTATTGTCCAAGTTTATGTCCATTTCCAAAAATCCTTATTATGCAGCCTGCTCTTGTGGCATAATGGGATAACATCTTGACTACAGCCCATGAGACCTGAATGTGACTAGCAGCTCTGGTGCTTGATGACAAAGCCAGTAAATGCCAATCCTGGTGGGAGGGGATAGTGGTGCCTGCACACTAGTTGCATGACAGGGTCTTGTCAGGAGAGCAGACTCCTGTCATGATGAGGGGAAGTGGTATGGGAAAGACAAGGGCATGGCTGCCCAAGCTGGTGAGGGCAGCCCATGCCAGTGCATGTGGTGGAACATTTGTGCATAAACAGGGGGTCACAGGCAGTCCTTGTGGTGATGCAAATGCTCATGTCACCACCAGTGACAAAGTTAGACCAAAATACAGAAATCCACCTGTTAATGGGATGTCTACTTGTAAGCACAAAGTAATCTCATGGCTATCTGGATGACAACTACCCGCAGACATGGTAATATCTGACAGGGGAAAGGCTTGATGCCAGGCATGGGCAAATTTGTATACTTTTAATGAAATACCTTTCTTTCTGAACACAAGTTTCTGACATATAACGTTGCTGCAATCTGTTTAGGCTTTACTAAAAAATGAACAGACTACTTACTCTTTTCAGACAAACACACCCACACACAAACACAGTGCAATTACAGTTGTAACTCCATACCAGTATAAAAATTAATTTGCAAACTGCACAGTTTGCTATATACAAAACATACAGCTCATTTTTTGATAGTTTTAAAATAAATTACTTTAAACACATTTTGCAACAGCAGTACTCAAGTTAGCCACACTAATTAGATATTAGAGCATGTAGTTTACTGTATGAATGGTACCCTTGGAAAATAAATGCAATAATGATGGCAGGATTCCGAATTAGTTCAGGATCACTAGTACCAGTGCTACTATAGGCTGTATGCCTGCATTAAGTGTTTAGTCATGTTTTAAGACTGCATTGGGCATCCTGAACATTAAGTGCCACAATGCATATTGCCCTAGTCTATTCTAATTTATTTGGGCTTTTTTATTAAAAAGCTTTGTAAACTTTTTACTGAAATCACTGCCCAAATAAACTTACATGATTTTCTTGGTAATGTCACCTTAGGGATATTCCACAGTGTTTAATGGATGCATCTCTGCACCTGGAGAGCATGTGCCCACTAAGGTCCATGGATGCATCTCAAGTTTTCTCTTTGATTTCACTAAGGTTAAAGGTCACCACTAAATTTCAGTGGCATGAACACAGATGAAACAAATTTGATGATGGCGATACTTTTCAACCTTTCAGATGAAGAGGGACTGAAAACATTCGACAACTGGATGACAATGTAGATTACACTTCATGCACCACATACAGTGGTGCAAAACTTAAACCAGTGAATTGTGACAAAACACTAATTTAGAACTGTAAGGTGTATGTAAGAACGAAGTATTGCCCTTTCCAAGTAAAGCCTACATATACAACATTAACTTTGATATCATTATCAGTAACCTTTTTTAACACTACTGATGGCATTTCCTCTGATGTTGCACTGAAGTGGTTCAGCGTTAGAAACAGTGTGATCAGAGGAGCTAAAGCTGTACAACTTTAAATTTTATGGTCTGTTTAAGTAGAATGATTCTATTTAACAAGCAAGGTTTTTTTTACATAGGAAATTAAATATTCCTCTCCTGACTCAATGAATTCCAAGTCGCAATGTGCATCTGGCTCTGTCCACTGTAATATTATGCCTGGTGACATCATGGACTTTTTAGAATCATGGCAGAGGTTTAGGTTGTGACCAGCAGTCCTGTGGTACAGAGTTTGATTCCCTGTGCTCTCGTTTGTTTACTAAATGACCTTGAGTAAGTCACTTGACAATGGTCGGAGATCACCCCTAAAAAGGTACTGTGTGTCTAGTGTGCCTGCCTGGCTGACAAATAGGCTTATCATTATTATTCTCTTCGGTTCATATAAGGTATTCTTAGCAAATTACTGCAAACATTCTGAGTAGGGTACTGAAACTGATCACATGGCTTTTCCGCCACAATTTGGGCATCTTAAAAAAAAGTAAAATATTTGACACATAGCATTTTCATAATATTAAAAGGTAATCTTTCGCAACTGTTTTACTGGGGTTCCAAGTATAAGCTGATTAAGTAAAATTAAGTTTATCATTTTGCAAAAAGATGGAGGCCTTTTTATTAATTCTTAGCTGTTAGGTGAGTGGCTGGGAGGGGATATGCACCCTAAGAAGGCCTATGGGTCAAACTAAACTCCAATAAAATATATATATTTAATGGTCCTCAAAAATATTCTGATACTTATAGACAAAAATTGAGACTCGTGAAAAGGGATGGCTTAAGTCTACATGATCTTTGAACACAACTATACAAGCATCGTTCACTTCACGCGGAAAGAGCACACAGTGAAAAGTAAAGTTATAGCGCAGCTGAAATGCTGCAATTTTTACATTTTGAGACCTAAGTTAATAAAAAACACAAGATTTCCAGTCTCCACACAAAATCTTGGAGAGTATAGTAAAAACAACACAATGCAAGACTGTGGAAAGGGACTTGCTTGTGTTCTAAAAGGTATAATGATTTGAATGTAGAAGAAGTGCAAGCACATTCTTTACAACAGAAACTGACTGCTTCTGGAAAGTCTTTTATTAATAGATGTTGCAAGAACACTGCCATACAAAGATCAGGGAATAAAGAGAGATAGTTAATGATATATCACTGGCAGGGAAAAATCAGCAAAGTATGTGAGCTGAATGTACTCTGCTCTATACATCAGTGCATGACTGACTTTGAAATTCTGAATTTTTATTTAGTTTATAAGTGCCCTTATGTACTTTATTGTTCAAGGTTAAGACAAGCAGAAAGAAAATGCCATTCGCTAAACTGAAGAAGAGTCTGAAAAAATTCAGAAAAGGTATGAAAGCAGACCTTTGTGTTCTATAAAGGCACATATTTAAAACTGAGTATTCATAATGGGTTTGTTAATAACAAGACAGATTTTGACTGGAGCAAAATTTTATTTTTGTTTACTTTTAAAAGGCCTGTCTCCAACACAGGGTCTGTTTACAATGACTGCTATCCTATCTTCTGCTTTCCTTGCAATGTAGTACCCCTTTCTTCTGCCTCCAGCTTGTGTACTCATATGTTACAGTGACTTATTTTTGGTATAATTCTTTAATGGGTAAGAATGCCCCTCTACCAAAGAATTGCCCTGCAGAAATTTAGAATCATTCAGAAAAAGTTTTACCTGATATAAGCCTTGGGTTTACAGTGATAATGCTTCTGATAATGAATGCACTGGATATGCGACTTAAGTCTTGTAGCCTGGCATGAAGTTAAGTTTAATAAACTGAATTTTCTAGTTGCTGACCTCTTCTCATCGGCTGTCCATGCCCACCATTAAAATAGTGCTCCCTCCAATATTCTGCAGTTCTTTCCTGCCATATGCCAATACCATCACCTATGTATAAAAAACATATCCCATGGTACTCATTTCTCATCACCTATCTACTCAAAAGTGGAGACATACATCCTAACCCAGGCCCACTGTTTAATCCTAACCCCAAACATAACCCCAAAGATTTAAACATAGTAACACTAAACTTTAGAAATATATGTGATAACATAGCCCCACTGCATGCCTGGACTGATCAAAATAAACCTGTCATATTAGCCCTTACCAAAACATAGCTACACCCTAATGTAAAAGAGTTGGAAATAATACCTCCAAACTTTACAATAACCAGATGAGATAAATCTAAAAAGAAAGGGGGAGGGATAGCCCTTCTATATCCCTCTGCACTCAATATCAAACCCTACACTAGTAATATACCCACCATTTCTAATGCTGAGGTACTAATCTCTTTTTTTTGAATCTCAACCCAACAAAAAGAATTTGAATAATAGTAATATATATCCCACCAGGTCACAATATACCAGTGTTGGAAGATATATTATCCTGGACATCCTAAACATTAAATCATGAAACAATAATTTTAGGAAATGTAAATATAGATTGGCAGACTATTGCTTTGAATTTCCCCATAAATAGTTTCAATCTGTATGTTTTTTCACAGTTTATTAATAGTCCAACAAGATACAGCAAAGATCTTACCTGCCAATCCACCCTAGACTAGATCCCAGTATCCCACCCCACCAATTAGCCCTCTTCAGTTACACTGTCTATTTCCCTGAGCAATCACCTGCCAGCTTATGCCATTAGAAGAAATTACCAGCAACTAAGAGTACACACTGTAAAATTGATTAGGAATTCAAGTAATTTTTGTCAGCGTAAATTCAGCACTCTCCTACATAAAACTACTACCCCTTAATGATGCCATGCTATACTTTAATAACACCTTCCTTCACATACTTAATACCCTATCCCCCATTCTTATGAAAGAATCAAAAAGAACTCAACCTCATGGCTCTCTAAGGAATGTAAACACCTGATGAAGCAAAGGGACTTAGCCTGAAAAACCTCAAAACTAAACAAAAAGCGAACAAAATCATATCAACTTCAAAACACTACATAACAAAGTAACAAAATTAATCAACAAAGATAAGAAATCATACTATTCCCAGCTTCAACTCCAGCATAAAACCAACCCCCAAAAATGTTGGGGTTCCACATCTACTCTACTTAACCCTGGGACAAACAGAGATCACACCCCATCACCTGATACCCCTCCATCACAAATAGCCAAAAACTTTAACAAGCATTTCATACAATCAGTAGCAGATCTACTAATACCCCTACCTTTCAACCTATTTAGGCACCAATCCTATACCATCTACTACCTATAACCCTGTCATTAATAACCCCCCTACTGAACAAAATTTCATACAAACCCCAATCTCATTTCAGCCCATACCAACAAACACCATAAAGAAACTGCTACAAAAACTAAAACCCTGCTCCACCTTGGCTGATATTCTTCTATCACACTACCTCATACTGGCTGCCAACTCAATTGCCTACCCAGTCAGTATTCTTATAAAAAGATTTTTATCTGAATAAGAAATACCAACCACATGGAAACAATCTCACATCACCCCCATCCACAAAGGAGGCAACTCTACTGAACCAACCAATTTCTGTCCTATATCTATCTTGTCAGCCATATCCAAAATTCTCGTGTGAGGTATCTATCTTGCAAAACAATCTTTTAAAGGAGAACCGTGCCCACAGACTCAAAAAAACATGTTTATTTCATCATGGTTTGGTGTTTCCTACCTTTTAACACCACTCTGGGACTATTTACAGGTTTTTAGATATTTTTATACATAATTTCTGAGTCTGACCACATGGGGTCTGGCATCTTGAAGTAATTCTGATTGTTTAGTCTGCCTCTAGGTATCCCAGAATTCACTGTTTGTCTCTAAATCATTGCATCATATCTGCCACTTTTTCCCTAAAGCTCCTGTCACTGCACTGATTTTACAGGCATCCACTGCTGTGGTGTAGTCACTTAGTTTTGGTTAACATTTATTTCTTTTTCAATGACTTCTTCAAACACAAGCAGTGCAAATGTTACAGAATAGAACTGAAAAGTGAATTTTATTGCTGCTTCCTCTTAGAAATGCTAACTTGATTTCTTTTGTGAAGCCTGAATTGTAGTTCTTCAAAGTATCTCCCCTCCCCCTTCACACCTACCTTTCCTAGCTGTCAAAGTGCTAAGGGTAATTTGACCCATTACCTGCATGTTATTGACAGCTCAGAGCAGGTGGCCTGACTAATGTACTGTTTTGTCACACCCTTTCCTTCCTTACAGTGGGGCACTTTTTGTTGCACTCCTCCTGCTTTCATATTTAGATCTGAGCTCCATAGCACTGGAAGAAATCACAGCTTTGCAAACCATCAAACTCCCAGTTTCTTTCCTTCCAGTTTGGTTAAATAGTTAACAACTGATAGACTATAAATATGATATATTTCACATTCATGCATGACAGTAGTTGCATGTTTTTTAAGTGGTAATTTAAGATTAAGGTATCACATACTTCATGTAATCTTATGTAGTGTTGTCTATTAATTGTGACAGACATCTGCTCCCTATGTAAAAAGATGCAATTAATGTGTATGCATGGTCACTGCAAATGTATGCTCTTTGTTCATGCAGCTGTTACTGTACGGTTGCCTGTACTTCCTCACTGTACTTTGTCACATATCAGTAGGGCTGTTCAGATAACTGAGATTATAGCTTGTCATTTAGATTAGAATAGAGTGGGCTGGGGAAGGCAGCTCTGACATCACTATGTGGGAGGTTAACTGCCTTTTCTATAGACCATGCAAATAAGGCAGTGGGTACATCACTTTGTGGGAGGAAACGTCCTGGTAACTACAGCAAGAGATCTGGCAGACATGACATCAGCAATTAAGAGCCAGCTAGAGGTTTTTCAACTGGGTTTTCAAACTGAAACTAAAACAGTACAGAAAGGTAGGAAACCTATGAGGTAAAACAGTACAGTGGTTTACTTTTTAAAGCTGTGGTGATTATTTTTTTGAACCAGGATCAAATAACAGGTACTAAAAGAGACAGCAGGTTGAGCAATCTGCTTTATTATCCTATTGTTCTCCTTTAACCCAAACCCAACATGGTTTTCGACCCAGCCAGAGCACATCTACAGCCCTATTATCCTTTACAGACAACGTGAACAAGGCTAGAGATACAGGATGCTGTACAGCCTCAGTATTCGTTGACCTCTCTAAGGCCTCTGACAAGGTCTCGCTGTCCCTACTGCTGAACACACTGTCTAACTTAGGCTTCTCACACAACACAGTAAAATGGTTTCAGAGCTACTTCAAGGATTGTAAACAAGCAGTGAAATGGTCCAGCATACACCCTTTCTCCACAATCCTGCTGGAGTTCCTCAAGGCTCCATCCTCGGAACCTTACTCTTCAACATTTTCACTAAATGCCCTAACACTTCCTCCCACCCTGGAACCCTAATTCAGTCTGATGATTCCACTATAATCTGTACAGCTCAATCATTATCAGAACTGCTTTCAAAAACTCAACCGTCCTTTACTGCAGTCGAATCCTGGTTAAGAAATGCCCAATTCTTTCTTAATCCAAAGAAGAGTAAATTAGTATTCTTTAACCACAAAAACACCTCCCATGTCACTGATAATTTCCACATCTGGCAACACTGTCATAGAAATAGTGCAGGAAACCAAACTTCTAGAAGTAATCATTGACAATAAACTCTCTTTCGACCACCATATACAGCAAAATATAAAGAAAACTCATCAAAAACTGGGACTCTTATATAGAAATAAACATTTCTTAACTACAGCAACCAAAGTTTCCCTAGCAAAAACCTTTTTACTTCCATCCCTTCTTTACAGTGCCCCTATCCTAACTAATTTACAAACTTCTACCATAAGCAAGATGGAACAGTGCTACAACAAAGTAGCTAAGTTTACCACAAACTCTAAACATCGCAGACATAAGTGTGAAGTGCTACTAGAACTAAAATGACTTGAACTTCACAACCAACTTGCTTTTATTCAACTATTTACTTTGCACAACCTTATTTTCAAGCCTACTGCCTGCCCTGCACTAGCAAACTTAGACACAAATTATAAACCAAATAGATCTCTACGATCAGAAGATAAGAATCTCTTAGCTATCTCAAAACCCACAAAACACAGGTCACTCTCTGTATTCATATTCTGTCTCTGAACTATGGAATTCACTACCTGTTGCTACCATGTCCATGCCTGGCCTAACTCACTTTAAAGCCTCTTTAAAAAAATCATCTCAAAAATACATGGTTCTGCTCATGTACAAATCCAGCCTAATGCTCAGCTCTTCCTCTTCTTCCACACTAGTTGCATCCTCTTCTTCTTATGTCACATTTCACTTCTTCACAGTCTATAAGATCCTAAGTCTCTCCTAAATCCTTCTCTATTTCTATACCATATCCTTAAGCTACTGCTCAGTCCATAATGCCTCTATTCTTAACTCACTCAATATCTTTTTCCATCATTAACTTAATTGCTAATATTTTTCTAATTTTCTAATTTAAACCAACATTTTATTTTTCATGTACTATAACAGCTGATGACATGTGTTGTCCTACTTACATACTATTTCTATACACTCTATCTAGTACTGCTACGTACTGCTATCTGAGTACTGCTGCGTCTCCTGCCCAGTCGCCTTCTCCTGCCTCGAGGTGTCTGTCCCTTACACATGAAAGAGAGTAGCCCAATAGTGCTAGAAACCGAAAGAGGAAGAATATAATTGCGGTGCGAACGCACATCCTGCTCCCAGTTCTCAGCCCTATTAAATAACATCCCAAGGAAGAAAGGGTGTCTGTCCCTTACACATGAAAGAGAGTAGCCCAATAGTGCTAGAAACCGAAAGAGGAAGAATATAATTGCGGTGCGAACGCACATCCTGCTCCCGGTTCTCAGCCCTATTAAATAACATCCCAAGGAAGAAAGGGTAATAACTATACCCTGGTCGTTGTTTTCTTTGGCTTTATGCCTATGATAGACGATTCTGGGCAGGCAGAATAGCAGTACTTGCATATAGGTAAAAGTACTATCCCACCCAAACTGAATCCTTGCCTTTTTCTTAAAATTTAGGCAACAGAATTAAGTAAAAGTAGTCTCTATTACTCACCTTAAGCATAGGATCTCTAGGACCCTGAAAGCTCTTAGTTGGTGTACCTCCCTCTGTCTGGTGACGCAGGAAAGTTTTCATAGCCCTGGCGGGTTTCCGCCATTTTTTAAAAAGAAAAAAGAGGAGGACAGAACAACAAACAGTACTGCTGCGTCTCCTGCCCAGTCGCCTTCTCCTGCCTCGAGGTATGCCAACAGGGTTATTGTTATTGTGCTGTTTTTTACTGAGAAACTTGTCTAGATGAAAATTACTGCAAAAGACTTTAATCTATAATACTGTGCTTAGTTTGAACTTGTTTATATGACACGTGCATTGTGTATCATTATAATCCTGTGCTTAGTTTAAACTTGTTAGTAAGAAACGCGCAATGTGTATCACTCTAGCGTTAGCGTGTTTTAGATTAGAATAAGCTTACATCTGTAATCATAGTGGTGTTTCTTGGAAGCGCTTAGTTAAACTTGCTTGTAGAAACGTACATTGTGCATTATACTAGCGTTAGCGTGCTTTACATCTTACATCTGTAATCATAGTGGTGTCTCTTGGAAACGCTTAGTTAAACTTGCTTGTAGAAACGTACATTGTGTATTATACTAGCGTTAGCGTGCTTTACATCTGTTCAAGCGTACCTCTTGTACTCATACCTGTGTTTATAGTAACGCTGTTAAATAATCTGAATATAAACTCATTCCTGCATGTTAATTAAAAAAAGCAGGCTGAGGGTTGTGCATGTAGTTAAGAAATGTACCTTTGAAGAAGTAGCCCTGGTGCTTGAAGTTGTTTGTTCGAACTATAAGCTGTGATAGATTTTCTGTTAAAACTGACACTGCTTAGCTAATACCAAGTGTATTAATTTATCTCCTAGGTGTCTGTCCCTTACACATGAAAGAGAGTAGCCCAATAGTGCTAGAAACCGAAAGAGGAAGAATATAATTGCGGTGCGAACGCACATCCTGCTCCCGGTTCTCAGCCCTATTAAATAACATCCCAAGGAAGAAAGGGTAATAACTATACCCTGGTCGTTGTTTTCTTTGGCTTTATGCCTATGATAGACGATTCTGGGCAGGCAGAATAGCAGTACTTGCATATAGGTAAAAGTACTATCCCACCCAAACTGAATCCTTGCCTTTTTCTTACAATTTAGGCAACAGAATTAAGTAAAAGTAGTCTCTATTACTCACCTTAAGCATAGGATCTCTAGGACCCTGAAAGCTCTTAGTTGGTGTACCTCCCTCTGTCTGGTGGCCTTGAGGAAAGTTTCCATAGCCCTGTCGGGTTTGCTCCATTTTTTAAAAAAAGAAAGAAGAGCAGGACAGAACAACAAACAGTACTGCTCGTCTGCTGCCCAGTCGCCCTCTCCTGCCTCGATGTATGCCAACAGGGTTATTGTTATTGTGCTGGTTTTTACTGAGAAACTTGTCTAGATGAAAATTACTGCAAAAGACTTTAATCTATAATACTGTGCTTAGTTTGAACTTGTTTATATGACACGTGCATTGTGTATCATTATAATCCTGTGCTTAGTTTAAACTTGTTAGTAAGAAACGCGCAATGTGTATCACTCTAGCATTAGCGTGTTTTAGATTAGAATAAGCTTACATCTGTAATCATAGTGGTGTTTCTTGGAAGCGCTTAGTTAAACTTGCTTGTAGAAACGTACATTGTGCATTATACTAGCGTTAGCGTGCTTTACATCTTACATCTGTAATCATAGTGGTGTCTCTTGGAAACGCTTAGTTAAACTTGCTTGTAGAAACGTACATTGTGTATTATATTAGCGTTAGCGTGCTTTACATCTGTTCAAGCGTACCTCTTGTACTCATACCTGTGTTTATAGTAACGCTGTTAAATAATCTGAATATAAACTCATTCCTGCATGTTAATTAAAAAAAGCAGGCTGAGGGTTGTGCATGTAGTTAAGAAATGTACCTTTGAAGAAGTAGCCCTGGTGCTTGAAGTTGTTTGTTCGAACTATAAGCTGTGATAGATTTTCTGTTAAAACTGACACTGCTTAGCTAATACCAAGTGTATTAATTTATCTCTTAGGTGTCTGTCCCTTACACATGAAAGAGAGTAGCCCAATAGTGCTAGAAACCGAAAGAGGAAGAATATAATTGTGGTGCGAACGCACATCCTGCTCCCGGTTCTCAGCCCTATTAAATAACATCCCAAGGAAGAAAGGGTAATAACTATACCCTGGTCGTTGTTTTCTTTGGCTTTATGCCTATGATAGACGATTCTGGGCAGGCAGAATAGCAGTACTTGCATATAGGTAAAAGTACTATCCCACCCAAACTGAATCCTTGCCATTTTCTTAAAATTTAGGCAACAGAATTAAGTAAAAGTAGTCTCTATTACTCACCTTAAGCATAGGATCTCTAGGACCCTGAAAGCTCTTAGTTGGTGTATCCCCGCTCCGCCTCGCTGGCTCGCTCGCTCCCCTCCCTGCCCCCTTATCCCACCCGCCCCCACTATCTCTACTTTTATTTGACCATAAACCACTCCCCTCTTAGCCCTAAGCCAATAGCAATCATTCAATTATCTAACCTATCTCCTCCCTCAACTTCACCTAACTGCCTCTATTACAGTACCACTTCCAGGTCCTATATACCCTGCTAGATTAATCCTACACTTAAAATGGGTAAAGTAGTGAATCTTGTTATTCCACTTCTATTGCCTCTTTTAATCACTCTTTACCACTTGTCAATGTATGAAGACCAAAAACTCAAGGGATCCCACTACCCAAATGACCAAACCTGTAATGTCCTACAATATCCCTTGAAAGAGACCTCTTCTGTATCCTACATAGATACCCTAAGCAAAAAAAGCCTATATCTTACCCAACCATACACAAAGGCAACAATATCTAAACGTGGACTAAAGGTACTATACAAGCTCCAAAGACTCCTATTCCATTTGAAGAAATGTATCACCAAAGATGGTGATATACATCCAAACCCAGGCCCATCCACTCATCCTGACTCAGCCTCTTCAATGTTAGCCCAAAGATCAGCTAGCTCCCTCCTTATCTTCCATCTTAACCTTAGAAGCCTTAACAACAAGGTTCATAATCTTCATGCCTTGTTAGCCATGCATCTCCCCGACATTATGTGTCTTACAGAAACCTGGCTCAAACCAGTCACAAAGGATGAAGAGATCCTTCCACCTGGGTATAATATTCTCAGGATAGACCGGGGGAAAAAAAGGGGTGGGGGCATAGCTGTCATGTTTAAAAGTACCCTTAATATCATCCTGAATCCTATCCAGCCACCTAAAATAGTGAATGCAGAATTAATTGCCCTAAAAATATGCTTAAATAACCAAAAAAGTATCAATCTTTTTGTAGTTTACATTCCGCCAGGGAATAATTTAGAAACTATGGAGATAATACTAAATTGGATCGCCGCAAATTACCCTCAGGAGACCATTGTACTAGGAGATGTTAACATTGACTGGGCCCAATGCTCCGCACAGACCAACCCCATGCCTATTAATCTACACGGCTTCTCCCAAAATATTGTCTCACCTACAAGAATAGGAACTGCTCTCCAAAAAGAAAGTATAATTGATTGGATACTTACTAATAAAGAAGGACACAAATATACAACTGGGACCCTCCCGAATGATCTCAGTGACCATCACATCACCTACGTAATAAGAAACAAATTGACCAGCATAAATCCCCCTTTATATAGACTTGTTAGAAATAAGAAGAAATTTGTACCAGCACTATTCCTAACTGAACTTAGATCCTGTAACTGGTCCAAGCTAAAAACCCTGCCCCTTGAAGAGAGCGTGTCTTACTTTACTGACACATTCCTCAACATTCTTGACTCCCACGCACCTAACAGACGCATCCGTACCAAGACTCGGATAGCACCATGGCTAACTAGTGAAACCAAATCTAAAATCAAACTAAGAGATCAGGCCTGGAACAAATGGCGAATTACTAAAGCACCTCTAGATCGCATTAAATTCCAGGAACTTAGAAATTCAACAAAAAAAGACTCCACCCTAGATAAAAAGAACTACTTCTGTCACCTTCAAGAGAAACACCAGAACAATCCAAAGAAGTTTTGGGCAGGCTTAAACACCCTCCTCCACCCAGGGAAAGCAACTACTCCCACCCCAGAAACACTTATTGGAAAAACCCAGTAGAGATTGCGTAATACTTTTAACTCCTTTTCACTGAGACCATTCAGGCCCTGGCTAATCAACTTCCCCATCCTTCCTCCCCTCCGACCAAGGTTAATGATGAATCCCTAACCCTCTTTACTATCCAGCCAGCTCCCACCTCCTATATTAGATCACTACTGAAGAAACTTAAGCCAACCACCCTGTCGGCCGACCGACTCCCAGCTGAATATCTACAAATAGCAGCAGATGTCATAGCATATCCCGTCTCAATTCTAATTAACCGAACTATAACTGAGGCCACTATCCCCTCCATTTGGAAGGTAGCCCATGTCATCCCACTTCATAAGGGTGGCACCTCTACTGACCCATCAAACTATAGACCTATAGCAATACTGTCGCCAATAGCCAAAATCTTGGAAAGATGTGTTCATAAACAACTCCTTAGCCATCTCACCCTAAATAATCTACTGTCCAAATCTCAGCATGGTTTCAGACCCCACCATAGTACGACCACTGCCTTACTCTCATTTACCGACTCAATCAATAAAAACCGTAATAACAAAAAAATTTCCTCAGCCCTCTTTCTTGACTTGTCAAAAGCCTTTGACATGGTCAACCACCAACTACTACTTCACACTCTTGAAACCTTTTACCTTGATTACCCGGCTCTTAACTGGTTCAAAGCTTACCTCTCTGGAAGACAACAGGCAGTTCGATGGGAAAATAAGATTTCTCAACCATTGCCAAATACCATAGGGGTCCCCAAGGCTCTATACTTGGTCCTCTTCTCTTCTCTGTATTCATAAACGACCTTTACTCAGTCATCCCTAAGGCCACCTGCATCCAGTATGCAGATGATTCCACATTGATTTGCTCGGATATCTCCCTCCCTGACCTACAAGTAACAACCCAAAACTGTTTTACCATAGTTGAAAAGTGGCTCTCAGAACGGAAACTCATTCTAAATCCAAAAAAAACCAAGCTACTAGTATTTCATCCCACCTCAGTTAGTCCATCAGTCCAAACCACAGCCCAATTCAATAATTGTCCATTCTTCGTGCAATCTATTAATGGTATCATGATTGAGCCTGTTACCAACACTAAACTATTAGGAGTCACCATTGATAGTAGGCTTAGATTTGATATGCATATCAGTCAAACCGTAAAGACTGTAAATAAGAAACTTGGTTCCTTGTATAGAATTAAAAACTTTCTAACCCCTACTGCCAAACTAACCATCTCCCGTACGCATCTACTTTCCACATTACTGTATGCCTCTCCTGTGCTTTCATTCCTTAACAAAAGTGAGATCAATAAACTCTCTGCTGCCTATAATCACATCGCCAGATTTGTAGTAGGTGGTCCTTACAGAACTCATCACTGCATTAACCTAAGGAAACTTGACTGGCTAAAATTATCTAATCTTCTCAAACTAAACCAACTCACAGAAGCATTTAAAATTATTAAGCAACCAGATAAAACCCCCTCCTTGCAAAATCTTCTTACACCATACTCTAATCTTACCTGTCTTCGCTCCTCACATAGAGTCCTGGTCCAAACCATCAAATCCAACAACTCAGCCGGAGAAGCCCTCTTTGCTAACTCTATAGGGAAAGTCTGGAATTCCCTCCCCAATAATTTAAGACTTACTACATCCCAATATCTATTCAAAAACAATCTTAAACAATTTTTTAAAGAACACTGGCTGTGCCCATGTAACAACCCAGACTAGTTCTCTCTGACACACAACTAGTAGTATTCTCCACCTGTTTGACTAGGTGTTTTTTTCGTCCCCTTAATCCAAATAATTTGTAGCGCACCCCCTAATTCCACCATCATGGGTACCTATGAAGTCAAGCTCCCCATTGCCTGACTTGACTCTATAAGCAATGGGATATCAACCTAGAATATCAACTATAATGTATCTAAATACAATTGTGAAGTATTTATGTGTATCACTGATTCTGTTTATGTGAACCTCGAATTTTTATGTATTTGCGTTAGGTAGTGTACTTATCTGTATATAAATGAAAGTGTAACTTTTTTCTCTGTGGAGCTTTTCTCCCCGGGCCTCCGCTGAAAATGGACATGTATCCAGTCGGACCATCCCGGTCAACAAATGTAAAATAAAATAAAAAATAAAATAAAATAAATCTACTCTCAGGCTATGCATGTGTTGTTAGAATGACTAAAATTGTCTATAATGATACAACTCTACAGAATTGTCCAGATGTGTAGTATATCTTGTAACCTAGTTTACATTCTATCAGCTTATTTTTGTATAGTATTCCTCATATAACTTGTATTGTTTTTGGACTATAATGTATTTGTATTGTTTTTGGACTATAATGTATTTGTATTGTACTGCATGTGGAGCTTTTCTCCTGGGGCATCAGCTGAAAATGGGTTCTGTAGACCCAGTCGGACCACCCCAGTAAACAAATGTAAAATAAATAAATATGAAGGACTCTGTGCATATAGCTTATGGCTGCTGAATTTAAACTTAAAATCTGTTAAGATTTCATTACTTTTCATGTTCAACTTTCAGATGAGATATTAAACTGAGGTCTCATCAGCTTGAATTGGTGGTAGCTCACATGGAAGGTAAAGATCCCATGGCTCCTATTGAAAAGAGTAGGAGAAACCCCCTGATAGCTTGACCAAATTTATCCAAGTAGTATGACTACTACTTGAAGTCTCCACTGAGAAGAGTCTACTAGCAGAGTTGGACTAACCTGATCAACAATGAATAAAGAAAATAAATTTACAACATGCCCATAGTAATTTCTTCTGCTACAGCTTCAGAACACAAGCATATCCTTGGTTGTCTCACACTTCAAATGTTTTTTTTTTTTTTGTTTGGGTCATTCTCATAATAAGTCTGGAGAGAATTCATTGCAAACAAAGAGGCAAAACCCTTCAAAGTTCTAATGGTGGATGAGTTAGAGAAACTGATGCCGTATTCTCATTTTCTATAAGTACACTGGAGGTCCACCCTAGCTGAATCAATACATGTTTATGGCATTTTAAACATAGGCAAGTGCTTTTGCAGATATCCCACTTCTCCAGACTATTAAAAAATAAGTAAAATAAGCACGATCATTTAAAAACAATGTCATAACCAATCAACTCATAGAAAGTCAGACATGTGACAAATGCACATATTGAAATAAAAGGATCAATAAAACAAGCCTCTTTGCTTTAATACTGGTTTTAAAGACACATTATCATTTAATCTCAGGCTACAATCAGCCCTAAAGTCTAAAATTCACCTCAGTACACTACATTCTGTTTTATTGCAAATGTGTCTCTCTCTAATGATATATTTCATCAACTCTAAGAAGGAGAAGGCGAGCAGTGCTTTAGCAAAACATGATGGAAAAGGGACATGAACATTCTTTTAAGTTTTTAGTTTTAAAGTTGATTAATGATATCATTAGAGAGGGAGACATCTGCAACAAAACAGAATGTAGTGAACTGTGGTGAATTTTAGATTTTAGGGCTGATCATATCCCAGAATTAAATGCTCATGTTTCTTTAAAACCAGTATTGAAGCAGAGAGGCATATTTCATTGATCTTTTTATTTCAGTATGTGCATTTGTCACATGTCTTACTTTCTATGATTTGATTGGCTGTGAGATTGTGTTTATTTTACTTTTCTTTTAATGGTCTGAAGAAGCAGGATATCTGTGAAAGCACTTACCTATGTTGAAAATGCAATAAAGATCTATTTATTGATTCAGCTAGAGTGGATTTCTTTTGTATTTATCGGTTGTAATTTTGGATTACGTTCCAGATCCACTGCTCATCTTTTTCTGTATTCTCATGTTCTGCCGCCACAGTCCCCACGAAGGCAAAAAAACTGAGAAAAGAACACACTGACAGAAGGGAACACAAGCACAAGAAGAGAGGAGGGACACAGAGGATACCACCTTCAGTTTCCATCCACCTATTCCCAAATTATTGTTTATGCGGCCACAGACATTGGGGTTAGCACAGAACATCATAATAATGTCTTGTTCTCTCTTGACATGGGTGCTTTTTCTCTGCCTAGGCAATTCTGCAATCACTGCTTGGTCTTTACTGCTTTATCTGAAAACTCCACTGTCAGAATTCCTTCTGACAAATTATGATAAACTAGTAGTCTGTTACCAGTCATCCATCTTTTCATCTGTTACATCACAGGCAGATGCTGGACATTTCTCAGGCACATCTGAGCCTGACATCCATAGTGTTGATATTAATCCCTGCTCAGGCTCCCCTTTCCATGAGTGGAAATGCATCCAGTTGCTCTTCTTGGTCAACAGAAATCATCTGTCACCATTACTGGAACTTGTCCAAATGTTCTGCCAGAATTAATCATTAACAGAACTTTCATTCCGTTAAATAATCTAAACCTATTTTTTAATAAAACTGTCTGATTGTGTAATTTACAGAGAATGCCTTTTAAATGATTTTTTAATTTTTTTTCATAGTTGGGAGATGTTGTAAGATGGCCCAAAGGCAGGAAGTATGTAATTTCTACATGGCCTGAGAGTGTCTAATAGCCACTGCTTTTTTTTCTATTATCAACATAGTTTATCAGTCCTGTACCGAAATGGATTGAGATGTTATATCTATAGTTAAAGAATGAACAGTTAAAACTTTTCAAAGAGCCCTGTGAGCCCCAGTAGACATTTTTTGTTATGCCTCCAGCCACAAGAATTTACTAAAATGGAACATTTACATTTATTGATTGTAATGTATAGAAGTACATTGTGTGGAAATGAGATACAGACTAATGATCAAAACTTTGTGATACATAATGATTGCAAATATAGCACAGAGATGTGGTGTACAGTATTAAATGCAAATAACTGCCCCAGATAGTAAAGACTTCATGCATTATTCAAGTCAGAGTACATGAATATATACAGAACTGCATTAACAAAAATGATTTAATTAGTATGGCTAAACATTTTAATGATATGCAATATGGAGGTCTGTATTCCAAAAAAAGTAAGGGTTGGCTATGTCCTACTGATAACATGGCAAAGAAGACATTAGATGAGGAAGAAAAATAAGTTATGTCTTACCATAACATTCCATCTGTATTGTTGATCCTCATTCAGTCATTATGCATGGGGGTATCAGTTCTGACCTCGGAACCAAGTCAGCCATTTTGTCAGCTTCAAACTCTTGAGCTAAACTCCTACCCACAATCCCCCTATCCCTGTTACCTCAGATTGAGTTTGCATGTCAAAGAAGATAGAGGCTACCTCTGGTCAAATAACCTAAAAGAACCGGATGGTGAGATCCACTAGAAGCCACAGGAGGGGGAAGGAGGGAGGGTCATAATGACTGAACGAGGATCAACAATACAGATAAAAGGTTATGGTAAGACATAACTTCTTTATCTGATATTGTTAATCCTCGTTCATTCCTTACGCATGGGACAGAGCCCCCAGCTACCTCTATTCCTGGGAGGCTCTCATGGAAGGACATTCCTGAGCACCATAGAATCGAAAGATGCTCTTCCCCTGGAGGCCAAGTCCAATTTGTGATGATTGATGAAGGTATGAGGCGTAGCCCAAGTTGCAGCTGCACATATGTCATGTAAGGAAACTCTGGCATGGAAGGCAGCAGAAGCTGCCACCGACCTTGTTGAATGAGCTTTCATGGTAGTAGGCAATGAGATATTGCTTTGTGCATAAATGAAGGTCACACACTCCTTCAACCATCTAGCTAATGTGACCTTAGCAACAGCAGATCCTAATCTAGGTCCAGAAAAAGCCAAAAATAACTGGCCAGATTTACGAAAGGGCCTAGTCCTGTTTAAGGAAAAATGAATTTGCCTGTGGATATCTAGGGTATGTAGGCAATACTCTCCTCTGTTTTAATGATTGGGAAAAAAAACTGGTAATTCAATGGCTTGATTAATGGACATTTCAGAGATCACTTTAGGCAGAAAGGATGGATTAGATCTCAGAGACACTCTATCTCTATGAAACATCAAGTATGGACTCTTGATACATAGAGCTTGAAGCTCAGAAATACATCTGGAAGAAGTAATGGCGACCAAAAACAAGGTTTTCCATGACAAATACTTGAGGTCGCAAGAAGAGGTAGGTTCGAAAGGTGGCATTGTCAGAGCTTGTAAAACTAATGATAAATCCCATGGTTGAATAGGTTCTCTAAAAGGTGGCTTCAGATGATTCACACCTTTTATGAAGGTCTTGCACAATTTGTGGGACATAAGAGAGGAATCTTGGACACCCTCATGAAAATTAGAGATTGCAGCCAAATGAACTCTAATGGTAGAGGCCGACAGACCCAATTGTAAAAGGTCGGCCAGATAGTCTAGTATTATCGACACTGGTGCTGAGAAGGGATCTCCTTGTTTACCTTTCAGCCAACAGGTAAATCTTTTCCACTTGCTCAGAGAAGTAATTCTAGTGGAAGACTTATGAGATGCAATCAGAATATCATGTACTGGTAAAGAAAGATCATTCTGCCTGGCAATCAAGGGAACTGGAGTAGCCAAGCTGTGAGCTTCAGGCTGTTCAAGTTGGGATGAATCAGGTTCTGTGGATGTGAGATCAACTCTGGGGTTGGATGGAGAATCCATGGTCGATCTAGTAGGTGAGGCCGAAGGAAGGGGAACCAAATCTGTTGAGTCCAAGATGGTGCTATGAGGATCACCTTGCTCTTCAATCGACAGGCTTTCTTCAGAAACTGGGGAATGAGGGGAAAGGGTGGAAATGCATAAAGAAGACCCGAGGGTCAATCATGGACTAGAGCATCCCTGGGTGACTGTCCCGGAGGGGGAATTGGGGCGAAGTAGTTGCTGTATATGTAATTGGTCGGGGATGCAAAGAGGTCGCAGCAAGGATGGCCCCAGCGGTGGAAGATCTCCACCGCTATCAAGGGATTCAGGGACCACTCGACTGCACCTGCTGAGTCTGTCTGCTATCATGTTGGAACTCCCGGGAATGTGCGTTGCTAGAAGAAAACTGTTGGTAGCCATCACCCATTGCCATATCCTCATGGCCTCTCGACAAAGGGGGTAAGATTTGGTTCCAACTTGCTTGTTGATGTACCAGACCCCCACCATGTTGTCTGATTGAATCGCAATTGTCCCAGATGGCAGCAGGGATGGAATGCTTGCAACGCCAGAAGCACCGCCCTCAGCTCTGAAACGTTTCTATGCAGATGGGCCTCCAGTTCGGACCAAGTGCCTTGGACTGTCTGTCCCTGACCTAGTCCCCCCACCCCATCAGGGGGGCATCCGTGGTCACTGTGGCCTTGGGTTGCTGGAGGGAGAAGGGCTGAGACCACTGTGACAGATTGTGTGTCATCCACCAATTTAAATCCTGTTTGCACCTGTGGGTTACTCGAATCATGGCTGAAAGAGGATACTAAAAAGGATACCATTGGGTAAGCAGTAGCCATTGTAGAAGCCTTATGTGAAACCTGGCCAGGGGAACAATGGTGATGGAGGCTGCCATGGAACCCAACAACTGTAGAACTGAGTGAGCCGTGGATTTTTCCTTAGAAAGGATTGGAATCAGTTGTTGCTTTATCCTTAGAATTCTGTGCTCTGGAATAGCAGCTCTGCAGTTCTTTGTGTCCAAGATAACCCCTATGAATTCTGTTGACTGAGATGGGGTGAGATTGGATTTTTGACAGTTTATGGTTATGCCTAGCCTTTGAGTAGCGAGGGGAGAGTATGCCAGGGCTTTTTCCAGTAGATGTCTGGTGGGGGCGGAAATGAGCCAGTCGTCTAGGTATGGAAACACCTGGTATCCTTGAAGTCGCAAGTGAGCTGTGACAACTGCCATGCATTTTGTGAACACTCTGGGGCTGTAGAGAGTACGAAGGGCAGTATTCTGAACTGGTAGTGACTGGCTCCCGCACGGAAGTGCAGAAATCTTCTTGATGGCCTGTCCACATTTATGTGGTAGTATGCATCTTGAAGATCTATCGAGCACATCCAATCATCTTTTTCCAAAAGCAGGAGGATAGACTGTATTGTGACCATCCAGAATTTTTGTACACTCACAAACTTGTTCAATGCACTGAGATCCAAAATTGGTCTCCAGTCCCCGGTTTTCTTTGGCACCAAAAATAGTCTTGAGTAGAATCCGGATCCTATCTGGTCTGGAGGGGCTATTTGGATGACTCTCTTTCTTAGCAGCTTTTCTATTTCTAGTGCTGCTTCTTCCCTTTGATTGGGTGGAACGTCAGGAAGGTTTTTTGAAGGGGCAGGGCAAAGATAGAAGGGGATATGATAACCTCTGGTTATAATTCTTCGTACCCAAGAATCGGTGGTGATGGTTAGCCAGGCAGAAGGGTACAAGGGGAAACATCCCCCAACCACCTCCAGAGGAAAAGAGTTGGGCCGCTCTTCAGGAGCATGGGTAGGATTGACCAGGGAAAGAATCCCTGGAACCCTGGTTACACGGACCCCCTCTGCCCCAAAAGGAGCATCTTCCCTGTGAGTTTCCCCCTCTGCCTCTAGGGGAGAACTCGGCCTGTGTGTCACGGAAAGGACCCTGAGATTTCTTGAATCATATCTTCCCACTCTTTTGGTTTCGGGAGAAAGCACGTTGAGGGGAAGAATAACGAACACCTACGGCAGAATGGGTCTTACCGTCCTGTTCACATTTGGCCAGTGTGCTTTTAACTTTGGGCCCAAACAACGAGGCAATGGCAGTGTTAAGAAAGTAAATCTTAAAGGGTTCAACGAAATTGTACAAGCACATCCAGGCATGTTGTCTCAAGACCGCAGCTGAACCTGCTGTTTTAGCTGCTCCTTCTGATGCATGAGATATCAGTCGCATAGAGATTGATTCAATGGTGGCCAGCTGAGAGGCCACTTTGTCACGGACCTCATCAGACATGGTACCAGCCAAGGTTTCAGAGAGCTCAGAAATTAGATCCCTTTGAAGCCTGGTAAAGTGTGCCATATAATTCAGGGACCTGATAGTAAAGGTCGCTGAAGCAAAGGTGCACTTCCCAACCCTGTCTGTCCAGGGCCCGGGACTCTTTGTTAGGTGGATGGACAGTCTGGCTTTCTTCTTCTTTTTTGTTGCGGCCACCACCACCAAAGCATCCACAGGAAGACCTTTGGACCAATGGGGATCTGAAGCAGGAGGGGACAAAATCTTATCTGGCCTCCGAGGAATAGCTTTGATGGTATCAGGAGCCTTCCAAGCATGCTGCACGATAAGCCGGACAAGTTCATCGGCAGGTGGAGTAACCCAGGAGGTTGGGGGACGGGCGCAAAAGGCCTGCAGGAACACAGATTCCTCAGAGGTTGGATTAGAGGACTGCCAGTCACCTCTCTGCTTCAGGATTTCGAGGATATCACCAAAGGAGATCTCAGAGGGTGACCGAGGGATCCTTCTCCCTCATGGAAATCTGTGTCTTCAGTGAGGGACTCCTCTGTGGAGTCCATGTGCTTCCTCTTACACAAACTTTTCCGGTGGACCTCCTCAGTGGGAGAAGCTGGAGAAGACAGCGGAAAAGGGGATTCCTGTGGGAATATGTCCTGAGGCCCTTGCACCCAGTGTTCGCTAGGTGCGACTTGTGAAACCTGTGTACCAGAGGAGGGCGGGGGTATAGACAGTCCAGTATTGCCAGCAGTAGTGAAAGCCTTCTCCATCAGTTGGAAGACTGGCCCACCTGAAGAGGAGTGCATGTCTAGGACAGGGGTCACCCCTCCCCCAAGTGGCTCAGCCTGCTGACCTGGAGTCCCTGGATGGCTGTGGAGCAGCAAACTATGCGTGTCACAACTGACATCCTGGGTCATAGCAAAACTTTCCTGCCATGAAGGCAACTATGGTTCCTTAGTGAGATCCATAAAGGGGACCGCAGAAGGGGAAGACTGTGCTATATCCATGGACTTCAAAGGCAATGAAGGAGGTGAATAAGAAGGGGTCTTTGGAGACAAGTGATCACCTCCCAAGGAAGGATAGTTCCTGAGGGGTGGGATACCTCTGGCCAAGAGCACCTGAAACACAAGACGCAACACATCATGTTTGGAAAGGCTTCTAGTGGACCTCACAGAGACTGAGAGAGAAACAGGCCTGTCCACAGAAGAGGCAAACTTGGTGCCCATCTCACCCATCCACACCAAGGACAACAGTGCCGAGAGAGACTGGACTATGGGTGTCTGCACTGAAGAAGTCATCGGTGCCGAGTTCATGGTCTGCACCGACACAGGGATCGGTGCCAAAGTAGTTGTTGGTACCGAAGCTGGAACTGACAAAACCGGAGTCAACAATAAAGGCGTCGGTTCCGAGGAAGATCTCGGAGCCAACATGGTCAAGGTCTGCACTGACTGAACGGTCGGTGCTGATATAGTGGTAATTGTCTGAACTGAGGAGCCCCCTCGGTTCGGATATAGTGAAGGCTGTAGGAGAAGACGGAGCCGAGATCACTAATGGAGCCGAAGGCCTCAGTGCCGAAGGTCTAGGCACCGAAAGCACTGGGGCTGACTGGGTGCGCTCCGGAGCTGAAACTTTAGCCTTTTTTGGTTTTGGTTGGCGGGAGTCCCCAGCCGGGGACGAAGGCAAAGATTTAGCCTTGGTAGGCACATCCACGATTTTCTTATGGGCTCTAGGAGGGGTTGAGGCCTCTGACCCAGAAATAGCCTCTGAAAAGGGAGATTTAAGAAGTCCCTTCAGTAACAGCTTGTTTTTCCTTTCCAACAAGGTTCTATTCAAAAAGTTCTCACAAATAGTACAGGGCGGGTCAACAGACAAGTTGGACGGTCCCAAACAATAAACGCACAAAGAGTGTGCATCAGAAATAGGTAGTTTGTGTCCACAATCAGAACACCGCTTAAACCCCGGACTACCTTTCTTATCTGCCTTGACAGCAAATTAGTTAATAGAAAAAGGTACCAGCAATGGTACTAAAGAACACCCGAAGGTATGAGAAAAAAGGGAAAGATTACCAATGATGGTAAAGAGAGAATACCTTGCGGTAAAAGGGTAAAGAAAAGAGCAGAAATACCTGAAGAAAATATGTACTCTAGATGCGATAGGGTAAGAGACAATGAAATATAAACTTTTCTGGCAGAAAAGTAATCTGAAAGACTATTAAACAACAAATAACTGTACTTAGCTCAAAAGAAGTAGCTTGACACGACCAAATGGCAATGCGGCAAACGAAATCTGAGGTAACAGGGAGAGGGGGATTGTGGGAAAGAGTTTAGCTCGAGAGTTTGAAGCTGATACGAGCTTGGAAAATGGCCGGCTCGGTTCCGAGGTCGGAACAGATACCTCCATGTGTAAGGAATGAACGAGGATTAACAATATCAGATGCTTATGTTTTGAAATATTCTGTTCCCCTATTTGAACATGCCATGGCAATCATTACATTGTAGTGCACAGAGCACAGTGATTATGCCCTGATAGTTGGAAAAATACAAATCAGTTGTGCTACAGTCGTGCAAGACCTGACCTTAACAAATGTTAAGCAGCCCTTGCTTAAGTTGGTAAGGGTGGGTCTAATGATACATTGTAAAATCTGCCAGTACTGACCAGTTAATGACAGCAGCAGAATAAAAGATTTGGTTCTACCTACTGTTCATACTGACAAGGTGTCCCTTCTTACCAATTTAGAAAGTAGCTTGAATAACAGGATGTATGTTTACCTGCTTTTTCACCGAAGGATGCAAACTCTGAAACTCAATAAGTGTCTAAATGCTTTATGGCTTTGAAAGCCAGCAAAAATTTTGTGTTTTTTTTGCTTTTGTTTTTGTTGCTGTTGTTCCTTTTTTACTGTAACTAGTAGTACATGGAACAGAGAAAGCTTCATGTTCTATAAAGAATTATGATCAGGTCTCCAATCACAACCTTCATTTATGTGTTCTTGATGTGGATGCCAAAATTCACCTCTCAAGCTTCGCTCTTGAGGTGAATTTCTTGGCATCCATCTGTCAAACTAATAATAAACAGGTTGGCGACCAGATCATAATCCTCTATATAAAGGGTGGTTTTGATACAGTTTCTTTAACTGTATTAATTAGCAATGGAAGTGTTAATTCTGATTACTTAAATGAACAGAATGGTATTATGATAACTCATTTGGTGGATTGATTTGCAAAGGTCCAAGGAGTTTAGAAGTATGCAAGAAAATTGCATCAATTTCTTTTTCATTTTGTGTGTTGCTTCTGATTTATTCTGAACCAATCCATTCTTCTTTCTGTCATCTTCGGACAAGAAAACAAAGTAGAAAAATGTTACAGCATGAATCAGGCTCTCAGGTGTTACTTGGGAAGAATCAAATTCATTAGATCAGTTGTTTATTTTTTATGGAAGGCAAACAGCATCCAACAGTATACTAAACAGACACTTTATAAGTGGTTAAATAATTAATTTGCATAGTTTTCTTTTATAACAAAAACAGTTTTGTCTGGGGTGGGTAAAGTGTACTCATTCATATTAACAGCTACAGATGCTTTAGAAATTTATCTGTCCAGGTTAAACTTCAAGCTGCAACTATAAAACAACCAAAAAAATATATAAAACAAATAACAATAAAGGCCACGTTACCAAAGATTTATTAAAAAAGATTAGCACCTTGGCTGGAACAGCCTTCAAAGAGTAAAAAGCAAGTCATAAAACACCACTTAACTACACAATAGACAAGCCTAAACAACCAATCAAATAATTACTTAATTAGCAGCTCATTCAATTTATATTTCCAATTACATTCCTTTTCCAATTACACTCTTTATTCAGCCCAAATGGCTCCAAAATGCCATACTTTAATATAAAAAGAGTTTCACATTTTAACAACTTATCTTTCAAAGTAGTACATTCCCCCAGTTTCACTTCTACATTTTCTAATACACATCCTTTCAAAGATTCAGGATTAGTGTTGTGTATTGCCCTAAAGTGACCACCTAAGGGGCTATCTAACTTATTATTTTTTATATCTCTAATATGTTCTTGTAAAGGTTCTACATGTTTCTCCTATGTAGAACATATCACAGCCACATTTAAGAGTGCAGACAACACCAGCAGTGTTACAACTGGCCCAGTTCAGTCTTATAACTAATATTGGAGGGGTGGGGGGAACGGTACCAGGCACAAGCTATTAGGGGCTCTGATCAGCAGTAGTTGGTTGGGGTAGAAATAGCAATGCAGTACTGGAATTCATTTAAGAAGCTGTAGATGAAACTTCAAAATACCTTTCTTCATCCTCAACTTTGGGTTAAGGGGGTACTGCTAGTCTGGGGACTGCCAAGGGTGGCAGCTGACCTAGCTGTATCCCTCTTCTAGGTGTATGAAACACTCAGTAACTATATCAATAATAACACAATAACAATCTCTCATGAAACTGTTCTGCCATAACTTTTAAATAGTTTTGTTATTAAAGTTCTGTATATATTCAAGTACCCTGACTTGAATAATGCACATAGTCATTCCTTTGCAGTGCAGTTCTAATTTGCATTAAATACACCTTTCTGTGCTAGATTTATAAGTTGTCATGCATCACAAAGTTCACAGCTTCAAACCGTATCTCATTTCCAAATTTAACATGCTGTTTATATTACAATATGCACGTCAAATATGCTACCTCCTTAGTAAGTAAATTTATGTTGCTGGAGTCTTAATAGGGTTGCCACCTTTTCAGATGGCCAAAGTGGGACAATTGTTGTACAAACATCAGATTTTGCAGGCCAAAACATATCCACGGCCAGTACAAGGGACAGAACTTCACTTTTTTGCCTAAATAAAAGCTTATTCTTGTAGCATTTTAGTTGCTTATTCTGTTTCTTATAACATGTAGGTGTTACAGATACAGAATAACTGTTTTATGCAACTATTACATAAAATATAGGAAATAATTTTGCCCTAATATTTCAGGACAGTTGCCATTTTTACAATTTTTTGCCGGACACAACTGCCCAAAGAGGGACTGTCCCTCGCAAAGTGGGACAGGTGGTAACCCTAAGTCTTAAGAATGAAAAAGAGATGCTAACTAAGATAACACAAGGCTGCGAGTAGACAATAAAAAAGAAATGCAAAATGATGGTTTTTGGGGGTATGAGTTCCCTAGGGATGTGTGCAGCTAACAATAAAAAAAATACATAAAATGATAGCTACTGTGGTTACACAGGGTCTGTGTACAATTCCCCTACTGCTTCTTTATCTATACATATAACATTTCAGTCCATTCTGATATACGACCAGCTGTGGAATGCACAGTGTGTGTTTGGCAGAAACACCTCAATTGAATGTATTCATACTCTTGAGATCTAGTTAGTTGTAAGGCTGTCATTAACCTTTTAAGCACAACTTTGTTCAATGTTTTGTTATAAGTTTACTCTTTCTGTCTTCTTTAGCCTGTTACTTGGCCCAGTCTTTCTGTCTTTTACTGCCACCAAAACAGAACAATAAAATGTGTATAGAGAGTTCAGTGTTATAGCTAGGAAATACCCCAAATGTAAAGGAGTGAGATGGCATGCAAATAACACTATGAAAAACCAACTAATGAAAATATCTGGATGGAAGGCTGAGGCTTATCTGCCTCAGTACACTATTCCTGCATAACACTAATTTTGATTAAAACTGTGGGCTTGACCAAAGTTCTTTCATGTAGGATGTTCAGTGGTACCTAATGCAGTGATTGCTCCACAGCCCTAAAACATGTACAGGTACAGCCATCACTTATTTATTCATTCCTTATCTCCACTGCAGATGGTCTTCTGATACTGGAGACAGTTTGAAAACTTGGTTTGCTGGCATCATAGTTACAAAAAAAAACTCTCATTTGACTTTCAGTCTGGCTATATGCTGGAGTAGTTATTTTACATACTCCCATTTTCTTACAGCACATAATATGCTGAATCATATCACTGTATGTCCATGATATAAGAATATTTACTACAGAATGCAAAAATGATCCCTACTGTCTTCTAGTCTTGGGTTTATATATTACCAATTACAGTGACAGAGCAGGTATGACTGCAGTAGCTTGGGTGTAAGAATTGCTGGCTCTACATTTTCAGTAAGATCCTCAAAGAGTTGGTGTGATATAATTTCTACCAAACTCATATACCAGAAACGAGGGGCATTATAACAATCTGTGCATGTCAGTGAAGAAATAGTACAAAATATAGTAAAAGAAAATACAGATTTAATGCAGCATCCTTTTGTAGTTATTCTAAATAGACAGATGCATTTATGAATGCTACATGTAATCCTTTCTTCTGCTAACATATTCACAGATTCACACTCAATGGAAATGAATGTTTTTAGCATATGCATCAGTTTAAGGCAGCTTATTCTTACTTGCAGAAAGGGAGGTGTGAATTTGGACATATTACTTTATGAAAGATATAAGAGGGTAGTGCCAAAGAATTTTGTGCAGCATTTTGCAGCAGTTTAGTCAAAGCACCATACCTATAAACATACTTTAATGAAGGGCAAAAGTAAATAATTTATATTCATGCAGTGTCTTTTCTTTGGATATTTTTCTAATTTCCTAAATAGTTTAGCTTCAACTCTGTCTAAGGTGACACAACTATGTTTGAACTGAAGTAAAAATTGTACCAATCATTGCACAGTAAACTAGGAGCAAGTAGTATGTGAAATACTAATGAAAATATTTTTTTTAAACAGTGGAATCACCATGTTCTGCTGAAGAAACAGACAATGTGAAACACAATACTCAAGCAAATGCTACAGAACAACCTCTTCAAGTGCCAGTAGAGCTCTTCCGCAGTGTACCTTGTAGATCTTCCAAGGGGACATGCACTGGGAATGCAAGTGATGAATCAGTGCTCTGTGCACCTAAAGAAGCTAGTATCACTACTACATCTGTAAATGTAAAAAGGAAGGTCAATTTCAAGGGGCATGACAAAATATCTTCACTCCACCATAAATCACTGTATACTCCTCCTGAAGCAATAAAAGATATTTCAGATAATTCATCAGCCCCTGTCATGTCAGCAGTAGATGCTGAATTCCACTGTGTGCTTTGTGTTCAGGGTCTTCACAACATTAGCAATGTTATGGGTAATGAATCAGTTGTGGGGCCTTCACATGTTCAAGTGTCTTCACCAGTTAAAGACACTACCTCAAGCGATGATGTGGACCAAAAAGATTCTGCGTCTCCTCCTTCTAAATTTGGTTCACTACTTTCCTGGGCTTATTCTTGTGTGAAGAAATTTAAAAAGAGAGTTAAAAAGAGAGTTAAGAAGTTATTTTCTTGTGGTACGTGTTGCTCAGTTTCATCACTTAATAAGCATCTGGACTCTGCTCCCATGAAAGCAGGGTCTATACAAACATCTTGTACTCAAAAGAAGATTCCAAAGCAGCCTTCCTGTCATGCTAAACAGCTTTCAGAGATCATTCTTGTGTATGAGCACACTTTTACTCAAACACAAAAAGAGGAAATGGCTACAGAAGTCAAGGAAGAATCTAAACAGTCCACATATGAGGACTTTTCATCAAATTGTGCATCAACAGTCAGAAGTCAACAAAGCTGTGAATTTTTTTAACCAAATGTGAAGGAACTTCCAGCAGAGGAATCTGCATCTGCAAGTTTCACACCAGAAACTCTCATTCCTAGAGAAAAAAAACTAAAAACCATGCCCATTCCTGGTAAGTGGCATTTTTTATCCCTATCCTTAAGAAATTCAAACTGTTTCAATTGCTTTTTATGAAAGGGGCATTGGTAAACATATCTACCGATTTGTCAAAAGTACATATAGCAACAGTGACAACTGATGTTCTGTGTCTCAACATAATCTAAGTGTCATATTTATGCAGTATTCACCATTTACCTAAGGCACCTTCAAGGCTATTAGTCTACACAGGCATACTCAGTATATAGTCAAGTACATAATTTGTTGTGCATCTCTTAGAATCATAGACATGAAAGGAAAACATTAGTTCTCATTTGGGATGTGGTCTCAAGACTTCACTGCTACTGGAACAGCAAGAGCTTCTAGACATGTAGGTATTTTCCCTTAAGAGCATTTTCCTTTCAGCCAGAAAACTCCATGCATAAGTGATTACATTCATATTACAAAGGTGCGCATGGACACACACACACACACACACACACACACACACACACACACACACACACACACACACACACACACACACACACAGGAGCGGCCTTAGGTCAACTAGTGCCCTAGGCCAAAGGGCTCCATGGCGCCCCCCACCACACCACCCAGTGCCCCCATCCTGGTCTACCTACATGAAATAAATATCGGAAAAGTGCCCCTAATAGAGCGGCGCCCTAGGCGATTGCCTAGTTGGCCTATGCTTAAGGCCAGCTATGCACACACACACACACACACACACACACACACACACACACACACACACACACACACACACACACACGCACACACACAAATACAGAGAAAAAGCCCTCTGCTTAAGCACTGTTGGAATCATAAAAGTGTAAGGAGAATATGCAAGATCTAGTATTTTCCTTTCACTTCTATGATTCTAACATTGCCTAAGCTAAGAGTTTTCTTGGTATTTGTGTCTGTATTTGTTTGTGTACACATGCATATAGAAGTGTATGTTTGCAATTTGTGCTTTTAGAAACATTATGGCTCATAGAACCCAGAATGTTTAAATTGTCTTAACTAATGCACACACTACAAATAATTATCATGCTTAGAGACAAGAATACTATTCTAGAAATAATCATTCCATTGTTGCAGAAGGCAGCTGAAAATAGTGAAATATATTATTTAAGTGTGCAAGCAGCAGCATCTGAAGAAATGTGTACATACTTTATTAAAATATTACATGAGTGAAAGAGGAAACAATATGAAGCCTTTGTAAAAACAGTAATTTCTGATAGCACTGCTTTATACAAATACACAGGGATAGTGTTTATTAGATGACCAGTAAATTAAATATGGCTAAAGTGAAACCTAAAAGTGTACACCTGGTTATCTCAAAAATGAAATTATTTCATGGTATCCTGATTTCAAAACTAATATTAAGGCATCAATGGGATAAAGGGATTTGTATCTCCCCAGCTGTCACCTTCGCTTACTATAATAACTCTAAAGCTATAGCCTCTCAAAGACTCTGTTATTGAATCTGTGGATAAGGACAAGAACTCAAGGTTCTTTGAAACACTACTGGCACAAGGGTCAGCAGTGCAAAGCACACAGCTACACCTTTTTCTTACAATAAAGGCATAATATGCATGCTTGTGTGCCAATTTTATGACTTTCCAGTTGCAAATTACCAGTAAGTGTTCTTTTGGCCATCAGATTCCTCTTGGTGACTATCAGTGAATTTTTCATTTAGAAGAGATGATTGGGAAGACTGTGGCAAGTTCATCAGATACCTGAGAAAGGAATTTATACATATTTTTAAAGTGTAAGAAATGTTATCCTTTTCTTCTGCCCCTTACTCATCTGATCTCATCTCATTAGCAAATAAATCCATCTATTAAAACTAAATTTCTGATGAAAAATTCTCATGGAAAATAATCACAGTAAATCTTAGCTCTATGTTTACACTGTGAAGCCTTTATCTTTTACCACACAAGGGCATGTATTAGACATGAGAAGGCTCAAGGCTTTCATCTAAGACTACTCCTTTTCCAAGTATTGCGAGATTATTTCACTCACTCCGCAAATGGATACATATTCTGATTTCCCTTTTGTCCAGATTTAGGAAAAATTCAGCTCCAGAGACTCCCTATAACTTTGCAACTCCTTTAATTGGTGATTTGCTAACTAATCTTTTTGGGATACTAAAGGATACCAAAGGAGAACAGAAAATTGGTGGAGATGAATCTGGTTTCTCAAGCAACCAGCGTATAGTGGATTTAATATCTAGAAATGTTTCCTATTGCAATTCTTGATGCTAGGGCACATCTAGTCATAGGATTTCTCTTTTAATAAGGCAATAAAGAACCATTTCGAACCAGGTACCAAAAAGTTTTCACTGCTCACAAAAAGACATGAATTTTGACACATCTAAGCCAACTGCTTTACCACCTATAATTCCATTTTTTTTGAGGATTTGCACTCGGAACTGCATCAAGAGTAGGGAGTTAATGCAGTGGTAGCATCTCAATTTACCCCCTTGGAGAGGGAGAGAGTGAACTGCTATGAGGTGGTCGTTCATTTATTCCTTATCCCCACTCTAAAGGTCCTCTGTCAACCAGTCCTGTTTGAAAACATTTAACTGACACTTCCATTTAAGTTGTTTATGCAAAGCTTTGCTCTATGGTGAATTAAATTTGCTAGTGTTAGATATCAAATTTACTGAATATTTCACAACAGGGCAAATAAAGGCATGCAACATGTAATCTAATGTATTTGAAATTAATTTATATGTTTGGGGTATAGGAGTCTGCTCAGGATAGGTATACATAGCAAAAGTACCAGTCAGGTAGCAAAGGAGATAATTTACAAATGCTTCTTATGTTACTAGATATCTTATTAAAAGCTTCTAATGAAATAATTTTAGTAAATTTGGCATATATACTTAATGCTCTATTTGCGATTCATACCATAGAAAATAAACAGATGTATTGATGGAGTTCTGCAGTACAAGGGTATACAAATCAGAAAGTTCTCTTGGAGTTGAATGGACACCTGTCCGAATGTTAATGTTTAACTAAAACATCTTGTCTATACTCCCAACAGGTAGAGAGAATAGAAGAAAAGACAAGAGAAGAGCCTTCGGTGATAGTGCCTGTAGAACAGTGCAGCCCTTTTACTCAACTCATGCCTAATGCACTTCAAACACAACAACTTGATATAAATGTATCAGAGATCTGTTCTTCATATGATGTGCCAGCACTTGATAGAAACATCATTCATGAGTCTGTTGAGGCTACTGTCAGAAAAGATGCTTCAAAGGTGTCTGCATCTGAAAGGGTCTCACCAGTAGCTCCTATTCCAAGTAAAACGGAACTAAAAGAAAATACTTCTGTGTCTATAATGACTCCTGTAGACAAGCCTTTCCCTTCTACTAGTGTGACACCACTTTCCTTTCAAGCAGAACGAGAAAAAAGTACCGACACTGATGAAGAGGCTAAAGAGCAAACAAATAAAACAGGAATTTTATTCACCATGTCAATCAGCCAGTCTAAAACAGTATGCTTGCGACATTGTTAACACTGTTCTGAAAAATGCTAAGGCAGAGCTACTTGAATTAGAAGAGGACCAAATAGTAGTAGCTCCTCCTCCAAGTAAAACGGAACTAGAAGAAAATACTTCTGTGTCTATAATGACTCCTGTAGACAAGCCTTCCACTTCTACTAGTGTCACACCACTTTCCTTTCAAGCAGAACGAGAAAGAAGTACTGACACTGATGAAGATGATAAAGAGCAAACAAATGAAACAGAACAGTTTTATTCACCATATCTATCAGCCAGTCAAAAGCAGTACACTCTTGACATTGTTAACATTCTGTTTAAAAATGCTAAGGAAAGGCTGCATGAATCAGAAGAGACCCAAATACTAATAGCTCCTATTACAAGTAAAACAGAAGTAAAACAAAATACTTTTAAGTCTATCATGACTCCTGTAGACAAGCCTTCCTCTTCTACTAGTGTCACACCAATTTCCTTCCAAGCAGAACGAGAAAAGAGTACTGATACTGATAAAGAGGCTAAAGGGCAAACAAATGAAACAGAAGAGTTTTTTTCACCATATCTATCAGCCAGTCTAAAGCAGTATGTTCATTACCTTGTCAACACTGCTCTTAAAAATTCTAAGGCAAGGGTACATGAATTAAAAGAGAACCAAACATTAGTAGCTCCTATTACAAATAAAACAGAACTAGAAGAAAATACTTCTAAGTCTATAATGACTCCTGTGGTAGACAAGCCTTCCCCTTCTACCAGTGTCACACCACTTTCCTTTCAAGCAGAACGAGAAAAGAGCACTGACACTGATAAAGAGGTTAAAGGGCAAACAAATGAAACAGAAGAATTTTTTTCATCATGTCTATCAGCCAGTCTAAACCAGTATGCTTGTGACATTTTAACACTGCTCTTAAAAATGCTAAGGCAAGGGTACATGAATTAGAAGAGAACCAAATGCTAGTAGCTCCTATTCCAAGTAATACTTCTAATTATACAATGACTGGCAATTCGTTTTCCAAAGGTAGCACACTGATTGGTCAGCCCATCCAGGGTGCCCACTGTAAATCCAAGCATATACCAATGGAAAAAGAAAAGGTCTACTCAACCAAACTTTCTTCCATTAATATATGCAATAAAAAAAATTACTTTTCTTTCATTTTTTTTAAATAAACTCACAAAATTGGAGACCCAAATGAACGAGAGAGATGGCACACAGAAAAATAAAAGGATAATCGGGTATGTCACACAAAAATTAAAGAAATATACCTGATTATCAGTTTATTTTCTCTGTTCCATCTCTCCTGTATGTTAAAAACCTCCTGGTTTCTTTTTTTTAATAAAAAAAAAAAAAAAAAAAGCAACAGCGATATTCCTTTCTCCTTTGTTTCCTTGACACAGCACTGGTGTACTGTGAAAGCATGGGAATGCAAGTCCCATACACCAGCGCAGTACATCAGCAATGCCTCAGGATACCAAGGAAAAAGCAGAAGAGCACCATGGCGCTGTTATACAAAGACATTATTTAAGAAAAGTAATTTTTTTCTTAAATAATGTCATCGTATAATAGGAATAACAGACTCTGTGGTGTGGTATATTGAAGATTTACCCACAGTTGGCTTTATTTAATCACTTGGGCTTTGCCCTCGTGGTTAAACCACACCAACCATACCCAAGTCTTCAATATACTACACCCAAGTTGTCAGTTATTGCTATATTCTATAATGACTCCTGTAGACAAGCCTTCCCCTTCTACTAGTGTCACACCACTTTCCTTTCAAGCAGAACGAGAAAAGAGTACTGACACTGATGAAGAGGCTAAAGAGCAAACAAATGAAACAGAACATCTTTATTCACATCTAGCTGCCATTGAAAACCAGTTTGCTCATGACTTTGTTATGGCTGCTTTTGAAAAAGGTTTCTCAGTGCTACATGAATCGGATATTTTACAGCAGGAGCTTCCATTCCAAGTAAAAGAAAACCAATGTACTCCTAGATCTGCAGCACATAATACATTTATGAGCAGTAGTTCACATTTCAAGAGAAAGGGAAACAAAAAAAACCTTCTGAGCCTATTACTGGTAAAAAGTAATTGTGAGACTCAACAAATTGAGATCAGTTCAAAGACCATCATCAAGAATAAGGCAAAGAGGTAAGAAACATTTCTGTATTATTATTATTATTGTGTCAGTTATACATGCAACAGCAAAACAACAGTGACAGCTACCATTGTGATGACTGCTTCAAATCTGCCCCAGTGCAGTATTTATCATTTAAGTTTTTATAAGTAAAGCTTAACTTGTTGAAGATAGCACAGTTGTGCTAAGGTTTTAGCCAGAAATGTTTTGTGTACTTAAATACTCTATAAGGCGTGGAATAAGATGGAAATAGCTTTCTAATAGGCTAATTTAGTATTTTGTTTTCTTTTCTTAGGAGTGTATTCATTATACATTCTAAGATTTAATTTTTGTAGTGTGGTCAGCACGTTACACAGGTTAGAATGGTTCTAACCTTTAGCCAAAACTCCCTTTTACCAATGGGCACATTTTGGTGTCTTTATGGAAGTGTTTAGCCCCCTCCACCCCAGGGCTGCAGAAGCTGAGTGAGTCTGTTGGGTACTTGTACCACCTAAGTTAGCAGGATGAGAGGCATACTTATGGAACATCCTCCCCAGGACCTTGGGTTGATGTTTCTCAGGATTGGGGTTTTGAAGAGCTATTGGGCTGGGTACATTCCAGCCTGACAACTCTTTCCAAGCCCCAATCCTACAACAGCTAGGGGAAGGAGCCCAACCCCTCTAGCACAACATCCCCATCCCTTTCCCAAAGAAAATCGAGCAAGCAGAGCCTTATCACTCCTTTTCCTTCCTGATTAGCTCCAAGAGGGGCTCAAAATGGTAATCAAACTTCTAGTACTATTTATTTTTGTTTTCTACACTACACCTGCTGTTACTGTGCTAAAAAAGTATAAATACTGAATGCAGCAACTTGTTTGTAATTGTATGCTTCATATTTTTCACTCAAGTATCTCATTTGTCCATTTTAGTCTGTTGCTAATGCCTGTAACTCAGTCTTTGCAGGGATCATAAGTTGAATGTAAAGTTTATCTCCAGGTGTTCTCATTAAGTAAGACTAGTCCAGTACAGCTAACTTGGTTATCAATTCAAATAAATAAATGATAAAATTAAGTAAGACATGTAATTTATACTTTAACTTATCTCTTTTTTTAGCTGATTAAAAAAAAAATAATTCAAAGAATCAACAACACAAACCTCCAGCTGCTCCTGTAACAACACTCACTGGAAAGGCTGTCCCCTTTGCTTCTAGACTTCTACTAAGCAGGCAGCATCTTTCAAGAAAGGTGGAATTCCCTATTCTGAGTTCTGTAAACAGGCTTCTTTAATATAAAGTTACAACTGAGAACATATCACTACATACTCAGACCAGAATCCATCACAGTATGAAAGGAGTTTATCTGCAAAGTCAGCTGTAAAACCAAACCACAATACATCTTTAGACTACACTAGACAGAACTAGGACTCCAGGAACAATGTCTAAGTTTCTTTATGGAATTCCATTTTCAAGAGAGTTCTGAATCATAGTATCTGTTCTACCTATCTGTTTATATTTCTTGTATAAGTGTTAAAGTGTTCTACCGCAGTTTGGATATATATCCCAGCACTTTGTAATTCATGTGTCACAATGTATTTTGTACGCTCCCTTACCAAAATTACCCGAGTGGTTTCTTAATAAAAACATTATAAACTCTGTAATAATTCTACTGTATCTTTCACTGACGTCAGTTGAGTGATAGGATGGCATGCATTCACAGACTTTAACAGACATAGACCCGTGTTATCCCTCGAAGTCTCAGCAAAACCCAGTATTCAACCTATACTGGGTCCAAAACAAACCAAGAAAAAACTTCATAGTGTGGAAGGTGTAATGTTCACTTTCTAAATTATGTTATGCACTTAGTTCACTTAATAAAAATCGAACTGTAAAATATAACTGTAAAATATGTGCTACAAAATAATCAAATAGAAAATAGTAGGTAGCCCACAGTTGAGTTAAAAATGGAATATGCTTTATTGAAACACACAAAGAAGTGGTCCTGATCCTATTATAAGCAGTGTTTAACTCATTCAGTGAAACAGACAAATAGTTGTTAACATCAGACAGTAAATTAAACATTTTCAAGTTGTATTGTTCTGTATTCATAAACACTAATCCACCACCTTTGTCTGGCTTCATTGCTTCTTGCTTTTTTTGGCATAGCTAATTTTTTGCCAAAGTTTGTTTTCAAGAAAGGTTCAAATTTAAAGAACCGTTTGGAATTCCACAGGAGTAACTCTGTTAGAAACCGAGGCATGTTCAAGTGCGAATCGTGCCTCCATTGCAGACATATTGATGTAGGTATTAATTTTTCAATAATGGATGTTAAGTATGAAACTAAAGGTAGATTCAATTGTAATTCTTCTAGTGTTGTTTATTTAGCAAAGTGTAAAACATGTCTGGGGGTTTATATTGGGAAAACTGACAGAAAACTGAAGGAGAGACTATATGAACATTTATATAGTATGAAGAAGGGGAAATCAGACAATGCACTGGCAAACCATGTTAACTAAAACCCGGGTCACTCCTTTAGTTTCAGGGTTATAGATCAAGTACAAAAGGCTATTAGAAGGGGACCCTTTTCTTTGAAACTTGAATTATGTGAGCTTTTATGCCAGTTCAGATGTCAGGCTCATAGTTTACCAGGTTTAAATGACACCTGCTCTCTGACCAGTATTTTAAAACTCAAAAGTTTAAAGAGATGATATATTTTTTCACATTTTTTTCGTATTTCTTGTATTTATTACAATACTCAGATTTGTTTTTTGTTCAACATTTGTTGTCATTTTTATTTTTTTATTTTTCTGTTATTTTTGCTGGTTTATGGAAGATCTTTATTAATCTGAAATCTGTCTAATTTTTAATGTGATTTTAATTGACACAGTAATTACTAAGCATTGTAATTAAGTGGGAACTAGTCACGTGCTTTTTAGCCTTGAATGGTTGGTTTGTAAATTATATTTAAAAAAGTATGAACTTCTGGTAATTTTATCTGAAGAAGTTTGATAATTGATCAGACAAAAGCGTTTGTTTTCTAACTCTTTATTTTATTAAAGTGCTGTTTTGTTTCTGGTTTTGCCAGTATGGAACAGGCTCCTCATCCATGTGAAGCAGAGTTCCTCCCTAATCCAATTCAAGTGCAACTTGGACAATTAGATGGGAAACCGGAAATTCATCTCTGGTTTGGCACCTATGTCTCTGATGTAAACAGGTAACCTGTAAATGCTTAATCTCCCAGGCCCATGCTTGCACTTATCAAGGGTATCAGAACTTGTCAGAGATTTGGGATGCATGGCTAAGCTTAAAAAGGCCCTTGTAGGCATTAGCCTAGTAAACACCTATCAACCTATGAACCTATGAACCTTACTTGTTCTTTGGAAGAATGAGCTTCTAGGCAAAAAAATTATAGCTATGTATTGTTAGCAAGATTAGTCATTGGTCTCCACAGGGTTCTGTGATTCCATTCAATCTTTGTTTATTGGTGATTCTCATCCGGCTAGAAAAATGGGAACAAACCTCAAGCAATGTTTGCCCTCAAGTCCCTTGTGAACTCCATGTAGGTGAGGTTGTTGTGGCAAGCTCTGTTTGCACAATCAGTCAACTTTGCTCAGTATAATCCAAGTATAACTCAGCCACTTCAAATTGTGTTTTCTAGAACTGGTTCTCTTCAATCATTGTCTGAGGCATGTTGGAGAGGATAGACACTTGTTCAGTCTCAATTAGCCTATTGTCATTCCTGAATAATTTTATTCACTGCTCTGATTTGTTGTAGTATTATTTGCAGTGAGGTTGGTTCATTACCCACTCAATCAGGCTGGCTAGGTTCCTCACATGGTTGTCAGAGATATTTAACAAATGGTTAAATCAGTTGTCTCTTTGTGATCCTTTTAGCCACCTTACACATGTAGTGTTTCTCTCTCCAGTAATGTTCAGAGTCAAATAGAATTGAAACTCCTGATATCAGTTGAAAGTACATCTTTTACCAAGGGCAAGAACAATGTGAAGATATACTTATTCAAGAGTGACAATACCAGAAGTCTGAATTCTCGCTCTGTTTTGTGACTGGATTAAGTCTTCTCCCTTTAGTCCTAATCAATCAATCAATGAATTAGTCCTATGTTATCCATACTTCCATTAAAAGGATTTGAGAATCACTAATAGCATTTCGCTAAACTTATGAAGGAAGATTTTTGAATAAGAAATCTACCTTTAAAATGTAATCATATCTAACTTCCTGTAATTTCAGAAAAAAAAACACTTTTTTATGTGTAAGATTATCTGAATACAGTTACAATATACTGCTTATTATTATACTGCTTATTATTTATCTATTTATTTATTTATTTATTTGTTTATTTATTTATTACAGTTTGATGACCGGGAAAGTCCACTGGGCCAAGAAGGGGCCGTTTTCAGTGGAGGCCCGGGGAGAAAAGCTCCATAGGCGATACAATACAGTATATGAGATCTTAGAGAATTACTAGACAATATAATCATGAACATCAAGCAATGTAAATACAATATTGATAAAATAGTGCAAATTAGTAACGTATGAAGTACAAAGTATGAAAGTAATTATGTTTGAATATAGAGTGGCTTGAGTGGCACTGGAGCAAGACAAAAATACGTGTTCAGGCTGTAGCACTTTAACATTTGGAGAATAAGAACTTTTTTTTAACTTAACTTACAGTAGTAGATAGAAGTAGAGGAAGATATAGCAGAAGATCAGTATGTCTAGTAGAAGTTTTGGAGAGGAGGTAGAGGTTTAGTTGAGTGTAAGGTTGCTAGGTGGAGAGAAGATGGGGCTGCTGAAATGAACTGTAGTGGGGGGACTCAAGTAGGAGATGAACAGGAACATATCCAATTTGATGACAGGTAGGAGTGTAGTAGGGATTTGAAGCTGGTGTGGTTAGGGGTATTATGAAGGGAGGGGGGAGAGAGATCCATAGTTTGGCTATTAGTTTGAAGCAATTACCAGTTTTTGTTGGTTACCACCCTGTACATGAATAAAGGTTTTCATATGTCTAACCATAATTTTAACAGCGTTGAAATTCTCTTGCAAAAATCATGCTAATTTCTTTTCACAACTTGTGGAATAAACATGAAAACTTTTTTTGTGGTGTTCTTGATGCAAAATAAACAATTGTACTTGAACTCCCTATACCCTGCAAAAGAGAGCCACAGCTGGCTCATCTAGCACCCAGTGCCAGTCCCCAACATAGTGCCCCAACTCCTCTGCTCTTCAAGTGTTAAGAGCAAATAAAAAACACTTTATGGCATCAAGCCTTTCTACACTCAGATCCTCTCCCAAGTCCCCCCTACCTGCAGCCAACTACATTAATGTAGAATACGATTCAAGGAAATTACTATTAAATTTATTTTATTTATGATTTATTTAACATTTGTTTACCGGGAAAGTCTGACTTGGAACAAGCCAATTTTCAGTGGAGGCATGGGGAGAAGCACTCCAGATGCATGTCTTACATTAAAACAAAACAATATTATTTTTTTATTAGTATATCAGAAATAATATTTGCTACTGTGGTGTCTGAAAATCTAGTTATGAACACCAGCTAAAATCTGTGCTTTTATAACAATCAATTGGTCAAGCATGTTGAGCTATGTAAATGAAATGCATTCCTTTTATGAATATGCCCCATGTTCTCTTGAAAGAACCTCCGTCATTTTAAAAAAGTTTTCAGAACATTATTTTCATAGTCTTTAGTAGCGATGCAAAACAGTAATGCTTGAAGATAAATAACAATGGAAAAAAGTCTACACTTAAAAACTCAGTGGGATTCAATAAACTCTGTGTAAGCTTCATGCAAACCCTACATGGAGTTTATGTGTCTATGTGTTTGAGCAGTGAGCAACAGTGGTGATTACATATTCATGCAGCACACTGCATTTAAACATAAACAAACATGGTTTCTTGGCTGGTAACAGTGTTGCCAGCCAGGAAACCATGTAAAGCAACTTGTTTACCATAAACCAATCTAGGTTAGTGGGATTGCATGGAATGCCACAATGACTATCAGGGTTTATCACATAGTAATATGGTTCAAACACAGTAGAGGACGGTGTATACAGTGCAGAATATTGTGGAATCACATTCCAGGCATTCTGTACAAGTTGTGTAAAATGATCTTTAAGGGTTCATGGACTGCCATTTAAAATAAACAATCAGATGAAGTGTGTGTATTGAACAGGGACACACAGATGAATTGTAGGAATGAACACAGAGAAAGAGGACAGGTGAAATATCGTAATGTACAGCAGATGAGGACTTGTAAATGGAAGACAGTTGTAGCAGGAGCACTAATCACATATCAACTTTGTACAGTATAGACTGCACAGTGAAAATGCATATTATGTGACTGTCAGACAAGGTGACTTAACAATGGAGAAGATGACTTTGTGATATAAGCACCCTGATATGAACAATGGATAGGACGTCTGGCAGGGATGTTATATGCAATTGGGGTTGGTGCATATTGTGAAGCTGTACAAACTAATTTGCCTGAATATGACTGCAATGTCAGCAGAGGTCTCCAGCAAGTGGGACACAGTTACAGACTCATGGACAACAGTAAAAGAAGCATGCATAATCATGGAGAATATCAGAATAATACCAGCATTAATCCCATGTCTCTACAACATATGTGATTCTGAGTGATCATAGATGGTTCTGCATGAACACACTTGTAACATTATAACGACATGTCAGCAATCTATGAGGATAATCAAGCACACCATCCTGACCCTGTAGCATCTGGTGGAGGAGTTAGAAGGGGCATTACTATACTTGTCAGTATGTGACATTATGATCAATGGTACCTACCTATCTAAGTACACTGACTAGAGAACTCTGTATTTAAGGCAAACACCACAGCTCAAGTCTGACTTGAACAGTGTCAGACAACAGTTTATAGATAATGACATCAGCAGTGTCTGGTGAGGAGAAAATAGTAAATAGTAATAGCAGTGTACCACATGCTATTGGAAAATGCTCTCTCTAATATCTAGCAAGTGCACAAACACACCCCAGTTGACTACAATGAGAACAGACACTGATTGGAGAACTCTGTATTTATGGCAAGCATTACAGCTCAAATCTGACTTTGAGAGTGTCAGACAACAGTTTATAGGTGATGACATCAGCAGTGTCTGGTGAGGAGAAAATGGTAATAGCAGTGTCCCACATGCTGGTGTAAAACACTGTCTCTAATATCAAGCAAGTGCACAAATGCGCGCACACCACAGTTGAGTGTAATGAGAACAGAACCCCCTACTTATCTAAGTACATAGACTAGAGAACTCAGTAGTTTACATAAGTGTCATGGCACAAGTCTGACTTTTACAAGGCTGCAGGCCAACTTATACTAGATGACATCAGCGCTGGATGACGGAGAGAAGATGTTGGGAGGCACATTACCAGACTGATGTATGCAATGTGCAGTATTTGGTGGTTGTGTTCCAATGTGCAGGTATACTTTAAGAGTCAGCTTAACAAAGTATATGCAAACAGGTGTCCACATTACTACAGGTATTGGCAAATCTGAATGTGTATTGTCATTCTAAAGATGTGCATGGTGTATAACACATTTGTTCTTAATTTATGTAGTGCAGTTGATATATTTGTGAACAAGTGTGATGACAAGAAGTACTGCCAGCCATGCCATGAGAAGAAGGGCAATGGATGTATGACTTGTGCCAGCACAGCTTGCTGGAATTTTGTAAATAATTACATGTCATTTGTATATCAAACTTATGTGTACAGATGCTTGTGCTGAAAATGTATTTGTGAGATTTGCTTGTGTTAAAATGTATCAACAGTGCGCCCTGCTGCAATGAAAAGGAATGTATATGTATTATGGTAACTGGATTAAATGTATATGTCTTAATAGAGGATACTGGGGCAGCAGAGGTTAATGGGCTGTTAAACCATTAAAACAGTACTCCATACTGCTGAATAGGAACAGAGACGGTGGGTCTGGAAGAAAACTTTGTTCATTAGCTCAGCAAAAAGAGGGGAAGCCCCAGGCACTGCCATAAAAATTTAGATGTGTATTGTAGTCATATATGCCAATTTCCTGTCTCAGTTTCAAAGGGGGTACTGTGAGAACCTAGAGTCAGATGACCGCATGAAGTCATTCTGCAAGCCTTCTTGGATATTATATTTTACAGGGAGTAATCACTGAGTATTGAGTATTCTGTTTTGGGGAACCTGACTAGAAAGACTGCTCACTTATTCCATTGTGCCTTGCTCTATCGAGTAAGTTATTAGGGAATAGTAATTCTCCTAGATTCAGTCAGGAATATAGTGAAGCTTAGTTTAGAGATTGTTTTTATTTATTTGTCTGAGTCTGTCATCAATATTATTTTCAATATTTCCTGTGATTTCAACTCTGTGGTTTACCATAAATATATATTTTTAGTATGTTCTTGTTCTTTTATTATTTATTATTGAATATACTTAAACATTTTATTGTGGCTGGTACTTTTTAGAAAACATTTAAGCTTTCAGAGTATTTGCATATATTTATTTGGTAATAACTCTGGCCACTCCTGAAAGCCTTGCTGTTTGGTCAACATTACCATTTTTATTAATATTACCTTCACTCAGCATAACTGAATACCCCTTTAAGAGCCTTATAGTAACTGACCGGTGGCAGGGAATCTACCTTATAGCCTGGGCAAAGGAGGTAGAGCGGGTAATCTGTGTCAGCCTTTCCCAGGTGAGTGTGTGTGTGTGAAAATTAAATCTCAGAGTGTTAGTGTCAGCTACTTGGGGCAGGGACATGAAGCACTGGTTTCACAGTGCCAGTGGTGAGCCTTTTTGGGGACCTGGGGAGAGGAAGACAGAGAGACCCAGACCTCGGGCTGAGTGTGTGCCCTGTGTGCTGTTCAGGAAAACTGTGCTTGATGCAGAGAGGTCTGCACCTGGAAATATTGAGGGCATTCATTTGTATTCAAAGTGCACATCCCTCTCCATTGTTAGTGGTGAGGATTCAGGCTCCTTGATGACTGGCGCAGAGAGGGGTTGTCACAATAAGTACTGAAAGACCAAGGTTACAGTACATGGAGGGAGGGGCTACATTGTAAATATGTGACATTTTCTTAGGCCTTCATTTTTTTCTGTTTCCACATGTAGTTTCATGTCATGAACACTAAAATGGACAGTAAATAAAAGTAATATATGCTATTTTCCACTCTGTATAGTGCACCACTGAGTAGTGGGTTTGCACAGTGGTTGGCAAAGTGTTTAAACATGAGAGATACACATTTCTATTACTTTCTCTGTTTGCACATAGTTAAGCAGTGCACAAACTCGAGGCTCATTGCTAAAATTATGAGAGTTAGTACTGAGTGTATGAAACACACCTGCTGCTTAGCTGACCCTATGGCAGCAGGTGTAAATGCATTGGTACATTTCTTTTTGAGCCCAGATGATACAGGGTTTGAATCCAGGTGTGTATAATACTTTTTAATAAGTAGTGATAATGCAGGGAAATCATACTTTACGCTACATTCACTGTGTGTTACTGTGTGTTGACGTAGCTCAGCATGTTAAAGTGGCATTGCGTGGAGGTAACTACATCAGGAAAGAGCTGTTCACTGTCGCTTAACACTGGTGCACTAGGCCAAACTCTGTGAAAACATAGAGGCCAAAAAGTGAAGGGCTCCATTGTTTTGGGGTTTTTTTGGTACTTATAGCTGTTGTGTGTGATTCTATTTGTTGACTAGATTATAGGTGTTAAAGTGGGGTACATAGGAAAGTGGTGAAACGGGAGGCAAGCAGGGGAAGAATATAGGGAAAGCAATATAGCAATATGCAGGAGGGAAGGAGGGAGGAAAGAACCATAGCTATCCATTTCCTAAACAGTGTAAATAAAAATATGTACAGAATATTAGATTAATTTGGACTGTCACCTCTACAAAGAGGGGATGACAACAACACAATTATGTTGTATAGCTATGTGACAAATGGAAATATTGCCAGCCCGGGAGTGTGACAAACTGAAATGCTGCCAGTCCAACTATCTGGAATTTTGTAAATAATCATATGTCATTTGTGAATATTAATATGATCCATAGGCTAGTCGTACAAATGTAAAAGAACTATATGTCATGTGGATATTAAACTACTGGTGCAGAAGTCTGTGTTGAACTGTATGTTATGTATTGAGCTTCAAGAATGTAACCACAGTGTACTCTGCTGGAAAAGAGCAGAAATGTGTATAAACTATATACTTGTGCAGATGTGTGTTTTAATGGTAGAAGTTGGATCATACAGAGTTAACTTGCAAAACGTCAAGAAAATAAGTTGAAATTGTTTACAACTGTGCTATAAAAATTGTTTAATGCAAAGAGACAGGGTTTTCTATTGTATTGAAACATAAATAATTTTTAAGTTTAAAATGTAAAAGTTCTAGGCAAACTTCTGAGAGATATGTGCTTCTCACACAGAGATGCTAAAAATTCTGTTGGTATCTGTTAGCCTGGTAACTGAAAGCAGGTGACAAATAGTGATGTCATCCAGCTGACCCAGAAGTAATGTTTTGATATTAATTTGAGAACTCTCTCAGGGACTGTGAATTTTATATTTGTCTTTGGACCTGTAAACATCCTCTCATCAGCACTTGCCTTGCTAATATTAAGTAACCAGGGAAAAGTGATTTCTTTTAGATATAGATAGGAATATAGTAAAGATTTGTTTAGATGTTTTCTGTATTTATTTGAGACTATCTTGCAATGTTGTTTTAAAATATTTCCTGTGATTCTGAACTCTGTAGTCTGTGTTGAGTTATTGAGCATTGTTTTCTTCTTTTATTATTTATTATTAAATATATTTAAAGTTTTTAATTGTGGTTGGTTTGTTTAGAGATATTTAAGCTACTTGCATATGTATCTGGTGACACTGTATAGGCCACTCCTAAATAGCCTTGGCCTTGGTCAAACTTACCATTTGGATAATAGTAACATTACATAGTAAGACTAGTCACGCTTTGGGAAGGGATGTTAAAGTATCTGAAAAGGGGTTCTGGTGGCAGTAACTACCCTATGGCCTGGGCAGAAGGGGCATAGCTAGTAATCCTGTGCCAGCCTTTCCCAGGTGTTGTTTGTGTATTAATCAAATCTCAAAGTGTTTGTGTGTGTGTGTGTGTGTGTGTGTGAGCTACTTGGCTAGGGATACGAAGCACTGGCTGGACAGAGAGAGTACTGGGAGGACATGGCTTGGAACCCTGGCTAAGGACTCAACTCTATAGCTGTGCCAGTGGGGAGTCTTATTGGGGATCTGGAGAAAGAGGGAGAAACCAGCCCCAGACTGACTGTGATCTCTGTGTGCTCTTAAGGGAAAATGAACTGTACTGCGTTTGTACTTGTCATCCTCCCAATGTGTACTTCCCTCACTGGTGCTAGTGGTGAAGATTGAGGCTCCTTGATTACTGGGTCAGTGCAGGGGTGTCACCTATTAAATGTTTGGCAGTGATGGGATACCCACATCACATATCAATTGGGTGACAGTGGTGAGTTAGCCATATTAATTGGCCTGTAGTGGTGTGGATATTGAATTCCTGTAGCCTGTGTACAGTGGTCACTGAAAGTGTTTGTACTCTTAATCAGCTATGCAGTGAACATTCAGAGTTCATATCACAATAGTTTTATTTATTTATTGTGTTAGCTTAGTTAGTGAAGGAGAGCAGGCAAGCATTTCAGCAGAGGAGTATGACAAGCTGACAAGGAACAAGTTGGCTGAAATGTGCCAGGCTAAAGAACTGGTGCATGCCAACCTGACTAAAACAGACATGACTGCAGCTTTAGTCATGGCTGCACCACAGATAGCAACTAGGAGGACAATCAGACTGGCCGTGGAGATGTACAACTCAGAAAATGCACAGCTCAACCTTTTCACAGAGGACTTAAAAATACATCTGGATTTAAAGAGACTTGAGTTGGAGGCCAAGTGTTTGGAAACAGAAGCAGCAAAGAGACTGAAATGTCTGAAGTCTGAGGAAAATGAGAAACTGCAATGCCTGGAGGCTGAGGAGAAGGAGAGGCAGAGGCAACATGAAAAGGAGATGATGACTCTTCGCCAGAGTCATGGAGGTAATGGGGAAGGGAGTAACTGAATCCCAGAAGCAACAAAGGTCAGTAAATGTCTTCCACAATTTACAGAGGGGGACAATTTTGATAGTTTCATATGTTTAAGAGGGTATGTAAACAGTATAATGTTGACAAGGGCTCTGGATATTGTTCCTGACCCCCTTACTCCATGGTAAAGCTGTAACTGTTCTTTCCAAACTGTCTGATACTGACTGTTTAAATTATGATGTTGTAAAGAACTGTCTGCTAGAATGTTTTATGTTAACACATGAAGCTCATAGGAAAATGTTTCGTGAGCATAGACGCAAGGTAGATGAAGGTGTGTGTGAATATGTTCCTGAACTAAGCACTTATTTTCATAGGTGGGTGAGTGGATGTTAGGTCACCACTTCTGAAGGGCTGGCAGACCTTTTGGTGAGGGAACAAGCCCTTAGCACTTTGCCTGAGGGCATGAGAATCTGGTTAGCTGACAGACAATGCAATACTGCAGATGAGTTGGGGAAGAAAAGAGACCTATACCTAGCAAGCAGGGCATCACTGCACAGTAAAGGGACACCCAGTGCTGCTCATGGGTCTAAGGGAACCCATGGTGGGCAGCCCAGACCACCCCAACAGAGTCTGCCAGTAACAGGGGAAGCCACTAGTCTAGCTACACATCCAGGACCAAGGGTTAAATCTTTTAAATGCAACCAGTGGGGCCATGTAGGATATAGATGTCCACAGAGACAAGGTGGGGAACAAAAGGTGGGAGAGTCAGTAAGTAGGAATGAAGAAATACCAACAGTAGGTTATCTCGAGACAACAAGGGTACCAAACTACCACCCTGCAGATGTCTTCATAGGGAATGATTTTGATACTGCAGTACTGTGTGTTCATGCAGTTACACGCAGTCAGGCTTGCAGACAAGCATGTAGGTCTGGTAGCCTGGGGAAGACCCAGGCAGACCACACACTTGCAGCCAGGACTGATGAGGTGATTACTTCAGAGAGGGAGCTACCCTGTAGTGGTGAGACTGAAGGTGAGCCACAGCTGCTTGTGGGTTCTGATGTTCCCCTGGACAGGTGACTGCCAGGGCAGATTAGTAGTGCCCAGGCTGACAGTGAGGCACTGCTGTCAGAGGATACCAGACTTCCTGTGGCAGGGGAGCTGGGAAGGGGTACAAAGACAGAGTTGAAACAGGTTCAGCTCTCAGACCCTAAATTACAAGGCCTGAGGGAGGTAGCTAGTGAGGCACCTGATTCTCAAGGAAAGGGGAAATCTGTATACGGGGACAAATGATTACTGTATAGAGAGTGGACCCCAAGGGAGGGCTCAAGGGTGAGAGAATACAGCAGTTGGTAGTGCTCAGAGGCTACTGTCTGGCACTTCTGGCCATACCCCATAATATTCCCTTTGCAGGGCATATGGGCATAAAACATACAAAGAGACATATTATGCAAAACTTCTATTGGCCTGGGATTTCCAGAGATGTAATAGGGTACTGCAGGACCTGTGAGCAGTACCAAAAGGTCGGCAAGGCAGGAGACAAGGTGAAGCCTCCTTTGATGCCTTTGCCTGTGACTGAGGAGCCATTTCTGAGGGTAGCTATGGATATTGTGGGGCCTTTGAGTACCCTACATTCCACAGGGAAAATGTATATCCCAGTGGTAGTAGATTATGCTACCAGATATCCTGAGGCAGTGGCTCTGTCCTCCATTGAGGCAGAAAAGGTGACAAATGCTTTGTTACACATTTTCAGCAGGGTAGGTTTCCCAAAAGAAATACTGACTGACAGAGGTGCCCATTTCATTTCAGACCTGCTGGCTTGTCTGTGGAAGTACTGTGGGGTGAAGCACCTAAAGACCACTTCCTACCATCCCCAGACTAATGGGCTTGTTGAGAGGTTAAACTCTACACTCAAGACAATGTTATGGACATTTGCAGACCAGTTTAAGAGTGAGTGGGACAAATATTTGCCCCATCTGTTATTTGCTTACAGAGATGTCCCCCAGGAATCCATAGGTTTTTCACCCTTTGAGTTGCTGTATGGGTATAGGGTGAGGGGACCTCCAGATTTGATTCGAGATGACTGGAGGGGTGAGTGTAAATTCCACAAGGAATCTGTTGTGGCATATGTCCTAAACCTCAGGACAAGGCTTAGGGAACTCAGAGGCTTGGCCCAGGAAAACCTGCCAGAAGCACAACACCAGAAAAAGGTCTGGTATGACAGGAATTCTCAAGCTAGAGAGTATGCTGTAGGACAACAGGTAATGGTTCTCATTCCTTGTCAGACACAACAAGCTGCAGACAGCTTGGGAGAGACCCTACAAGATGGTAAAGAAGGTCAGAGATGTTAACTACATGGTAGAAATGCTAGGCAGGAGACAGGAGCACAAATTTTACCATGTTAACATGATGAAACTTTACCATGACAGGTAGGCCCTTGTGCTAAGTATTTGCAGTACAAGGCAGGAGGAGTCTGAGGTGGGTCTATGGCTAGAAGGAGCCAGCCAGGAAAATCCCAAATTACTATGGTGGAACCTAGGGTTTCAGGCATGTGATGGGACAGTGCAGCACTGTACTGGGATCGGCAATGCCAAGGCAGCTGGAATCTCAAGACAGGGAATGGAGTAAGGTATTCCCAGATAGGCTCAACCCTCTCAAGCAACATTTATCAAGGGTCACTTGAAAAACTGGCTTGAGTTCTCACTGGGGAGAGAAGTGTGACAAAATGAAAAGCTGCCAGCCCTGGAGTGTGACAAACTGAAATGCTGTCAGCCCAGCTATCTGGAATTTTGTAAATAATCACATGCCATTTGTGACATAGGCTTGTCTTACAAATGTATGGAAACTATATGTTATGTGGATATTAAACTACTGGTGCAGAAGTGTGTGCTGAACTGTATGTTATGTACTGAGCTTCAAGAATGTAACCACAGTGTACTTTGCTGGAAAAGAGCAGAAATGTGTATAAACTATATACCTGTGCAGATGTGTATTTTAATGGTAGACGTTGGAACATACAGAGTTAACTTGCAACACTTCAAGAAAATAAGTTTAAATTGGTTACACCTGTGCTATAAAAGTTAGCCAATGCAAAGAGACAGGATGTCTACAGCTAGAGGGTTTTATATTGTCTTGAAACAGAAATAATTACTAGGTTTAAAATGTAAAAGTGTGTAACTGTTTTACAACTTCCAGTTCTAGGCAAACTTCTGAGAGATATGTATTCCTCACACTGAGATGCTAAAGATTCTTTTGGTATCTGTTAGCCTAGGAACTGAATGCAGGTGACAAATAGTGATGTAATCCAGCTGACCCAGCAGTAATGTTTTTATATTAATTTGGGAACTCTCTCAGAGACTGTGCATTTTGTATTTGTCTTTGGACATGGAAACAACCTCTCATCAGCACTTGCCTTACTAATAGTAAGTAACTAGGGAAAAGTGATTTTTTTAGATATATATAGGACTATAGTAAAGATTAGTTCAGATGTTTTCTGTATTTATTTGAGACTGTCCTGCAATGTTGTTTTAAAATATTTCCTGTGATTCTGAACTCTGTAGTCACTGTGTTGAGTTACTGAGTATTGTTTTGTTATTTTATTATTTATTATTAAATATATTTAAACCTTTTAATTGTGGCTGGTTTGTTTAGAGATATTTAAGCTCTTAGGGTACTTGCATATGTGTCTGGTGACACTGTATAGGCCACTCCTAAACAGCCTTGGCCTTGGTTACACTTACCATTTGAATAATAGTAACATTACACAGTAAGATTGGTCACCCTTTGAGAAGGGCCTTAAAGTAGCTGATAAGGGGTTCTGGTGGCAGTGGTAACTACCTTATGGTCTGGGCAGAAGGGGCATAGCTAGTAAACCTGTGCCAGCCTTTCCCAGGTGTGTGTTTGTGTATAAATCAAATCTCAAAGAGTGTGTGTGTGTGTGTGGGCACATGCGCCAGCTACCTAGGCAGGGACATGAAGCACTTCTTGGACAGAGAGAGTGCTGGGAGGACTTGACTTGGAACCCTGGCTAAGGGCTCAACTCTATAGCTGTGCCAGTGGGGAATCTTATTGGGAATCTGGAGAAAGAGGGAGAAACCAGCCCCAGACTGTGATCTCTGTGTGCTCTTAAGCAAAATTGTACTTTACTGTGTGTGTACTTGTCATCCTCCCAATGTGTACATCCCTCATTGGTGCTAATGGTGAGGATTAAGGCTCCTTGATTACTGGGTCAGTGCAGGGGTGTCACAAGCTAATTGGACACAATTAAGTGTTTCAAGAATACATGTGTGAAATGGAGAGCTATGTATGGGACAATATTTTTGGTGGCAGAGTTGCCCATTTTTGTTTTTTTACTTCAGTAAGAGAGGAATGCTGGGTAAGGGACGTTGGTATTTCTGGGTTAGGTAAGTTGGTAGGTGAAGAAGCAAATGCAAACCAACAGGACAAACAAGACAAGACAGGGACAGTGAGGGACAGAAAACATTGGGAGAAAGTTAGGGTGATGGAGGAGACAATGGAAACTCATGCCCTTCAAACATGGGGATAGTGAGAATCTTGTCCTCAGTTTCTAGACTATCAACACTGTCCCCTTACTCTGCTGGTTGCTGAAGTGCTTGACATCTCCTCCTCCTATGGACTATGAGGGAGAGCAGCATCTCCATATGTTGTAGATGTACACCAATGGTGCTGTGCACAACCCTGTGCACCAGCCCTGGCATCTCCTGGTGAATAATGAAATACCCACTTCTGCCAGTACTCATGGAGGGTACTACAGCACCAGCTGCTGGGGTACTGCTGCTTATGGGCACAGATAATGCAGGGGCAGCAGAGGTAGTACTGCCAGGTTGGGTCTCAAATGTGCTGGGCACTGATGTTGGAGCTGGTGGAGCAGGGGCAGGCTGACCCACTGGGGTTGGCCTACTCTGATGTGCTGTGAAGCATTTAGTGATTTGTTACAGATGGATGACATGGAGACATTTTGATGACATAATAGAAAGTAAAAGAGAGAGAGAGAGAGAGAGATAAGAGTTGGGGTGAGAGAAAAAAGAGATAAAATTAGTACCATCATATGTGTCATACAATGCATTATCCCAATTATGCAACTATTTTATCTGAAGTATTACACACAACTGCAAACTATAATTATGGATTGCTCAAATTAATCCTTGCAATGTGCTTATATTGCACATATGCTTCATCTAATTATATAAAGTACAGTTAACAGCAGGGCATTTATGCCACTTGTATAGATTTTAATTTATGTAATCTTATTAAAGAACTGCAGTATTGTATAGTTGTTACTCATGGTATTTGAACCCACAAACTTTACCTACAGTCTTACACTTGACTCCTAAAGTTGGTTTGTGCTACAGACCTAGGCATGCATACTTGCTTTTACAGTTAAGATATGCATGCTTATTTTGCTGCTACTGTATAGAAAACAAAAACTTTTATCTTTAACTTTTAAAGCTACAGTAATACTTCCTTTGTGCTGCATACATACCACTTGCTTCCCTCAGTCTCTCCAGATGATCAGCATAAGCCTGCCTATTCACCTCAATTTCAGGATTAGCTGTGAAAAGAAAAGAAGAGAAGAGCATTATGCATACTAGTCCTACATATATTTAGCTTTCTATGTATTATAAATTCTCTTTTTTAGCATACTTACACATCTGTGAGATTTTTAGGTCATTGAAGTGGAGCCTACTCTGTTCTCCAGTGTGTGGGATGCCAGTCACACTGGATAAAGCCTGGGCCAGACTGTACCAGGCCTTTGACTTGTACTGGGAACCAGAAGAGTCCCCTGCAGAAGTGTTTGGCTGTGGCACTTTACAAGGTGTCTAATAAATATTCTGGACTCCTGAACACCCCACCTCTGAACCCTAAATTGGGCACCTTTCCCTCTATTGCCAGACATGTCTAATCCCAAAAGTTGAGCAATAGCAAATAATGAATCTGATATTGTCAGTCTTCACTCAATCCTTGACAATGGGTTCAGTTTCGAACCTCGGAACCAACTTGGCCATATCTTCCGGCTTGAGCTCTCCAAACTCTCGAGCCAGGCACTACCCACAATGCTCCTCTCTGAAATTACCTCAGATCTCATTTGCTGCTTGCAGACCAGACTCGTTTATTTTGCTCTCAAGCCTTGGCTATTATAGTAAGTTTTTTCTTTATTACAACTCTCTTTTCTTATACTTAGTTACTTTATTTGTTAGTCTCCCTTCTATCTACCCACTCCTCTCATAGTTGGCATGAAAATGTTACTGGGGTTCTTCTCTCATCTATCTATCATTGCTAGACCTTTTAAGTACCATTTTTGGTACATTCTTACCTTTTTTAGGTATTTCTAAATACCATTGTTGGTATTTCCTCTTTCTCTACTTATTTAAAAAAAAATCTCTATCTTCTTTAAGTATTTCTTCCTTTTTGCATGAGTGTCTGAGAGTATATTATTACCTTCTTCATTATGACTGAAAAACAACTTTCTCCTAAGTCTTCTAAGGGTACCTCCGGTTTTAAAAGATACCAGAAGTGTCGGGGCAAGATGACCAACTCTGATGGGCATACCTTGTGTGTATATTGTGTGGGGAAGAGTCCTCTCCAGGAAGACTGTTCAATCTGTCACGAGCTTTCACCCTGTACTTTAACTGAGAGAAAGAACAAGTTATTTTGAAAGGAATCCTTAAATCTGGATTTGAGGAGGCCATTTCTGAGTCCAGGACTGAAGCTAGCACATCTTCATTCTCTCCTTCTACTTCAAAGAAAAAGCCTTCTTTGGTTCCAAGTTCTTCAGAACCATCAAGAAAATTACATAATTCAACCTCGGTACTGATGAGCTCTTAGGCACTGGAAGGTTTATCTGGTTCCAAAGCTAAATCTCCATTGGAGCTGACAGCTACTTCTTTGGCACCCACTGTTTCTTTGGTCCCAAACATTCAGGACAGCATCCACTCGCACAAATGACTTACTCACCTACTACTGACCCCTTCAAAGACAGGCCACCAAGCCCCTTTTTGGAAGTGAGACCCCCCAAGTCTCCTTCCTCTGCTTTGATTCAATCTACTAAGAGTCTATCTAAGGCTGATGTTCTGAGACTGGTGGATCAGCTTCTAAAGGAGAGGGGATTGCCCTTGGTTCCTAGCCACACTGGTGTTGGAAGCAGCCAATCTATGACCCCTCCATGCCCTCCTCCTCCAACTCTTGCTGAGTCCTTGGAGCACTCTCCCGGCATTGACTGTCTTGGGTCTGGTAACATCCTCTTCTCCAATTCCAATAGCTGTCTTGAGTTCCTCCAAGCATTCGCACAGGAGGTTTCCCAGGGTTGAGACTCTCTAGTCGGGTCCGAGGTGCATGGATCACTTTCCTTTCCTTCAGAACTGTCCATGTCTCTTGGTGCTTTGGCCTTTGTAGTTTCAACCCAGTCTTCTGTTCCAGAGGCTGCCTCTTCGGTGCGAGGTGTGACCCCGGTTCCAAAGGAGTGTATTTCGGTTCCAGGCTCCCATCCCTCTACGGGGGGGCTGGCCTTCCAGGTCATGGAGAAAGCTTTGTCCACTGGGGAACTCTCAGTCTTTGCCATCCCTGTCAGGACAAATTTCTGCATCCCCTCGGCCTGAGCTACCATCAGTCTCATCCCCAGGACAGAGGGCACAAAAGTCCAAGGTGACACCCACTTTAGTGTTTTCTTCTTTGGATACTTCCCCAGATCATCCACTTGAGGAAGTCCCTGCAAAGAAGAAGTGCAAGAGGAAGTATCTGGACTCCCCGGAAGAGACCTTCACTAAAGATACTGATTTTGATGAGGGGTAAGGTTCCCCCAGGTGACCCCCTAATGATGTTTCCTTTGGGGACATCACAGAAATCTTGAAACAGAAGGGTGGCTGGTCCTCCATTCAACCTTCCTCAGAAGAATCGGTACACCTGGAGGCTTTTGTGCCCAGCCCTCTACTTCTTGGATCTCTCTGCCTGCTGACGATCTCATTAAGTTGATCGCTCAGCAAGCATGGAAGATGCCTGGCACCATACAGCCGATAACCAAGAGACCTGATCATATCTTATCTCTCCCTAAGGATGAACCACACTGGTCCAAAGGGATCCCACTGATGCCATGGTGATAACGGCTGCCATCAAAAAGGAACTTGCTCAGGAAAGTCCAACTATCCATCCTCCTCACAAGGCATCTTGGACATTGGATAGATTTGGAAAGCACGTTTATGCTTGAACAACCTTTGCTCTCTGGTCCTTGAATTATATGGTGCACATTACCAGATTACAGAGGGATCTGATCAAAGAGCTTTCAGATACCCTCTCAGAAGCAGTACCTGAAAGGGTTTGTGACAAAGTTACCTCTCAGCTTGCAACCCTTGATGCAATCTCTAACTCGTCCATGAGGCACATTGCTCACGCAGCTGAAGGGATGACAAGGGCAGTGGGTTCAGGTATAGCCATCAGAAGGCACTCCTGGATGTGCTTGTGTGGCTTTGTGAAGCCATTTAAAGCATCATTTGTCAATGCTCCGTTTCACGGATCTACCCTTTTTGGTCCCAAGGTAAAGGAAACTCTACCCAGATGTGAAAAGGAGGGCAAGACCCTTTCTGCCATAGGAATACATTTCTACACTCCTCAGAGACCATACTCTAGGAACCAGAGAAGTAGGAGACTATGGTTTAAAAAAATCCAAAGGGCCTTTCCAAGATTCACGTGGCAATGACTTTCCCCGGGGCAGAGGGTTTACAAAGAGATGCATCGGAAGCATTTCTCCCTGGGCCCCCGCTGAAAATTGTCTTTTTTCCAAGTCAGACTTTTCCAGTTAACAAATGATAAATAAATAAAATAAAAGTAATGGAAAACACCTCCCCAGACACAAAAATGGACCACAAAATCTCGGATCCAGAGAATCTTTCTTTGGTACTTCCTACCAGCACTCCTGATTGGGGGCCTGACTGCCCTTCTCAGGAGGCAGTCGGGGGATGACTTTCTCTGCACCAAACTGCCTGGCAAATGTTAACTATGGACACATGGGTGCAGGGAATAATATCCAGAGGTGACAAACTTTCTTTATCATTACCCCTAAAACTCCTGGACGTACAACCCAGTCACAGGGAAGCAGCAGTATTAGAAATTCAAAAAACTGCTAGACAAAAGAGTCATCCAAAAAGTCCCACTGGACCAAACAGGATCCGTATTTTACTCAAAGTTCTTTTTAGTGCCCAAGAAAACAGGGGACTGGAGATCCATCTTGGATCTCAGCCAGTTCAACATGGCAGTTCAGCAAACCAGATTCTGAATGGTCTCTGTTCAATCGATACTTCCATTTTTGGAAAAAGACAACTGGATGTGCTCTGTAGACCTCCGAGACACTTATTACCACATAAAAATGGAAAAGAGCTCCAGAAGGTTTCTGCACTTCTGGCTAGGAGTCAGTCATTTCCAATTCAGAGCACTGTCCTTTGGTCTCACCACAGCCTGCAGGGTGTTCACCAAATGCATGGCAGTAGTAGCAGCTCATCTAAGGCTGTAAGGATTTAGAGTATTTCCATATCTTGACAACTGGCTCCTCACCGCTACCATCAGGCATCACTTAGAATGGGCAAGAGATTACACTATACATCTCTGTACATCTCTAGACATAACAATGAAGTTTGAAATGTCCAAAATAGCAAGTGGAATTTTAGGGTAATCTAGTGAGGGCTCAATTTGCAAACTGCATGGGGGTTTAAGGGTTAGAGTTAGGTTTTTAGTAGGACGATACAGTTTTATAGGGTCACTTCAGAGTTCAGCCTTCTCAACAACTAGATTTCACCGGAGCTCATTTAAACACTGTTTCAGGAATTGCATCTCTCCCTCCAGAAAGGCTACAATGCATCAGATCCCAAGTCAGAGAAATTCTACGGAGCAACAGGGCCCCAGCGAAGCTAGTTCTTCAAGCATTAGGCTCCATGGCAGCATCAATCACTCTTGTTCCCCTGGTGAGGTATCACATGCTAATCTTGCAATGGTTACTAGCTTCCCATAGGTCCCTGATGCACCAACCAATGTCTCATCTAATTTTGATTGTAAATTGCTGCAAACAGGACCTCATGTGGTGGCTACATTTCAACCAGATTCTCTTGGGTCGACCATTCATACTTCCACAACCCCAAGCCGTAGTGACCACAGATGCTTCCCAGAGAGGGGGGGTCAGTATCTGGGAAGAGCAGTCCAAGGCACATGGTCCCAAATAGAGGCCAACTTGCACACCAATGTTCTAGACATGAGGGCAGTGCTGTTAGCATTTCAAGCATTCAAAAATGCCCTTCCTCTTGGGACAGTAGTATTCAGATGGACAACATGTCAGTAGTCTGTTTTATAAACAAACAAGGGGGAACCAAATCTTACCCGTTGTGTCGAGAAGCAGTCAGAGTTTGTCAATGGGTGATTTCTTCCAACCCCTTTCTGACAGCAACGCACATTCCGGGGAGCTCCAAAATAACAGTGGACAAAATGAGCAGAACGATTCTCTTACCTCATGAGTAGTATCTCAATCCTTTAGTGGTGAACAAGATTTTTCGCCACTGGGGCCAACCTTGCTGCAACCTTTTTGCCTCTCCCCTAAACAACAAATGGAGAAGTTATTTTGCCTTTTTTCACCACTGGGGCCACCCTTGCTGCAACCTTTTTGCCTCTCCCCTAAACAACAAGTGGAGAAGTTATTTTGCCTTAATCCCCGCTCCGGAGGAATCACCCAGAGATGCTCTTCTCCATGATTGGCCTCCCGGTCTGCTATATGCTTTTCCTCCAACTCCACTCATTTTGCAGTTCCTAAAGAAAGCCAAAAGGGTGAAAATTCAATAATCCTCATTGCCCCTTTCTGGCCTTGACAGGTTTGGTTTCCCTTCCTTTGGCCTCATTTAACATAGAAACCATGGATTCTGGACCCAGCTCCAAATCTGCTAACTCACCCAGAGGGCATGGTTCATCCGAAGCTCCAACATCTCAAGCACATTGCATGGCTTCTCCAATTCCCATGACTGCCAGGCATCCCTTTCTCTCTTCTCCTGTCCAATGAATTATTGTTGGACATCACAAACCTTCTAACTAGGAGACTGCATCAAACAAATGGGAAGATGTGCTAAATAGGCACTGGATAAAGAACTAGACCCTTATACCAGTCCTATTCATGAGGTTTTGCATTTTCTAGCTGGTTCCTCTCCATCTACTATTAAAGTTCATCTAGCAGCGATTTTGAACTTTCATACAGGACTGAATGGTACTTCTCTAATGTCACACAAACTTTGTAAAGCATTCTTAAAAGGACTCCTAATGCTAAGACCTCCATTTAAAGAACCTGCTCCACATTGGGATCTAACTGTTGTTCTTCAGGCCCTTACTATGACCCTTTTGAGCCATCAGCAACTTGTGACTTAAAACATTTGTCTTGGAAGACTTTCTTTTTGGTGGTTATCACTTCTGTCAGAACAGTATCTGAGCTTCAGGCCCGATCTCGCAAACCACCCTACTTAATATTTCACAAAGATAGAGATGCACTTCAAACAAATCCATCTTTCTTACCAAAGGCTGTCTATGAAACCAACATTAATCAGTTGCTACAATTGCCATTTTTCCCTATATTTTCTAATAAAGGGGAATATGCCCTTCATTTATTTGATGTGCAAAGAAGACTATGCTTTTATCTTCACAGGACTACAGATTTTAGGAAATCGGATCAATTATCTGTGGCGTTCTCTTCCCTCCAAAAAGGCCACAGTCTGGATAATCCAGCTTCTAAGGTTACCTTGGCTAAATGGCTTACAGACTGCATCACTTTCATTATCATTCTAAAGTACTCCAACTTCCAAAATCAGTTCAAGCCCACTCAACAGCAGTGGCAACATCTGCAGTTTTCCATGCCAGTGCATCTCTGGACGACATCTGTGCAGCAGCCACATGGTCTTCTCATCATACCTTTATCACTCATTACAAATTGCATCAGGTCTCAAAGGGACGAGCATCCTTTGGCTCTATGGTGCTTAGGAATATTCTTCCATGAAACCTCTCAAGGCTAAAGTAGCTAGTGATTCTGTCCCACTGTCAAGGATTGAGTGATGATTGACAACATCAGATAAAGAAGTTATGCCTTACCACAAAGCTCCATCTGTGCTGTCGATCTTCACCAATCCTTGACATCCCCACCCTCCTTCCCCCATCCTGAGACTCTTAGTAGACCGAATTAGTCCTTAGCTAGTTTCTTTTTAAGGACTAATATCTGGGCTCACTTTATTATGTCTATCATTTAACCATAATTTCTTCATTTTTATCTGCCATTTTCTTGAACAAACTCGGCCTGAGGTAATTTCAGAGAGGAGCATTATGGGTTGTGCCTGGCTTGAGAGTTTGGAGAGCCCGAGCTGGAAGATATGGCCGAGTCGGTTCTGAACCCGATGTCAAGGATTGGTGAAGATTGAGAAGACAGATGGAATGATATGGTAAGACATAACTTCTTTTTTTCCTACCAATTCCTGTTTTCACATTTACTGGTAGTGCATAAACTCGAGGAAGAATGGTAACCATGTTTGTGTGATGCTAAGTGGACAGCAACAGTGCCAAGCAGGGAGGAAAGCAATTTTTGAAATTGGAAGGTTAATCTGACACTTGACATTAGTTTTAGGGTGTCTGCTGTTGTAACTGCTGGGTGATTTAACTTTGCTGACATGCACTGGGACATAAATGTCCTGACCTGAATTTGTTTTTTTTACAGTGTGGGATCCAACCTATGCATAAGGGACAAAACATTTTTTCCACAGTGATTATTTATCACCACTGCCACAGAAGAAGTGCTTCTCACACATAGTCATGAGTTATTCATATATAGAGATGACAGATTGAGGTGTTAACCATGTATGTGTTCGGCCTGACAAGGTCCTTGTATATAGATCATTTGTGTATGTGTCTTATTTAAGTGGGGAGGCCATCCGCATCCAGACTGCAGAATTATACTTACAGAAACATAGTAGACAGTACACCTTCAGTCATACATCTGAACCTTCTAAACACATTAAGGGTGTCTTATCCCTCATACATATAATTCATATCAGCTCCACAATTTATAATTATGTATAAAATGTTATAAGTTATATTTAATATAATATGAAAAGGAACAACAGTAAAAATGTATGGAATTTCCTGTATTAGGACCCAGGACCATGTGTACGGTAGCCCTACACTTACAGCTGTTGCCACAGGAATATTGAAATAACACTTGTATATTTTCCTGTTCATTACTATAAACTGGACTGTCACAACAGTAAACATATGTTGCACTTCCTGTATTATAACCCAGGACCATCTATATTACAGCACTACACTTACACCTGCTGCCACAGAAATGGTTATACAACAGTTACATAATTCCCTATTCATCCTTAAGTTCTGTGTGTTACCAAATGCACAATGCTGCTTACTGTGTTTACACAGCTGATACAATATATCTGTTTTGAAAATGCTGAGCGTCTACATCCTGTCTGCAGGTGTTTGATGGCTGCAGGTGTTGGAGAAGCTTGCTAACCACCACACAACGTCACTTAGCAGTGTTGCAAGATGGAAAGCAAACAATGCAATAATGTATCTTTTTTTACCTTTACATTGTCTACACCATGTCTGCAGGTGTTCTGTCTGCTTCCTGTGTGAGCCACTAGTCCAGATTTACCCACTGCTAAGTGTCATGCAAACGAGATAAACACAGCTAAACCTGACATTCATTGTGATCCTCTAGTTCCCTTGTTTGCACTAAGCCACACACCGTGCAAACATTGGCATTAAAAAAACACAAAAAAGGGAAAACTGGGTGAAATGAAGAAAAGAAATCTATTAAATAAACAACACTACAAAATTTATGTTGGTGCACATGAAATATTGTTACAAAAATCTGGATTTTATCTCTCACTCCAATGAACCTTCACAACATCGTAAGGCTGCATTATCCCTCTTCAACACACAAACAGCTTTGCAGCACAGAACTAAAATCATTCTGCATATAACCAACTCACCATCATCCACAGTACTAACAACCTATGACAGTTGTTTGTACATGTATTAATTTAAGAAGTAGTGTAATGAGTAATCACACAACTATTTCTGGCTATTGCTTGTATAAATGCAGCTCTGTCTTATCTATCTGTGTTTGTTGCTCATTCTTGTCTTATCTAACCAGTAATCTGAGACATGTGGTCTGTAAGGCATTCTGTATCATTGTCCTTAAAATGTGAAGATATTAAGTGCCAGTACATACAGTTGTCAAGAAATGAAGGGGAGGTTGAATGTTACTGAACAGAAACTGTCAAAATGTGTGTTGCTTACTTACATTTAAAACCTTGATACAATTACTTCTACACTTTGTAAGTCTGACCTGGCTATCATACCCACTGGAGGTGGGGGAGTCTGAATTGCTTTTGTGTTTTTCTTCTCTCTACCAGTAATTATTCACAGTTGCAATCCATTAGCAACAAACACTGAGGGAGTGCCTGCACTAGCTTTACATCTGCTCCACAAAGCCAAGTATTTTGGATTTAGCAATTCTAATGAGTTCACACTTCATATTCATCTTCACTGTGTCACAGCAATGACTCTACACTATTAAAAGGGAACTGTATAGCTGGGGAACCTGAAGGTGAGGAGACTCATTTATGTGGATAACACAGAAGAAGATATTTACTTTAGCATTTATCTGCACAGATGATTACTGATCTAGGTATGCTTGCATTTTTCAGCTATATACTAGATATGCTGAAATGTCAGTAAGAAAAATCTGTTTATATATATATATATATATATATATATATATATATATGTATGTATGTATGTGTGTGTGTATTAGATGATAATATATATATATATATATATATATATATATATATATATATATATATATAGTTTACTATCAAAACATCGAACATGTAAACCTAAAGCTATTAAAACTACAGTTTACATGTTCAATGTTTGAAATATTAATTAGGTTGGAATATTGACAACCTAATTAAGGAGAAGTCAAATTTGACTTCACAAGACTGTTATCCCCTGTACAGTACTACGTAAGGACCAGATCCATACTGTGCATTGCTGACGGTATTGTTTTTGCAGGGGGCAAGCCCTCCTGCACCCCCTGCAACTTATATATTCTAACTCCGAGGTCGCACTACTATGTGGAAAAGGGTTTATCTCCCGATCTGCACTGTCCCGTGATCTCAATATAAACATCGTCCATGTACAAGTGAATGCACAGTGGCATTCGCTGAACAGGGGACTCACAGAATTGATGGTTGGCAATATGGAAATTGGCCAACTAACGTTTGGCATTTCCATAGTCACCTAACCGTCAATTTTAATAGTAAACCAATATATATATATACATAGAGAGACAGAGAGAAACAGATACATATGCATTAGCAAATGTTACTTTTATCTTTATGCATTTCTTAGAAGTGTACTGATGGCATAGGCATTTTTGTCAGGGCATTTTACTTTCTCAGATGCCCAGCCTTAATGTGTGCCATCACAAGTGCAAATGTTACAGCTGTTTTTCTCTTTACACTCTTCTATTGTTATTTCTATAAAATGTAAATGTCCTACATTGTCAATTACACAGGGGTGCTAGCCTTCTAGGATTGCCCATACACACCTCTGGGGGAGTGCTGGCCACAGCTAGACATGACTGGCAACTTCATAAAATGGAATGTCCTGTGGTACATGTGTACACATGTTTCAGGGACAGTTTATTTGATCTGCTGTTTTGCGGGTAGGGGAGCCAAGCTGCATTTCTGTTTTGGCACACACAAGATTTGCTATTGTTACTCTCCTTGTTTTGGATCCAGCCTTGCTTTGTATGTGATTGTAATATGTTAAAAATAATAAAAAACAGAGAAACTAGTGGTCTTAAAACTTCACTGATTAGCTCAGTCACAATAATTCCCAAAAATCATGAAACTCAGGTAGTGCTCCAAAGCAACAAACCTTTATTTATCACAGATAAACGATCCTGAGTAACAAAAAAATCAGAACTATTTTACCAAGTTAAACATATCAGCTTTTATACACTTAGAAGTAGGTGTGGAAAACATATGTATTGTTTAATTATAAACCAGCCTATTCAAGGCAAACAATATAAACAGGGCTATAAAAAGTGCATTTTAGAACAACAAGTACCCACCCCCACACACTACTACTGACTAGGTCAAACTAAATCCTAGTTAAGGAAAACACTCCTTGGGATTCAATAACACCTATACTAAGAGTAGAATATGTGTACATGGTTCTGAGTGAACAGATTACACAAGCAGAACACACAACTTCTTCCTTCTAATTTTAGTTTTCCTACTGATTTCTTGTACCCTTAAATACTGACAGGGATTCATAAAGATTAATACAAAGTGTAGACTACATGTACACTTAGTGTAATCTTTCTGAGTGACTACAAAGCACAGAAAATGTGGTAGGGATGTTCTTGAATACATACTGTGTACACTTAGTGTAGGCTTTATTGAATCTGGCCTACAGCCTATCTATTTGCAACCCACACTCCCAAATCAGGTATTAAGAAAAGCATAATATACACATAAAAGACTTACTTTTAACTAAAATCGCTTTTGGCTAACTAATGCAATAAGGCCTTCATCAGGTTGGTGACAAGAACTAAAATCATATACCTAGGTAGATAAGTAAACCAGATTGATACAAGATAAAAATAACTATCTAATAATAAACATCTAACTAGAACAATATAAATCTAAATATATATTTGTCTAATATCTAATATGTATGTGTACATAAAAACTAAGTTATTTATAGCTCCGAGAAAATTATTTTAAATTATTTTAATAAAACTGTCATGACAGTTTTCTTGTTTACAGCCTCAAAAATATGCATATTCAATGAAAACCAGTAGAAAAACACACAAAAATATAGAAAGTGGATGAAGTAAACTAGTAATGTATAAAAGTATGCAGGTGTGTGCATGAGTGTGCATCAGTATGTTAAATGGGGGGATTATTTTTAACTGGTTATTCTGCTCTTCAGTTATTCCCACCCACCCACCCTGTTTTTGTTTTGGTGTTAATCTTAGTGGCATTGAAACTGCCCGCCCCTCAGCCTGCCTCTGGGCCCATCTCATTTGCTCACTCAACTGAGTGCAGTGAGATCATATTCTGATTTCAGGCACTCCTACTGTGTACAAAGAGAGCATCTGGGAAATAGAAAAAAAAAATTAAGCTTATTTCCTGCCTTTCTTGTTAAGTGGTACAGACTATTTGTAGGCTTCTGAGCCCCCAAGCCCTTCTGTGTTTGAGGGAAGCCTTCTAGCTTGTTTTTTTTTCTTGTAACTAGCCAGTTTTCTAGTTTCAGCACTCAAATCTGTTTCTTTGATCTCAGCACTTGTTCAGAAAAAAAAAAAAAAAAAAAAAAAAAAAATTTCATCTGCTTTTACTGTACTTGTGTTTTTACCTACTTCTTTTTACTTTTGCATCATCTTAAAATACTCAATTGTATTTATTACTGCTTGGTGTAACTCATTCTAAGCCTTTTGGTTTAAACACTTGGGCTTCGGACCAGTTAGTTGTTTTGCACTGAGAGGTTTGTGGTCTGCACTGTTGTGGCAGAACAGGTAGCTTACATCCTTCTAGGTTGAGAACTGCTGATTGAGGGCTCAGTGTCTGTTATTCTAAAAGTGTATTAATTCTGGTTTAAGCACTTGGGCTTTCAAGCCAGTTATTTTACATTAAGAGGGTTCGTGGTCTGCACTCTTGTGGGAGGAGAGGCTGGACTCTGCCCTTCTGAGCTGGGAATTTCTGGTTAAAGGCTTATAGTGCATGCATATCTGAACTGTTTCTTACTGAAGTTGGTGCCTTGTTTGCTGTGGCATAGACTGGATTCGGGCCTGCTGGATCTAGCTTTGTTTGTGTAACTTGAGCACTAATCCAGACATTCTCTAAAGTATTCAATGGTATTTATTACTGCTTGGTTGTAACTTGATTAAAGTGTAGCTATCATTCAAGTCTTTTGGATTAAGCACTTGGGCTTCAGACCAGTTGTTTTACATTAGGAAGGTTTGTGGCAAGCACTGTGGTGGCAGGACAGGTAGCTTTCATCCTTCTAAGTTGGGAACTGCTGATTGAGAGCCCAGTGTCCAAGTGTATTAGTTCTGGTTTAGGCACTTGGGCTTCAGGCCAGTTATTTTACATTAAGAAGGTTCGTGGACTGCACTCTTGTGGGAGAAGAGGCTGGACTCTGCCCTTCTGAGCTGGGAATTTTCTGGTTAAAGGTTTATAGTGCCTGAATATTTGAACTGTATCTTACTGAAATTGGTTCACCTTGTTTGCTCTAGCATAGACTAGATCCAGGCCTACTGAATCTAGCTTTGTTTATATACTTGTTGTTTGTTTGCTTGTTATTTCCCTGGAAGCTAATTCACCTAATACGCAACTTCTCAGCGCTTCTGTGGATCACTAGTGATATCTGCATTGCTTACTGTACTTATTTCCTTGTTTCACTTGAAAGAAAGTTATTGTTTGTCGTTTTTGCATTTAGTTACTTGTATCACATTGCACTCAAGTTACCTGGCACTTGCTCACTAAAGCAATTATATAAGTCAGCACTAAAAATTAAAAGCACTGCACCCTCACTCCCCACTGGCCCTTGTTTTCAATTAAGGATTTCCCAATATTATTCTAGCATGTCCAAAGGTCAGTTGTCAATCTCCTCTCCGGTCCAGCTGGTGAATCTGGGAATCTTGAGGCAATGTTATAACTGCCTCATGTACACAGACAACCCTCTCCTCCTCCCACATAACACAAATACTTGCGAGAGATGCAGCTATTTAGCCAAACTGGAGGCTGAGCTCTCTCAACTCAGGACTGGCAAGACCAGACAGGAGGAGAAGGCAACTACACACACCACAAAACCAGCCTCACATAATGCTACCACTCCACTGAATCAAACACATAAACACACAAAGACATACTCGGAGGCTCTGAGTAAAAATTTACCTAAACAGTAGAGGCCTCCAAAGCAGACACCCAAACAACTGCTACCTCAAGACACCCCACAAGCAACACATAAACCACAAAAGCAGTGTGCAAAGCAGTCACAGCCCTTAAGGCCAAATACAACACCAAACATACTTGTCATAGGTGACTCCATAGTCAGACACACTGACGTCCCACTCACCAGGCTGAACAAGGAGAGGGTCACAGTAAGCTGCCTATCAGGCGCTAGAATCCGCCACATAACACAAGCACTCGGGTCACTCCACAGCAAGTACAAATATGACACAGTCATTGTCCATGCTGGTGTGAAGCGACCTGAGACGTACCTCCCTGGACTGCATGAAAAGAGACATAGAGGAGCTCTCTGATTATGTAGCCCAGGCAGGTATGACCCTAACCCTGAGCAGTATCCTTCCTTCACCAAGAATGATGCCACAATATAGAGACAAGATGATCAGCTTTAACAATTGGCTTAATGTCTGGTGTCATTCAAAGGGGATCCAGTGTCTGTCTGCCTGGGATGACATGCTTGACAAGCCACGCTGCTTCATGAGGGACGGCTTGCACCTGTCACCCTGGGATTCCGGATATTGGCTAAGGCTCTTGCCACCCCATAGTGCCTTTTTAGACAAGGCTCAAATTCTAAACCTACCACCCTAGAAAACAAAAATGGGAAGAAATTGAGGGTAATGCTGCTCAATGCCAGAAGTCTAAATCTCAAAATGCACGCACTCGAGGCCCTTCTCAGTATGGAGAACATAGATGTCTGTGCTGTAACTGAAACCTGGTTCAAGGCTCCTGAGAGCACACCGGCACTATTAGGTTTTACCTCATATCATGCGTTCCGGCCCCAAAACCCGGACCACTCCACAAAAGGAGGGTGTATCCATATTCATAAAGGATACTCACACCTCCAGGTTGGTGGCAACGCATGAAGCTTCGGAAACCATCCAGGTGCAACTAACAATAGGCAAAACTGCTCTACAAATTGTAGCATGCTACAGGCCACCCTCTCAAACTCAGGAACCCCACACAGCCTTCCTGAAGACACTGGAGGGTATAAATGTATCTCCAAACACCATCATATTGGGTGACTTCAACTACCCGAATATAGACTGGGAACATTACTCAAGCCCTAACTTTCTAGCCCAATGGTTCCTGGAGTTCATAAATTCAAATGCCATGGAACAGCTAGTCACTGTTCCCACGAGAGGAGAAAATATACTAGATCTCATTGTCACAAACATGGGGACAAAATGCTCCACACCGGAAGTATATCCCTCATTGGTGAGATCTGATCATAAACTAATCTCACTGGAAATCCACATCCCGCCCCACCCCAAACAAAAGACCATAGTGAAGAACTTCTCTAAAGCAAACTTCACACTACTCAAGACTGGTGTGGTATCCTTCAAGGCCCCTGAGTCAGAGGAAACCACAACCCAAGCTGCGGAAGCCCTTACAAATGCCTTCTATGAACACCTCCAGGACTGCATGGATCAGGCAATCCCAAATAAAACCAAGACTCTTTCCACAAAGGGCAAACGTCCAGTCTGGTGGACCCCAGCCATTAACAAACTTTACAATAAGAGGAGAAAGCTATTACATGATAGAACAAAATCCATAAAAGGGAAGTCACCCCTGATCATTATTAGTAAAAAATACGAGCACTCATAAAATCAACTAAGGCCAATTTTGAGAGAAAAATTGCCATGGATTCAAAGGACAATCATAAGGCCTTTTTCAGCTATGTTAGGAACCTGGGTGGAAACTCACAGATATGCTCAGAATTAGTCCAAAATGATACAAAAATCACTGAACCCACAGACATTGCCAACATACTGGCAGACAGGTTCAGTGCAAACTTCACCCCTCTCCCCTAAAGGAGAGATAACTATCCCAGCCGAGTGTAGCCTCCCGGACATCTCAAATGCACAGGTGAAAGCTGCTCTCTCTAAAGCTAAAAACACAGCATCAATGGGACTGGATGGTGTCCCCGGCTGTGTGCTACACGAGCTAAATGAGGAATTAAACCCGCACATAAGGCAGCTGTTTAATCTCAGCCTTACCACAGGATACATGCCCAAGGAGTGGCGTACGGCAACTGTGGTCCCACTCCACAAAGGTGGCGCCTCTACGGACCCTGGTAATTACCGCCCCATAAGCTTAACAAGTCTAGTCTGCAAAGCTATGGAGAGGATCATAATGGAGCTCATAGACAAAGATATAGCGGACTTGCAGACATTGGACCCGACCCAGTTTGGCTTTGTCAAGGGAAGATCATGCCTTTTGAACTTGGTCGACTTCTTGAAATAGTCACCAAGGCCATTGATGAGGACAGGCAGTCCATACAGCCTACCTTGACCTTGCAAAGGCTTTCGACACAATACCCCACTCGGGTATTGTAGAAAAACTTACCAGCTTAAATGTAAACCCATATGTCACAAGATGGGTTGCAAACTGGCTTAAGGACAGAACCCACAGGGTTAGAGTTGCTGGCGCTGTGTCAGACTCCAAGCCGGTCACAAGTGGTGTCCCACAGGGCTCGGTCCTTGGCCCCCTATTGTTTGGCATCTACTTCTCAGAAGTACAGGCCAACATGGGAGGACTTTGGCTGACAAAGTTTGCAGATGACTGCAAACTGGGCGCCATAGTGGAAAGTGCATCGGACACTGATATCCTTCAGAAGGGACTCACGGAAACAGATAGCTGGTGCCAGAGCCATGGCCTGAAGTTAAACGCCAAAAATGTATAGTCATACCCTTCGGGAAAAACAAGGTAACCCCAAGCTACCATATAGGTGGCAATCCACTAAGCACAGAAGAGGTTATCAGGGACCTGGGGACCCAGGTTGACAGTGGCCTTTCTTTTGACACTCACATTGCTAAAGTGGTTAGAAAGACCTTCTACATTGCCCACCTGATCATGAAGGGATTCACATCCAGATCTAGTGAGGTCATTGTTCCCCTGTACTCTTCACTTATCAGACCAATGATCGAGTACAATGCCCCATTCGGGATGTATCTCACCCGACATCTGCAGCAATTGGAGAGACCCCAAAAGTTCCTCACCAAAAGGATAAAGGGACTCCAAAATCTGTCATATGCTGCCAGATTGAAGAAACTCCAGCTCTATTCAGTCGCATACCGTCTGCTCAGAGGTGACATGTGCCTGACATACAAGGCCATGTCCAACCCGGAATTAATGGACATGCTCCACCTCAAAAATCCAAATCCACCAAAACCACTAGAGCAAGCGACTTAAACCTTAGCACGGATATAAATAGGACGTGCTGGAGGGATAGATTTATCACTCAGAGACTCCCTATGCTGTGGAATAAAATCCCGGTCCATGTGAGGCAGAGCACCTCGCTGACTCTGTTCAAGAGAAATCTAGACCTGTGGATGGGAGATCGTAGGTTTACCCCGGGAATCATCTCTGGGTCACTGCTGGACAGAGGCACAACAAACTAATGGGCACAGTATTTTTTCATATAAGGGGTGGCGTAAGCCACAATAATTTGGGCTAGGCTTATAAATGCCTTAGGGCAGATAGCCTAGTATAAACCTATGAACCTATGAACCTATTATACCAATATTTCATGGTAATACTTAATGAGAAATGAAAGTTCGTGAATACCTGGAACTGGTTCTAAATCCACAAATAATACAAAGAAAATCCAGCAGTCGACCTCCAAACCCAAAAGACTTTAATAATCCACAAAAAACATAAATGGCTAAGTGCATTCATCCATGACAATGGACATCCTCAGAACCACGTATTAAAACCAGTGAAGCTGTTTAAAATCATTGAACCAAAGACACACCTCCAAAAATGGCCAATCAGTAAAGGGCCATAAAAAATGGCCCATGAAAAAACCTTTGGTATCATTAAAGAGCACATACACAATTTTACCCACTAAGTACAATAAGGTAATATAAGTAAAATATACTGTTAGAGAAAAATGTATCTCTCATGATTATTCTACACAAACTGTATATTAACTTACAATTTCTTTACAAACATGTTTGATGAATAATTTAATATTTGTGCATGTTAAAAATTATATGTAGTATAAATGCATAGTTATGCAAACCACAAATACTTATTGTAGTTCTGAGTGTTTCACAACTGCATTCTAATATCAAGCTGCAAATGTATTAACAGATGACTGAATGTAAAAAGAAAGTAGTGCTGAAGGGGTTAAAAATGTTACAAAGACTGGTTTCTGAAAGCAAGAAAGAACACACTGTATGTAAGCTCTGACATTCCCAGGCTGGGATGGATAGTTACAAGGAATGTTGGGGAGTTAGAATGTACTGGTACTAAAATGTACAAGGTCAGGAAACAAGAATGCTTAACAAGCCACGTGGCCTGTACTTTTCTAAAACATTATTGGTGCTAAAAAACATGATTGTTCACGTGCATTAAGCGAGAAGCAGAGGGTCTGCAAAAATCTTATTTGACCACGTCAGTATTCTGCATGCATGTTACTGATAAGAAATTAAATAAAGAGCGTGCATTTTTGCTGCTTGGTGAGACTGACTTTAAATTGTGTAGATAGTCTCCCAGCACTGACGTATGTGGATTTATAATAAAAAGAAAATGTTTTGCATATCCTGAAGAGTTATTCTTGACACAAGACTAAAAGGTAATTAATGTTATTTATGTACTTTTTAAACTGCACTTTAACAGTACCTACGTTAAAAATGCAAGAAGTGCATTGTACAAAATACAAAAAATGCAAAAATAAAAGAAATGATAAAAAGGCTACATGTTATAGTTTATTGGCCCACCTTTTTAGTTTGCTAACAATACAGACATTGCCATTAATCCCTGGTAAATTGGTAGCATCAAGTTTCAGTTGCCAGTGCATCGCTCTGTGTAATAATCTATTCCTCCAATCACCAGAGAATGCAGGGGCTTCCACCTGCTCAACAGGTGAGAAAACAAAGTTCTTAAATCCATTACAAGATGTTGAATGTTTGGGAAGTGCACTCTTACAATCAGCATGCTGTATACTATAATTGTGCTGATAAATCCTTCGACTGAGTGCATTGTTTGTTTTGCCTATATAAAATACAGGGCAATGTGCCATATACACAACTTTCTCGGAAGTGCAGGGAAACATCCCTCTCTTGGTACCTCTTTTTATTATATCAAATATCATTCCATTGTAATGCATTTCAATGTAGAAATATTTCAATCACATCTCACTCCATGTATTTAGAAATCAGCAAATGACAATGTACACCTCAATATCCACATACATGGGTTTAGTAAAGACTAGAGATTGGAACTGACATACTAATGCTACACTTTCCAGGTCTTTGAGTTTAACACAGGTAAGAAATCGGAAGCTGACATGTGCTCCTACCCTAATGCCTATGAGCATGGCTTAACTAAGGCAGGAAATCAGCAAATGACATGTACTTGCACTCCACTGTCTACTTCTGTGAGCTTAGCAAGCATGGAAATCTGCAAATGACATGCACTCCCACCTCAGTGTCTGTATATTTAAGTTAATATTGATCATCAGCACTACTGCTAAGATTGACAGGGTGAGGAGAGCATACATGGTTTGATGCTGTCACCCCACCCTAGCATTACAATAATGGCAAGCATCATGCTACAACTAAGTGGTCAGCCTCCTGTTTTTGCAGTCTGATCCCATACTAGAATGTCCAGCTCCAGTGGCATAAAGCTCTGACTACAGCCCAGGTGACCTGAGTTTGCTTACTGGCTTGGGTATCTACTGGTGCTGACAAGGGAAGGCTAGGCATGCCTGGCCTCAGGAGGGAGGTTATGGACTAGGACTATCCAGTGCTACATTCCCTTGGAGGAAGGCATTGATAAAAAGGACAGCTGAGCAGCAGGTGTTCTGACAACAGCACTCGGTTGTAGTAGTAGTTATTACAGGTGTGCAGGAGCATCACTGCACAGTGTCTTCCCACAGTGATGCAAGCTACTTGGCTCGTGCACAGGGAGGTGTTACCAACTATAATAAATACACTTGCAATCCTGAGATGCCAGCAAGAGGGCAACCACTGATGAGAATGTGTGTATGATGGTATTCCCTAGTCAGCTCATGCACTCACTTGGAATAATTGGGATGGGGGGTGTTCTTGGCTGATAGCAGAAAGTCTGCACCACTGAATTTTGTTTATTTTAATTCATGGACTTTGGATTATCAATACATATACTTGCAAGTGTTTGTGTGTGCTTCTGTCTCTCTTTCTCTTTTTACACACACACACACACACACACACACACACACACACACACACACACACACACACACACACACACACACACACACACACACACACATCTGTATATAGATATACAGTAGATAGACAGACAGACACACACACACACACACACACACACACACACACACACACACACACACACACACACACACACACACACTGTTGCTCATATTCCCATTTATGTTAGTTTCTAGTTATAATTCCTTTAGAAAATAATGAAATCAAGTTATGTCTTATTAACTCACATTTCTGGCAATGACAAAATTAAACAACTATTATTAATACATGCAAAACAATGAAAGGTAACCTGATTATGAGTAATGACTTTGTTTACACTTGCAGTACTTTATTTTATTTTATATATCCATCCTTCAACTGGGTTAGCGCCATTTGACTGGTGGCCTCTTTTCAGGGGAGATCCAAAACCATAGTTATACAGATAGAGGGAGATTTGCTTAAGGCACTGAATGACTTTCTTTGTCTTTCTCTGTAGATGTAGTGGGATCTTTTATATCCACCTGTAGAACCACCATCTCGGGGAGAGGGGATCTTGGTTTAAGATTTCATCCACAGGATGGAACACTAATGAGTGCAGTACTCCCTAATGCTGCATTGCAGTATTACCAAATGAAAATTAATCCAGTCAGCAAGAGTGGGAATAGAACTCACAACCTTTTGATCTTCCAGCAACAAAGGCAAATATATTACCTGTGAAATCCCTAACACATTTTAATGTCTGGAAATAAGTATCTAATTTTACAGAGTAAATCTGTGGTTGAGATTCACAGACAACGTAGCACATAGCAAAACATTAATTAGTGGCTATGTTAAGGGTGCAAGGATTCAGCAGCAATGCATAATGCATTGTCTGCAGAGCTCTAAGCTACTCCATGAAATGAACTTTGGAATATCTGCAGTACTTGTCTTTGAATCCCTGCCTATGTAACAGCTATGTAACTCCTGATGAACACTTACAGGCAGTAAGTAATGGTACTTATCTAAACAAAATAACAAAAATCACAAACTAACTAAAGTTTGTGACCATTCTTTTACTCCAAGTTTACCTTTTTTATTTTTAAAATGCTTTTAAATTTATTTAAAATGAAATAAAAAATAATAATAATGTTGTACTGCACTGATCTCTGGCATTACACTTTGAAACTGGGAAAAAAATAAACTTATTAAGTACTTTCCTAACACAAGACCCAGGTGCAGATGCAATGAGGGCTACACGGTGTGCTAAGACTGTCTGTATGTTGTGGTGCGACACGCACATGGTAGTGCACTATTTTATATTCAGTAAGCTCTACACAGCGTGTAGAGCTGCACAAACACAATACACATCATGGTATGCTAATTACTGCATAAGCAGCTGAAATGTATGCTAATCAACCAATCCAATATGGAGGAGCTATTCAAAAAGCTATAAAGCAATTGTGCAGATTCAGTGCAGGTTTTGCCTGCAAATTCCAAAACTTACTGGAATACAGCCATGGAAACTACTCTGCATGGAAAGAATGTTAGGGTCTGCTGTAGCTCTTATACATGTGTATGTGCAACAGGTCCAAGTCTATGATGCTGCTGCTGCTGCTGCTGCTAATAGATCTTGGACAAGAAGGAGAAGGGTTTTTAGACCCCTTTTAATTTTGCATGGTCTGCATGAGGTAGAAATTGTACAGAGCTACAGGGTGGATAGAGACATACTACAGGAACTCTGCAACCTCTGTCTTCCTCAACTGAAAGCAGGGGCAAACCAAGCGGAACCAATACCTGTTGAAACTAAGGTATGTGTAACACTTAGAATAGTAGCTAAAGGACCCTTCCAGAGACCAACAGGGATATGCTGGGGGTGTCACAGGCATCAGCATCCAGGATCCTAAATCTATTTCTGAATGATATTCTACACATGCCAATGACTACATACAGTTTCCCCATACACCTGAGGCTAGAGCTGCAACTATGCAGGATTTCTACCCTGTAGCACACTACCCTGAAGTCCTGGGTGCCATATACTGTATGCACATTGAAATCAAAGCACCACCTAGGGAACAGGGAAGGCTGTACAAAAACAGAAAGGACTTCCACTCCATTAGCTGCCAGGTCATGTGCAATGTTAAGGGAAACATATTGAATATGTTTGTTGGCAACCCAAGCAATCATGACTCCCATATTTGGCACAACTCACAACTGTATCAAAGGTTTTCTAGGGAGGATATCCCACATGGTCATTTACTGGGGAATGCAAGTTATGTATTTGAGCTGTGGCTGATGATGCCCATCAGAAATGCACACCCACCCATTGAAGACCATTATAAGGAGGAACACGCTCAAACAAGAAATGTGACAGTGTGTGTGGCCGGGCTGCTGAAATCAGAGTTCTGGTGCCTAGATACATCTGGGGAAGCCCTGCACTTGAATTCCCATACTTTGCTGAAATTTGCAATGTCTGCACCATCATTCACAATATTATTCTGAGAAAACAGCTTCATCAAGAACACCAAGGAGTAGGGGCAAACATCCCAACACCACTGGTAAGGTCACCACAGCCACAATCAGGTGAGAAGGCAGAGGGGGAATCACCAGTCACTGTGGGTGCAGGTAGACATAGGCGTGCACATTATGCCTTCACCTTGGTCAAGAGGCAATGAATAGCACACAAGCTGACCACTTAAGGGGGGTAAAATCTTCATCCTATGCACATACATACAGAGGCATTGATGCCAGGCAATGCTCACAACCTTTGCTTACCTATGTATTGGCTCTGTACTGCTAGTATCACACAGAGTCAGACCCAAATTAAAACACTTGTAACTGCCAGACTATCACTGTAAGTGTTGAACCTGGAATAGGAAACTAAATGGCTAAGATCACAGATGACTGGCCGATTCTTGCATACTGTTACTTGCTAATGTAACTAAATAGAAGTTGGGTGATTTTACAGTAATGCCATCAATATGCGATACCACTGAATTATGTCAATAGATGTGTTCTCTATCAAGTAATAGGCCCCATGAATCAAGGATGCACATACATTACAGAAACTTGTAAGACAGCAGTATAGTTGTACAAACAGCATCACAAACACATATAACAGGATGACTACACAATTTCAAAAGTAAACCTCTTGTAACACAACTTTTGTTGTGGCAACACACAAATGGTACTTGGCTCCCCCACCCCCAAAACAACAGGTAAATGACAGTTTGTAAAAATCAAGGAATACCACATAATTCAGTTGTTATAAATGCTTTCAACAAAATTCTCATAAAATGTGTACACATTTACAACAGGAAAGTCAATTTTATATGGTTGTCAGTCACCTCTCACTGTGCCCAGCACTTCCCCTGAAGTGTCTATGGGACATCGTAAAAGCATAACACCCCTGTGTCATTGACAATACAGTAAATTACATTTCCTTGAAATAACACAGAAGATTGCAAAAATAGCACTTGTGATGAAAGTTAATAAGGGCTATCTATATGATAAAGTAAATGCCTGCCAAAATGCCTATGCCAACAGTGAACTATAAATGCATAAAGGTAAAAGTTCCATTTTCTAATGCATAAAGCTGGCATATACTTGAAAAATACAATCATACCTTAGCAAGATGAAAAGCCTTCTGTGCAGATAAATCAAAATAAATAGCTATCTTCTGTGTTGTCCAAATACACAAGTCTCCTCAACTTCTAGTTTCCTAGCTACTCAGTTACCTTTCTCTAGTATATATATTCACCAGGCCTGGCACTCATGTCCCTTATGGACAGAGGTAGCTTATAAATGCCTGGCCCTCAGTGTCCTATTTTCACAGTAATGAATGTGAAAATAGCTGCTGCTTAGTTCTCTCTATGGCAACAGGTGTAAGTTAAGGGATACAATGCAGGTAAGCAGGGTTCTAATCCAGCAAACCGAAATGTTTTATTAATTATGTTCCAATTTAATTTATATAAACAAAATCACAATATAAAAAGTATAAAAATAATTAGAGATACAGCTATGTACAGCAGGTGCATTGAGCATATACATGATATATATATATATTACATGTCTAACTGTGTGTAGCAGTACAATTACAGTTCTACAATTAAACATTTATTTTCTGAACATTCATGTCACACACATACATGGTTAACCCCTGAACTCTTTAATGTATATGATTAACTAATGAGCATGTCTGACAAACAAGTCTTCAGTTGCAATGTGCACAATGAACACTAATTACTGTAAAAAATACACCTGCTACCCAGCCTTTCCTGTGGCAACTGGTATAAGCCAATGCTCCCAATACAGATAGGTCAGGGTTCTAATCTAGCACACTCCATTTTTTATTAATGCTTGTCCACTCAATTAAAAAAAAATTAAAGAACACTCTAAAGATAATTATAAATAGCAATAATGATGTATAGCACTGGAGATTATATGAATTATATGTGTGACTGAGGGTATACTGACAATTATGTTTTTATACTTAAGAGTGTCTTTTCTGCCAGGGATGGACTTCATACGTCAGTGATAGTCATATACACATGAATGTATAAGTCAGGATCTTGTTAGGCCACACACATACATAGTTAACCATCCACTCTTTCATGTGTCTATATAATTAATGAGCATGTCTGATAAATACTTCTTCTATGGCAAGGATGAAAAAATACCTGTGTGGAAGAATATGTTTTGTCTGTTTTACAGAGGTTTGTGTCCCATATGGTACAAAATACTTTTATCAGTATGTAATGCCACACAAAAAATGTGTCAAGTCATAAAATGTATACCCCTAATACATGTCTAAAAAGTTAGATCAACTAACAGGTACAGCAGCATCCAACTCATAAACTAATACCAACAGTCAGATTACCCTTCCTAAATCATAAAATGCATTCCTATCAGTTTGGCATTGCTGCTCTCCACTTAACACCATACAAACACGGTTGCACTAGCTGTAAAATGCAATATCGCAAATTGGCAGGAAACATTTTAACTGTTGCTGTTTGACCTGTGCAGACATGTCAGGAGCAAAAAAGGAAGGTGCCCCATTTAGGGCTCAGTCATGGGGTGTAGAGAAGTCCAGAATATATATAATGGACTCCTTGTAAAGTATCAAGGCTATTGCAGGGAGACTATACCGGCTCTCAATATAAATCAGAGGCTTGGAACAGTCTTGCCAAGGTTGTCCCCAGTGCCATTGGCATTCCACACAATGGAGATCAATGCTAGTACCACTACAATGACCTGAAAAGGCACAAGCCAGCACAACTCAACCAGTGGCGGGATGAGTTTAGGCCTGCTGACATCCCACAGTTGAGTAGCTATACAGACCAAGATACTTTAAATTATAGTGAAAGCTGGAGATAGGCGAGACTGGTATGCTTAATGCTCTTCTCTTTCTCTCTCCTCTTTATTTTACAGCTGCCCAAGAGATTGAAGGGAACAGGGCAGCCTATGATGAACATTTAGAAAGACTAAGAGCAGCAAGGGGTATCTATGCAGAACAAGATTATTATTTTATCAAAAATATTGCTCTTCTATTAGTGGCAATTTAAGCATGCATATCTTAACTGTAAAATCAAGCTTGCATTCTTCATTCTGTAGCTCAAGGTAATTGTAGAAATCAATTGTAATAGTGTTTAATTTCAACAAAATTGGCATAATTGGCATAAATGCCACGCTGTTAACTTAATCTGTATTATTTGTAAAAGCATATGTGCAATACATGCAATATATGCATACTGCAAGGATTACTTGGAGCAATTATCAGATCTAGTTTGTAGTTTATAAAAAGTATAATTAATGCAAAAGTAACATTTATATTTATATCACAGTAATTTATTGTATGTGACATATGATAGTTCTATCCTTTTCTTTCTTTTTTTTTTTTTGTCTCTTAACCCACCACTTATCATCTTACTTTTTTATTTTTATACGTGTGGTCACAATGTTCTGATGTCATCAATTTCTGTCAAATGGCAAAATGATTTCCTACACAAGGAGGTAGGCCAAGCAGGGTGGCTCAGCTTGTCACCCCTCCAATGGCTGCTGCACCGATGCCCAGCACATCTGGGACACAACCTGGCAGTACTGCCTCTGCAGCCCCTGAACTTCCTGGGTCCTCAACATCAGGTAGCATTTCCCCAGCAGCTGGTGCAGTGCTACCCTCCTGGAGTATTGGTGGAGGTGGTGATTTTGTCACTCACAATGAGATGCCAGGCATGGTGAGTGAGGTCGTGGAAAGTACCACTGGTGCATGCCTCAGCTGGATGGTGAAGATGCTTACTGGAATGCTGGGAAAAAAAAGTATCAAGCAATCCAACAGCAAGCTCAGGAAGGGGACAATGTTGACAGTTCTGCAGGTGAGGACTAGATTCTCAGTGTGCCCATGCTCCACAGCCATGGGCCTCCAATATTCCTCCCTATCCATAATCATGTTGTCCCCAAACTTTTGCATCCCTCACTATCCCTGTCTTTGTCCTCTTTGCCCTGTTTGTCGCACCTGCTTCCTCACCTACTCTACTTACCTGACCATGACATACCTATATCCCTTACCCAACATTCCTCTCTTACTGAAATAAAATCAAAAAATGGGCACCTGTACCACAAACAAAATATCATCCCATACATAGCTCTCCATTTTGCGCATGTGTCTTCTCAACACACTTGATTCAGTCCAATTGGCTATACAACATTACTGAGTTGTTGTCACCCATCTTTGTTGAGGTAACACTTCAAACTCATCCAATATTCTATCTATGTTCATTTTACATTGTTGAAGAAGTGGATAGCTATGGTTCATTCCTAATTCCCTCCTGCACATTCCTATATTGCTTTCCCTTTGTTCTTCCCCCTGTTTGGCCCCTATTTCACCACTTTCCTAACTACCCCATTTTACACCTTTAATCTGGTCAAAAAATAGAATCACACATCACACACATGGCAGAAATGCCCCCTAATGAAGCTCTTCACTTTGTGTCCTCTGTGTTTGCTCAGACTCTGTGTTTACATGGAGTGTGGCATTGCACACCAATTCTGAGCAGTGGCGAAAGGTTCTTCATGTCCTATGGCATGGTGAGGTTACCTCCACTCAATGCTGATTAAACTCACTGTGCTACAGACACACACAGTTAAAGCAGAATAAAATCACTCCTATTCAATATTTCCTCTTCTTCTGGCTACTCCCATTAGGGGTCAGCACAGTGGATCATCTGTTTCCATTTCTTCCTGTCCTCTGCATCTTGTTCTGTCACATCAACCACCTGCATGTCCTCTCTCACCACATCCATAAACCTTATCTTAGGCCTTCCTTTTTTCCTCTTACCTGGCAGCTCCATCCTTAGCATCCTTTTCCCAATATACCCATTATCCCTCCTCAGCACACTTCCAAACTAATGCAATCTCGCTTTTCTGCTTTTGTCTTCAAACCATCCAACCTGAACTGACCCTCTAATATACTCATTTCTAATCCTGTCCATCCTTGTCATACCCAATGCTAATCTTAGCATCTTTAACTCTGCCACCTCCAGCTCTGACACCTGTCTTTTTGTCAGTGTCGCTGTTTGCAACCCATACAACACAGCTGGTCTCACTACCATCTTGTAGAATTTCCCTTTCACTCTTACTGGTACCCGTCTGTCACACATTACTCCTGGCACTCTTCACCCACTCCACCCTGCCTGCACTCTCTTCTTCACCTCTTTTCCACTCTCACCATCACTCTGAACTGTTGATCCCAAGTATTGAAACTGATCCACCTTCTATTTCCAATAATATTTATTTAGACTGATGAAAATATAAATATGCAAATCCATATGTGTACTGTTGACATAAATCAATTGAATAGTGTTTTTTATACAGTATTTCACTGTAGTCATTCCCACTCACTTTTGCAAAAATTATCACGTGATTATTTAATGCCATCTTGAATAAATGTGTAAAAAATGATATTAAGCTGTATTCAAACCCTGTATAATTTGTGCACAAAATAAGAACTCACTGCTATTATACCTGCTGCCACAGAAACAGCTAGGCAGCAGATATTTTTCTTCCACTCAGTACTGTCCAAAGTGCTGACTGTCACGCCTCTCCACTTAGCATGTCTGTGCAGAGGAAGGTCAACCAATACAGCTATTATAATTTTCTCACTGAAACAGAGACCTGGGTTTGCTCATTACTTAACTCCATGCAATTGGGGAAAACAGTAATATTAGTGCTTAATATCATAAAATTTATGACACAACATTTGCAATATAGACTACATTATGAGCAAAAGAATATCTGTCAGCTATTTCTGCCATAGCCTATATGGATAAGTACTTCTCAAGTTTATGTAGTAGTCATTAAATGTGTGTCTCACATGTGCAAACACTTTGTTATTGATCGCACAAATATGCTGCTCGCTGGTGCACTATGGAAAGAGCTGATTGGTATGTACTATGTTTATTGCCTAATTCATCTTTATTGCATTACGATCCATATAAAAAGACAACCAAGGGGAAGGCACTTGTTAATGACTGAACACATATTTACACAGACTCATGTGTGCCTTGCACCCATGCTCTTGAAATGGATATGTCAGTACTAGCTCCCAAATATCAACTATACTACAGAAATAAATAACACAACTGCATTGTTGCATCATCTAAAGCTTTATACTGACACTAGACATTCAGATTGTTTTATATGTGTATTAATGTGGACATCAATTCATCATAAATATGAACACAAATACATACACAGTTGCATCCATGCTGATTACAAAATGTGTGTGTCTGTGTGTGACAATAAGTGTGTAATGTATACAGCATACTGGGAAACAGCTGCATATGTCTCAATTATCCTACATGCATTCCTGACAGCTTTTTGCATCTAGTTTTTGAAGCTGTCTTTTAAACTATACATGTACATTGGAAACACAACAGAAAAAACAAAATCCACACTTTGCAAACCACTCTCATAACAAGGATACATTATCCACATCATATAATGATGATGGCATCATCTATAAAAAACAGTATTACAAGGCAAAACCATACGTGAGGGATATTGCAGTCATTAACTACTGTGTTCTGTGGATGAGAACAAAATACTTACATGTGTGTTAACTTACCACAGTAGCCACATTATATGTGTGTCTCTATGTATGTGTAAGTGTGTGAGTGTTTATACATTAAAATAATATTTTTAAGACAATTATACACTGAGATGTGACTCCACATCCATGACAGACACCCCTCCCAATATGTTCTTCTCAGCATGCAATGATGCTATTATACTCCATAAAGTGCAATGTGACACTGTTAAAGTCAGACATATGTGGTGGTGCTGTTGTTACACAGTATGGAATTCAGCTTCTATACCTGCACTGGTGTAATGTTAAAATCAGATCCAGTCTACTGCTGTATGGGTGGTTGATGGTGCATTATGGTCATTGTATGAATTGTTTTTCATTTCACTACCACTTAGGAGAACCTTTAACGTAGCCCCATGCATCCAATATCCCCGTTTTCCCCTCTGGCCACATGACATCCTTCCTGCAGAGGGGTGCAGGATGTCCTCATGTCAAAGATGCATATACACATAATGAAGCAGTGTCCTTCCATGAGCATCTGCAAGTCATGTCCAGATCACTGGATGTGTGATCGCTAATTCTGTCATGGGATTGTGCACATTACATATGGACAGAGGCACTGTATAATGCAATGGAACAAATACACACATAGCCTTATTATCTTGCAACATAAAGATATATGGAGTTTGGTTTAAATGTTATAATGATATGTAGGACTTTATGTGATGCTGTCAGTTAGCTTAGTAATGTCTTATGACCCTATGAAGAATTCACAAGTCAATGATGCTTTTATCGACATGTGTTATGTTGAGATGTGTCTGTATTGTATGCCTACAAGAGGATATTCCAAGCTGTGATGTGAGGTAATGTATTAATGGCCACTGCTGCCATTTCATTACGTATTCACTCCATAAAAGCTGTAGTAATATGCCTCCTGAGAACTGTTGACACGGAATGATACTATGCATATTGCTGGCTTAGGAAGGCATGTGTTTCTACAGTGGAGCAGATCAACATTCTAGGCAGATCTCATTCAACCATCACAGTGACACTTGCAGTGTTGCATAGGTGTGCTTGTGTTTAACTACCATCATTAAATGCTCTGTGACAGACATCAATATAAATTCATACTGATTACATGGGCACATAATTCAATTGCAACCTTGTAGAATTCATTGTATGTGCAATTGTGTTGCCATTCCTAAGGATTATTGAGGTGGTCACCAGCACCACTGTGTGAATATCAGCATTTATGTTCCTAAATGTTCTGCATGAGCCACAGCCAACTCATTTGTAATGCGTCCTTATATAGTATTAGCTGTTCAATGAAAAACAGGCATATGTTGTGCAATTGATGTAATTATGTGACACTGGTACAGTTGTAAGACTGTGTGAACAGTACCACTGTGTAGCATGTGATGCATAACCAAGGTTGTATTTGGAGGTGTTGTCACAAATCATGTATTTAAATAAGTATGAAATGTTAAGGGGAATACACAAGTAAGCATAGAGCTGTTTGTGTATGCCACCAGCCATACTCAACTAGAGAAAATAGACAATCTGCTAGCTGACAGTTTGTGTCACACTTCACTCCCATGTTGCCAATGGCCATCAGCCAAAGTATACATGTAAACATTACTCAGTTTATTTTTGCAGGAGAGCAGCACATCTGTGCACTCTCTAAGATTAAGAACACAGAATCAGTGGTCCCTGACAACATCCCATGTTGCCTATACCATAACTTAAAACCTGACCTAGTAGACACAGTTGGATCCCTACTTAAACATAGCCACCCAGACAGCCTATGTTCTTGCAGAAGGTTTTACAGCCACAGACATCCATCTGAAGAAAGAAGGACAATCACCTGAGGCAGGGACTTATACACCCAAAATCCTGACTCTCCTCATCTGTGAGGCAGACCAATGACTCATCATGGACCTTATCAAAAAATACATAGGTAATCTCCTGACTGTATACCAAACCCATGTTTGATTTGTTAAGGCTACATCATGTCTGCTAAATTTGTTTGACGTCTTCAAGAAGATCACAAAGGGCATGCATGAGGAAACGAGTGTCATTCAGCATAACTTGACCTGGCCTAGGCATCTGAAACAAATCCAAACTCGGGTATTACAGAGAAACTGTCCCATGCAGGCATAAACACCTAAGTTACCAAGTGGTAGACATATGGATCACATACAGGACACATGATGTCGAAGTGTGTGAATGCACCTCTAGCTAGACTCCAGTGACCAGGTCTATAACTCAGAGTTCTGGGCTAGAATCTTTCCTGTTCAGTATTTAAGTCTCATAAGTAAAAAACAAGTAATCTCCGTAGTATCCCCGAAGTCTCAAAACAACCCACTAAAGTGTAGTGGCTCTAAAAACAAAACAATGTAAGAAACTTCTCTGTGTGGAAGATTTTCAGTCCATATATTTCTAGTTAATCACTGTATATTAATCAGATCAAACAATAGTAGTAGAAGTAGCGAACATAAACTCGTCAAGTCAAAAAGTAATAATAGAAAATATATAATTCTACAGCATTACTAAGTATTCGAAAGTAATCCAAGCAAGGCAGGCAGTCTGTTTCCAGTCGAAAATCCTTTATTAAGTACACAGACAAGCGATCCAAGTAAAACAAAAATAGAGTAATAATTTCCTTACAAGCTTTCTAAATATATATATACTTTTTATCAGGCATGGGAGTGGTTTATTGTGCTGTAAAACAAAGTGTTATTGGTACACATGTTGAATTCACATCCCTTCCCCCATCAGTGTGACATTCGAGCTGGTCCTGCCCTACCTAGTAGCTGTCATAATAATATATACCCCTAATGTACTTTAATGGTACATCTTATTTAACCAAATTATTAAGTAGATTATTAAGTCTGTGATTTTATACAAGGCAATATACCACATGGCTGGAAATATATCAACCTTAGTTCATTTTGTGATCAAAAATTATATATAAATATATACATATACATTTTGCATGTAAAAATCAGTTTCTATTTTCATAACCTATTGTTAACAAAGATCGCTTTCGTCCTTCTAGACTTCTTCAGGTCTGTGTACAAGAACCCTAAAAACCTATATAATTGTATAATTAGTTAGTATTGTTATTACCATCATTTTGAATAAAGTGGAAAAAAGAGAACCAGAAAAAAAAAAAAAAAAATATATGTATGATGATGGAAACAAAATACACACTTAAATTTCAAATGATTTAAAATGGTATTTAAAACCAATTTGTAGAAAAAATAAAATAAAATACAATTAGTCATGTAAACAATGTGGCAATTTTCTAAGTTCCAGTGCACTTTTAATTGAACAGTAGTAGTTTAGTCCAGGCTTTCTAAAAGAGTTCAGCTTTAATTGCCACATGAGTTTATGTTTCTTCAGAATATTTGGGATGTCTCCTTCAAGATCACCCATGTCTATGTGATCCAGGATCTGGAACTTAAAACCTGTGTGTCTTTTATGAAGAGAAAGGTGTTTGGCTAGTGCATTATTTTTACATCCAGAGCGGATTTCTGACAGATGACATAAAATCCTTCGCTTGAGTTTATTTACAGTCTTGCCCACATAGAATGCATCATATTCATTGCACTGTGCCCTGTAAATTACTTTTTTAGTGTTAGTCACCCCCTGCACTGGTTTTAATGATCTTCTTTAAATAAGGGCAATAAAAACTATCACCTTGCTGTATAAATATACAAAATGTACAATTAGTTTCACATCTTTTAGTGCTTTTCTCACATGGTCTAGGTTTAAATTCAACACAACTTCTAATATTCCTGGCCTTCCTATAAACAAATGATGGGGCTTCACCTAAGATGTTAATCAGAAAAGGGTTTCCTGTAACAATGTCCCAGTTTTCTTCAATAATATTTTTGATACTGTGATAATCCAAAGTGTATGTCAGGATGCAGCTACTTTTGCATTTGTTATTCTCTGTGGGATTACTTAACATTTTTCTACTGGGGAGGTTGAGTGAAGGTGCTTCAGTCCTTTTCAGTTCTATAATGGGTTCCAGGATGTTTTTTAACATCTAACTTTCATAGCCTCTCACTAGAAAAATCATTCTCTAAGGTTTCTAAAAAATGGTTCCATCTCTGTGGTAATTCGAGCTAATCTATAGCCTTGGGATTTCACTACATTATACTTGGTTTTTGTAGGATGTAGACTTTTACTGTGGAGTAATAAGTTAACCCTCGTTGGTTTTCTGAATAGATCAGTGGTGATTCTGTTATTGTTGGTGTCCTTGGAAATCTGCATATCTAAGAAAGTGGTTGAAGTACAGCTATGGGAAGAGGTAAACTTCAGGAAGGGGGTTGTTTGATTGAGGTAAGTGATAAAATCTCCAAGCTGCAAGGTGTCACCTTCCCACACAATAAAGACATCATCAATAAAACATAAATAGCATGTGATATGCTGCATGTAGTGTGTGTTGTTCAACACAAAGTCCTCCTCCCATTTGCCCAGGGTTATGTTAGCTATGCTGGTAGCCATGGCAGCCCCCAGTGATATACCAGTTTTTTGTTTGTAGTGTTTGCCATTGAAAGTAAAGAAACTGAAGTCCAGTACAAGATTAATGAGCTTGCTTAACTTTTGCAGTTGTGCCTGTGTACCCTGATTATGTTTCTTAAAAGACTCCATAGCTGCTGTTATACAGTAATTGTGAGGGAGCACTGTGTACACGGATTCCACATCAATAGTTACCAAAATACTGTCAGCTTCCACTGTAATGTTTTTTTATTTTCTTCAAAAAATCCATTGAATCTCTTATGTATGACTTATTCTTTTCTGCTAGAGGTTTCGGCAAGTAATCAAGGTAAATGGCTGTGGTTTCAGTAAGGGAACCTCCACTTGCTACCACCGGTCTATAAGGTGGGTCTTCTCTGTTCTTGTGTGGCTTTGGTATTCCAAAAAAGTAAGGTAAACGTGGGTATGGACTCCATAAATAATTATAAAGATTTTCAGTGATAAGTTTTTCTTCCCATAATGTGGTGAGATTAGTGTTCCATAAACCATATGCTCTTTTTATGTCATCCATGGCAAATAACTCATAAAATCTGTTATCCTCCAGCATGTTCTCTATCTTTTGGTTGTAGCTAGTGGTATCAGTCACAAGTATACCTCCTCCCTTGTCTGCTTTCATTACAAGCCTGGATTTATCATTGCCTAGCTCAAGCAATGCTTTTCTTTCTCCCTGTGTTAAGCTATAAAGTTTTTTCTTTGGAGGTTTTTTAAGCAGTTTCCTGATATCCATCTCACATTTCACTTCGAAAGCAGCTAGTGTTTGATGTAGTGGTGGACAATAGCTGATAGGCCTTTTTATAGTTTCATCAATAGGCTTATTTTCAGTGTCATTACTTTTGCCATGAAACTGTACCCTTAAGTTGAGCTTCCTCACAAACATTTTAAGGTCTATCGGTACTTGAGCAACCTCACTCCTGTAGCTTGGTACAAAAGTAAGTCCTTTGGACAACACACTTTTTTCCTCTTCAATCAGTGCTTTAACAGAGTGGTTCCAGATAAGTGGAGCACCTGTTATTGTGGTACCTGTTGTTGTTGTTATTGTACCTGTTATTGTGGCTGTTTCCTCTGTCTGAGCCTGGGACCTGAGCTGTAGTCGGGGTTCCAGTCGGGATTGCCCAGGTATTGTATTTCCCTCACCCCTGTCCACTGTTTGGTTCTCCTGTCTCCCTGGGAGTTTGTGGATGAGTATAAGACCTCTGGAATTCCTCCTCTGCTTTCTGGAATCTCGGTGGGTTGTAGTAGTATTCCTCGCTGTGGCTGTGGTATGGGGGGACCTGGTAAGAGGGACAAGCTCTGGGGTTCTGGTGGTAGTCGTCATTCTTGTTCTGGTACTGGTGCTGGCTTTGGTATTGGTGTGGTGGTTGATGTCTGTGCTGTCGATATTGGTCTTCCTGAAGAAACTGGTCTCTGTGATGGTGCTGCTGCTCCTGGTAGCTCGATTGTCTGTGGTCCCGGTTGTCCTGGTAGTCCTGTAATTCGTCCTGTAGAACTCACTGTCGGTTCTGGTTGCCACTGTGGCTTATGTTCCTGTCCTAATCCTTCTGTGATGTCAAAGGCTTCTGCGGAGTGTTGATAGCCAGAGGGGATTGGGATTGGGATTGGGATTGTGCCCCATCATTTGTTTATAGGAAGGCCAGGAATATTAGAAGTTTTGTTGAATTTAAACCTAGACCATGTGAGAAAAGCACTAAAAGATGTGAAACTAATTGTACATTTTGTATATTTATACAGCAAGGTGATAGTTTTTATTGCCCTTATTTAAAGAAGATCATTAAACCAGTGCAGTGGGTGACTGTAACACTAAAAAAGTAATTTACAGGGCACAGTGCAATGAATGTGATGCATTCTATGTGGGCAAGACTGTAAATAAACTCAAGCGAAGGATTTCATGTCATCTGTCAGAAATCCGCTCTGGATGTAAAAATAATGCACTAGCCAAACACCTTTCTCTTCATAAAAGACACACAAGTTTTAAGTTCCAGATCCTGGATCGCATAGACATGGGTGATCTTGAAGAAGACATCCCGAATATTCTGGAGAAACATGAACTCATGTGGCAATTAAAGCTGAACTCTTTTAGAAAGCCTGGACTAAACTACTACTGTTCAATTAAAAGTGCAATGGAACTTAGAAAATTGCCACATTGTTTACATGACTAATTGTATTTTATTTTTTTCTACAAATTGGTTTTAAATACCATTTTAAATCATTTGAAATTTAAGTGTATATTTTGTTTCCATCATCATACATATATATATATATATATATATATATATATATATATATATATATATATATATATATAGATATATATATTTTTTATTTTTATTTTTTTCTGGTTCTCTTTTTTCCACTTTATTCAAAATGATGGTAATAACAATACTAACTAATTATACAATTATATAGGTTTTAGGGTTCTTGTACACAGACCTGAAGAAGTCTAGAAGGACGAAAGCGATCTTTGTTAACAATAGGTTATGAAAATAGAAACTGATTTTTACATGCAAAATGCATATGTATATATTTATATATAATTTTTGATCGCAAAATGAACTAAGGTTGATATATTTCCAGCCATGTAGTATATTGCCTTGTATAAAATCACAGACTTAATAATCTACTTAATAATTTGGTTAAATAAGATGAACCATTAAAGTACATTAGGGCTATATATTATTATGACAGCTACTAGGTAGGGCAGGACCAGCTCGAATGTCACACTGATGGGGGAAGGGATGTGAATTTAACATGTGTACCAATAACACTTTGTTTTACAGCACAATAAACCACTCCCATGCCTGATAAAAGTATATATATATTTAGAAAGCTTGTGAGGAAATTATTACTCTATTTTTGTTTTACTTGGATCGCTTGTCTGTGTACTTAATAAAGGATTTTCGACTGGAAACAGACTGCCTGCCTTGCTTGGATTACTTTTGAATACTTAGTAATGCTGTAGAATTATATATTTTCTATTATTACTTTTTGACTTGACGAGTTTACGTTCGCTACTTCTACTACTATTGCCTGATCTGATTAATATACAGTGATTAACTAGAAATATATGGACTGAAAATCTTCCACACAGAGAAGTTTCTTACACTGTTTTAAGTCTCATAAGTCAAGACAAACCTACACATCCTCTGTCTAACCAGCTTTGTGGATGACTGCAAATTGTGGACAATCATTTAATCCAAAAATTTTACTGATGTACTGCTGAAAGTATTAGCATACACAAAGGATTGTTGCCAGAGCCATGGAGACACAGTAGATGAACATAAATCATAATTAGTTCCTTCATGAAAGCAAATACACAAGCTAATTACAATACAGACAGCACACCCCTATCAACAGACCAAGTGGTATGTGACCTCAGGTAGATAGCAAGCAGAACTTTTACAGCATGTGTCCACAATGGTAAAAAATCCCTTGTGTGTAGCACAACTCCTGAGTATGGGCATCACATCCACATCAAAAGACATTATGGCCCCATTGTTCTCAGCACTCATCACACCAGTAATTGAGTAGAATGCACCCTTTTGCATATACCTTACCACATATCTTCCAGGAATGATTTACTCAAGTGTATTACTTTTGGCACAGTGAGCTCCCACACATCTTTATTGGCCATACTTAAGTATTCTTTGTGATGCATAACCATTAGTAGTTGAGAGTTCAGATTTCCCTTCAGTTTGTTACAGATGTTACAAGATGCATGTATGATACATGTTCCTGTGATGCACTCAGTAAATGCATAGCTCATTTACAACATTGATGGCATGGGTTACATTCTTGCAAGTGTGGATTGTGGAATATGTACGTCATGCAAACATCTCAACTTGGCAGGACTGCTCATAATTTAAACTACAGGTGTAACATTGTCCCTCTTATCACCTCTAACAAGTGGTCATTATTGAGGAAGGTGTCCTTGATTCCCCTTATAGACTACTGACAAATCATTACAGTTGTACAAATGTGTTCATGCAGAACATGTATAATAACTCACAATCACATATTTTCTGCCAGTGACACAGATTAATGTTGTTATAATTCTGATATTGTCCATGATTGTGCGTGCTTCTGTCTACGTTTGTCTATGGGCCTGTTGCTATGTGTCTTGATTGATTGAGCTCTATACTGCCATTACATTCCTATTCAAGCAACTCATTTTGCAAATCTTCACAATATACACATAACAACTATATATACCATCTTTCAGGGTGGCCTAATGGTTAAGGTGTTTGCCTTACAAACACAAGGTGCAGGGTTTGAGTCTTGCAAGGGATAATTGGCTAGGCTTAAAATGGCTCGCAAGGGCAGTTAGCCTAGTACTAATCTATGAACCTATGATAAATGTCATCTCCAGTGATCATGTCAGGGTGCTTATATCACAACCAATCATCTTCACTGATATGTGAGATGTGGGTGTAGCATCCATTCGTGAGCATCCGAGGTGGTTCTGCTTAACATGTCTGCTAGGGTGTTCTCTTTTCCCGGTACAAATATTGCCTGTAACTGGATGTTGTAGCTGAGAGCCAGATTCCAAAGGTCCAAAGTCATTCTGCATAGGGGGTATGAATGAGTGCCTCCCTGTTTGTTGATGTACCACATGACTGTGGTGTTGTCTGTCCTTATCATCAAATGGCCTTCTTTGAGGAATGGTCTGAATTTTTGGATTGCCAGTTTTACTGCCAGCATTTCTTTTTGGTTTATGTGCAGGTGCAGCTGGTCCTGAGTCCACAATCCTTGTGCGCATTTGTCCAGCATGTGCGCCCCCCATCCTAGGTCTGAGGCGTCCGTTGTGATGGTTTGGCTTGCTCGAAAGTTGTGGAAGGGTAAGCCTGGGTTTGACTGGCATGCTTGAGCCCACCATAGGAACTCCTGTTTTAGGCATGGGATTAGTGGTATTTCTGTTTCTAAGCTGTGCCTGTGTTGAGACCATAAATTCTTTAGGTACCACTGTAGCTTTCTCATATGCAGTCTGGCATGTGGGACCAAGATTATGCATGATGCCATGAAGCCCAAGGCCTGCAGAACTTTTCTTGCTGTTAGTTTGTTCTGCTTTGTTAATGCCAAGAAGTAAAGAGGGAGCTCTTTTGTTTTTCTGCAGTTAGGAATGCCATTTGTTTTACTGTGTCCAATTCGCCCAAGAATGTTCTTGTTTGGGATGGTATCAGCCTTGACTTTTGTAAATTGACTGTGTATCCCAGGGCTTGTAGCAAGTAAATGACCCTTTGTAAATCTGTTGTCAGCTTGCTTTTGTTGTCCGCTTGTAACAGGCAGTCGTCCAGGTATGGATAAATTTGGATTCCTGTACTCTGCAGTGAGCGATTACTGATGCCAGGCATTTTGTGAATACTCTGGGTGCAGTAGATAAGCCAAAGGGCAATGCTGAGAATTGATAATGCTCTGATCCTGCAAGAAATCTGAGGTATCTTCTGCAATTTGGTCGAATGGGGACGTGCAGGTATGCCTCCTTGAGATCTAGAGTTACCAGCCAACACTCCTTGCCCAGCATGGGAAGAAGTTGCTGTAAGGTCAGCATTTTGAATTTTGGGACAATGATGTATGTGTTTAAGATGGACAGGTCGAGAATAGGTCTCCAACTTTTCTCTTTTCTTGGCACTAGGAAGAGTCTGGAGTAGAATCCTTTGCCCTGTTCTGTTATTGGTACTCTTTCCACAGCTCTCATCTTTGTTAATTCCGCTATCTGCTGCAGAGCTTCTATTTTTTGATTTGGAGGCAAGTTTGGCATTCCTCTTTTTACTGGTAAGGTGTGGAAGTGGAACCAGTAGCCTTGGTCTATGGTTTGCAGAATCCACTTGTCTTTTGTGATATAGTGCCAATTTTTCGAAAATAAGGCTAACTTTCCGCCTAATGGTGCTGCTATTTGCTCCCTGGTTGGCGGAGTCAGAGCCAAGTCACTGTGATTGTCCTGTTGCAGTGGCAGTGGTTGTGTCTGTGCCTCGGTTATTGCCTTGCCACTGTCGTCCTCTGTAGGCACCTCCTCTGGATTGATTTCTGCCTCTAGAGCGTCTATTCCTGCCCCTTTGGGATCTTGTGGAGTCAGGAAAGGACCAATTTTTGGCAGGCCAGTTCCTGCTAAACCTTGGGGCAGAACCTGTAAGAAATCTTTAACTGTTTGTACAGATTTTGCCTTTTCTTCCATTTTCTTCATTACCTGCTGGGCAGGTGTACCAAATAGACTGGCCTTATCCATAGGAGCATCTAATAGCTTTGCTTTAACATGATCCGTAAGACCTGTTCTTTCAACCATGCATGCCTTCTTATCACTGTGCCAGTCATGGCTGATCTAAATGAAGCCTCCAGTGCATCATAGCCACATTTTAAGGAATGGTTACTAACCTGTTGGATGTTATTCACCATTTCTAATACATATTTCTTATCTAAAGATTCATCAGAGGACAGTTTTTAGTTAACTGATCAAGCATAAACTCTTGGTATTGGATCATGTGAAACTGACAGTTTAAAGCTCTAGCTGAGAGAGTAGCAGAGGTGTAAACTTTTTCCCCATCTCTCTAAGGACCTGGATTCCCTTTCAGAAGGAATAGGGTTTTGCTGTGGTCAAGGCTACTGCCTTAGGCCCCTGGGATATAGTTTTGGGGTCTGCAAGTGGGGCCTTGTATAGGTGGTGATGAGTGTCTGGCACCCTGTAAAATCTATCTGGTTTGGCAGGGGCTGGAGGTAAAGAATCAGGAGCAGTGCAGACATCATTAAATGCATCATTCACAACAGGCAGAACAGGAGGTATAGCTAAGGGCCTATGTTGTGGTAAGTGCAGAAAAGTCCTAAGCCTTTTCTTGAATCTGAGAAATCTTGTCCCTGCCATTGGAATTGTTCTCTCATGGCATGTAAGGTTTCCCCAAAGGAAAATTCCTCTGGTGGAGAGGCAGCTGGAATGGATTCTTCAGCATCGGAATCTTCATAAGTAGAAAAAGGAGCCTCTGGCTGGTCTGTAATGTCTGAGTCATCCGCAGAATCATCAGAGGACACTGGCTCGGGGCTCTGCTCTAGGTCTCTTTTCTGGGGGCTGAGAGGCCCTGTCTGGGTGAGATTGGGATCCCCTAATTAAGGATATTAAATCTTCTGCCAGAGTAAGCATTTGTGAACTAGAAGTGGGCCTGTGTGAGGGGGTCTTAACAGGCACTGATTTAGCAGATTGGGCTGCTTTAGCCCTGGCAAAGGCCTTAATAGACATGGCTGCAGGAGGCCTAGCAGCACCACGTGCTGGGGTAGAGACATCCAAAGGGATGGTGTCTGATAAATCACTAGGAACCACAGTTGTAGGCAAAATTTCTGAGGCCGATTCAGGTAAGGTAGCAGGAGCCTCAGTAGTAGTCATGGATTCGCTGAAGACTGACCAGTTTTCGGTTTCGGCTGAAACCGAGACACTCGTGGCTTGCTTAACCGTGGTTTCAGCCGAAACCGCGGACCGCGAGTGTCGGTCTTTTTCTTTGCGTTTTTTAACAATTTGGGTAGTCGGAGGATCCGACGGCATAATGTACGCAAAATCTGAGCCGAAAACTGTTCAGCAAACTCCGACCCGGCCTAAAGCGTTGCCGGTTGAAGGAAGCTTACAGGCCGAATAGGCTGCTACGTCATGGTCTGGGCCTAAGCAAGGCAGACAGTAAGAGTGGAAATCTTTATGAGGTATTTGTTTCCCACAAGTTAAACAGTTATTGACTTTTTCTGACATCGGCTGAGGCAAGAAAGAGTCCCCAACGGGTACTTAGCTTTTAGAAGTCTTGAAGTAGTATTCGGTAGTAGTAATCTCTGGATCTGACCGACCGGCACTTGCGAACAGCTTCTGCTTGGCCACGTGGCAAGAAAGACTGAGGAAAATGGCGTCGGCTGATGCCTTTATACCCGAAGACCAGCAGAGATGACGTCGGGTGAAGTGCGACATCAGCCGAAGCCGGACCCAGACTTTGGAATCCGGCCGACCGAAGGGCTGCCTGACGACAGGACAACCCATTTGTTATGACTGCAGATGCATCCATGAAGGACATCATACAGGCACTCCAGGGGAATGGCCTATGCTAATTGCTTATTACTTTTAATGGCACATTAGACATAAGGACAGTGGAGGTTAGTAGACAGGTAATGGTGGTATGAGTGTGTGTGTGTGTGTGTTTATTTATATATATGTGTAGCTGCATGAATGAGTGTATGCAGATGGATGAGTGATCTGAGGTGAGAATGTGTTTGTATCTGTGACTATATGTGTGGTTGTGTGCCTACTTGGGTGGTCACAGCAAAGAGGTTAGTTAAAAGATAGGTAGGGCAGGTTTATAGATATGTGTGTGTGTGTGTGTGTGTGTGTGTGTGTGTGTGTGTGTGTGTGTGTGTGTGTGTGTGTGTGTGTGTGTGTGTGTGTGTGTGTTTGCTTGGGTGAATTGGTGAATGTACCTTTGAGTGTGACCAGTTGGGCTGTGTGCGTGTGTGTGTGTGTGTGTGTGTGTGTGTGTGTGTGTGTGTGTGTGTGTGTGTGTGTGTGTGTGTGTGTGTGTGTGTGTGTGTGTGTGTGTGTGTGTGTGTGTGTGTGGGAAAACGGGTGAAAGTATTCATGAATGTGATCAGGTGATGGGGTCGCTTGAATGTGTGTTTGTGTGTGTATTTATACATAACTATATAAATATATATCTCTGTCTATATATATATATATATATATATATATATATATATATATACACACATATATATAATATATATACATATGTACACACACACACACACATATATATATATATATATATATGTATATATATATATATATATATATATATATATATATAAATGTGGTAATATATTTTGGGGGACTATGATACCTCTAAAATCCCATAAACTAAGTAGCAAATCTTGTGTTATTTAGGGGGGACATTAAACACCAGGGAAATTTAAATATTACTCTAAAGTCTCTTAATAAGTTAATAGAACAACAGTTTTGCACCACAAAAGACAAAAAAAGAAGCACTACACACTTAGGATACACTAAATATTATCTAAACCCATGTGAAAAGTTAAAAGAACACAGTTTTGCAACATGAAAGATGTGTATGGGTGAGGGGGGGGAACACTACGGATATTATTTAAATATTACCCTACATTCACTTAAAAAATTAAGAGAACAGCAGTTTTGCATTATGAAAGACTTTTCGGTGAGTGGACAGTGGACACCAGGGATACTCTTTAAATGGTACCCTATATTCACTTAAAATGTCAATAAAACAACAGTTTTGCATGCACAAAATATATATGGAGGGAACGGCAGACACCAGGGATTTGAAATTCCACACTATTGTGACACAAAAGACAAAAAACATATGGCATAACAACAGACACCAAAAACACATTATATAAGAACAAGGGGGTAAAAAGCTTCACACCCTGTACCCTTAGTACATAAAGCAACTTGTCAACAAGACAGAGCTTTAGATCTCTGCCCTAACACAAGGCACCAGGGATACCCTTTAAATATTACCTTAATCCACTTAAAAAATTAAAAGAACAATGGGGGGAATCATGAAACCCCATACCCATAACTCAGAAAACAGTTAATTAGGAAGGCAGCTCTTTAGTCCTGTGCACTAACTGAAGACTTAAAACAAAACAACTTTGGCATTAAAATATATTTTATGAACAGTAAGAAGTATAAAGGTCTAAAGTTTGGTACTAATTACTGACTGCAATGGTCCATCAGTTACAAGGGACAGAGAAAGTATGAAGTGAAATTAGGAATATTCTGTAAAAGCAGGGACAGCTAAGAGTGATGGGGATGTCTTTGTAGGGGGAGCTGCCAAACCTTTAAACAGCTGTGTTTAACACTTCTGGACAAAGCCAGGAGGAACATTAGATTACACCATGGAGAACCATTAAATATTACTCAGTGTCATTTAAAAAGTTAATAGAGTAATGGGTGTTGCATCATGATGTAGTTTCTTAACAATAAAGATGGATGAAATTTTAATGTTAGGCATTATTGTCTGAATGTGATCATCTACAACTTACAAGGAACAGGGAAAAAAACAAGAGGATACATCACTAGCTTTCTGTGGACTAAGGGACAGGTAAGTGGCATGATGGTGTGTGTGTGAGTGTACATGTGCATTTAAATGTCTGTATATGTGCAGGAAAATGACTGCTGCTGTGCCAACACAATGCATGAGCCACCAGAGGTGATTACTACAGGAAAGTGCTGAGCAGCACTAGCAGTAACACCATGATATCTGTGACATGTAAAGTAGTCAATAATGGGATCTTTCCTCATTGCAGCTAACATGTCTCCAAATCACATTTTTCATGACTGCAAATACAGCCCCTTTTCACCACAGCTCTTAGTTCCCACAGTGGGGGTCTTTACGAATCCCTGTATATATCTCTGAAAAGCTTTTAAAAGCTGTTTTACCTTCTGCTACAAGAAGCACTTGGCTTCTGCTTGCTCTACCTCTTAATTGTCCCTGATAATACAGAATGCCTATGATTTTGCTTCATATTTTTGCCCTGTCCCTCTGCTTTTATGGTAAATAACTGAGGATTATAGTCAGTTAATGTTGTTGTTGTTGTGTCTTTCGGCTTTTCCCGGTTAGGGATCACCACAGCGGAACTCTGGCCCATGAATGATTGGCAGTAGATTTTTACGTGCCGAGTTGCCAGCCCTGACGCACAACCTTCAACGAAGGTACGCCCATTCACGCATGTCTCCACACAGAAGACGCTCTAGCTGAGAATTGAACAGGACAACGTCTTACTGTAAGGCGACAACGCTACCGCAGCACCACCACCGCAGTATAGTAAGCTAATAATGCCTGATATTAAAGTTTCATACTTCTTATTCAGATAATGAAATGTTGATACATGCCTTGTTCTATTACTTTTTAAGTGAATTAAAACAATATTTAAAGACTGTCCTTCATTTTGATCTTTTGTCCCTCCAATTACTTTTGGATTTGTCCAGAATTCTTAAGTAAAGAAGTTAAAATATGTTGTTATCTGTTTGACAGTGATCTCTAATTGCTTTATTGTCTTTCAAAGCCAGTAAACATTTCACAGTCATACACTTTCTCTTGCTTTATTTTTTTTTTTCTTTAACTGGTAGCACATGAAACAGATAAAGCTCCAGGCTCTACAAAGAATTATAACTGAGTCTCCGATTATAACCCCTTATTATGTGCTCTCAGAATGGATATCAAGATTCACAAACTCTCAAGAAGAGTTTCTTGGCATCCATGTTTCAAACACAAAATAAGATAGTTATTTGGAGGCCTAATCACAATCTTCTTTATTAAAAGTGTTTTATAGTAGTGGCTGTGACTGGAACATTAACTGATTCTTACTGACACATTTACAATTTCATTCGTACATGTTTGCTGTGCTTTCATTAACACAAGTGACAAAAATGGCTCTGCTAGTCTCATGTTCATAGGATAATAGGATCATAAGGGGTTACTAGGCTAATGGCCCTGGGGCCCTTACAAACCTAGCCAAGAGTTTATCCCCAAAATGAAACCTCAGTCAGCACCTGTTGTCCCTATCAATGAGGGACACATGTGGAACCCCTGGGACAAATTTGTGGTTTCCCATCCACTCGTCAAGGTTGTGCCTGAAGAGGGTCAGCGAGGTGCTCTGTTTGACATGTATGGGAAGTCTATTCCAGAGATGGGGCAGCCTCTGGAAGACAAATCTGTCTCTCCAGCAGGTTTTGTTAATGTCACGTATAAGATTCAGGCCTTTCAAGTGGGTAATGCGTGAGTAGTTAGACTTATGAATATATAGCACCTCTAGTAGGACAGGGTCCGAGATTGCCTTGTAGGTGAGAAACAGATCACCCCAGAGCAATCTGTACACTACCAAATAGAGTGATAGTGATTTGAGCCTGTCCGCCTAGGAGAGGTGTTGGAGGCCATGGATTCTCTTTGTGAGGTATTTCAGTGGCCTTTCCAGTTGGTGCAGATGTCTGAAGAGGTACATACCAAATGGGGCATTATACTCAATTATTGGTCTAATGAGGGAGGGTATAGAGAGGTAATAACCTCCTTTTTCTGAATGCAATCCCTTTACTTATGGAGATGAACCAAGTAAAAGGCTTTTCTGACCACTGCTGATACATGATGGTCGAATGTGAGGCTGTTATCAACCTGAGTGCCCAGGTCTCTCACCACAGGTTGTGTGCTTAGGAGATTGCCGTGGATGTGATAATTAGTAGGCACCATGTTTTTGCTGAATGGTATGAAGATACATTTTTTTGCATTTAGCTTGAGGCCATGACTTTGGCACCAGTCATTAGTTGCTGTGAGACCTTCTTGTAGTATGTTAGCATCATCTGGGGAGTCACTGACAGTACCCAACTTACAGCCATCCACAAACTTGGTCAGCCACAGGCCTTTTGTCTTTGCCTGGACCTCTGAGAAGTAGACGCCAAACAGTAGGGGTCCCAGGACAGATCCCTGGGGAACTTCACTAGTGGCAGGTCTGCTATTGGAGGTGGAGGCACCTATTTTGACTTTGAGGGTCCTGATAGTGAGCCATTTGGCAACCCACCTGATGAGACAGGGATTTATGCCATGTTGTGTTAGCTTTTCGATGATGCCCAAGTCAGGGATTGTGTCAAAGGTCTTGGCCAGGTCAAGGTAAGCTGTATGCACTGACTTTCCCTCATCCAGGGCCTTGGTGACAGTCTCAAATAAATCAACCAGGTTCAACAGGCAAGATTTTCCCTTGACAAATCCAAACCGGGTGGGGTCAAGTGCTTGGAGATTGCCTATGTCCTTGTTTATGAGATCCATACCAATACGCTCTATGGTTTTACAGATCAGACTTTTCCAGTTTCCAGGGTCAGTAGTGGCACCACCTTTGTGCAATGGGATGACAATGACAGTTCTCCACTCTGCTGGAATGAAGCCTGTACTTAGGCTGTGGTTGAATAGGGAACTCAATGGCAAAGCCAGATCTTACTGAAGATGGTGCAGAATACAGCCTGGGAAACTATCAGATCCCATGGAAGCTTTGTTCTTTGCCTTGGATAGGGCCTTTAGCACTTGACCTATGGAGATATGAGGTGTGGGACAAGTATTGGGGATGTCAAAAGGGCTTTGGGGGGAACAGGGGGTGAAGTTTGCGCTGAATCTATCTGTTAGCAGGTTGGCTAAGTCAACAGGATTGGTGTAAGTGACACTGTTAAGTACTAATTCGGAACAAATCTGGGCTTTGTCATGGAGGTTCCCGATGCAACTGAAGAAAACTTTGTGGTTTCCATTTATTTCAGAGGCTAGTTTCAATTCATAATTGGCTTTGGAGGCTTTCACTAGTGATCTAATTTGCTTGTTGAGGCTAAGGAAGGAGTTTTTCCAATTTGGAATATGTTCCTTTTTACCCTTGGACAACAGCTTCTTCCTTTTGTTGTAAAGCCTGTTGACAGAAGATGTCCACCAAACAGGTTTGTGTTTTCTTGAGGAGCAGGTTTTAGTTCTATTGGGTATGGATGAGGCCATACAGTTGTACAGGTGCTTGTATACTGCATTGGTGAACTGTTCAGCATAGCTGTCTGCATCCTCTGAGGGGGGTGGTGGTGTGAAGCTACAGATACCCTCCCTTAGGAGGTTGTGGTCAGTTTTTGAGAAGTTTTTAGGTTGATTATGATTGGGGGGGGATTGGGTGGGATAGAAACTTCGAATGAGACAGTCCAATGATCTGATCTCACCAGGGAAGAACATACTATGGCAGTGGTGCAGCAGTCACCCATTATGGTGAGAACCAAGTCCAGAATGTTATCTCTCCTTGTGGGAGATGAGACAAGCTGATCTAGTGTATTAGAATTCATGAAGTCAAGGAATTGTTGAGTGAGTGCATTAGTGCAGGAATAGTTCACCCAGTCTATGGTGGGGTAGTTGAAGTCACCAAGAATCAGGGTGTTAGGGGATAACTTAAAGGAGTCAAGTAGATCCAGGTAAGAGGAATGGGTATCCTGAGTCATGGAGGGGGGAGGGTCTATTCTATAGCTGGCTATAACTTGGAGGGGTGTCTTGTCAACTGTTAGTTGCGTCTGGAGTAGTTCCAGTGCATCATGCTGGCAAACCATTCTGGAGGTGTGCTTGTCCTTAATGAAGATAGAAATTCCACCACCCTTAGTCTTCCCAACCTCATTTTGGGGTCGGAATGTGTGGAATGAGGTATAGCCTGATAAGGCAGGGGTGCTCTCCGCAACCTTGAACCAAGTTTCTGTGACCACATAGACATCGGCATCTTCCAGTGCAAGGAGAGCCTCCAGTGAGTGCATTTTCATGTTAAGGCTCCTAGCGTTAAGCAGCAAGACCTTCAATTTGCTTTTTGACAGATCTTTTATGATGGAAGATTTGTCTTTGGGACATTGCCTAAAAAAGGCACAATGGGGGGAGACGAGAGCCTTAGCCAGGATAGAGAAAGCCAGTGGTGACAGGTGGAGGCCATCTCTGGCAAAGCATTGAGGCCCGTCGACCATGTCATCCCAGGGGAACAGATACTCAATCCCCTTGGAATGACACCACAAACTAAGGCAACTGTTGAATTCAATTATTCTTTGTTGGTATTGTGGTATCATTCTTGGTAAAGGTAGGATGCTGCTTAGGGGTAGGGTCATACCTCCCTGGGACACATACTTTGACAGCTCAATCATCCCTCTCTTCATATAGTCCAAGGAGGTATGTCTCAAGTCATTCACACCAACATGGATAATGACAGAGTTATACTTGTACTTGTTGTGGAGAGACTTAAGTGCATGCATGATGTGGTGGATTCCAGCACCAGACAACTGACCATGACCTTCTCCTTGTCAAGCTGGTGAGGGGGACATTGTTGTGTCTCACAACTGAGTCACCAATGACTAGTATGTATGGTTTATTGTTATGTCTTGTGCGCTGTGATGATTTATTGTTTTTGCCTTACGGGCTGTGTTTGTGAGACACTGGTGTGTTGTCTGCTGTGTGTAATGTGTTTGCCCTTTGTGTGGAGTGTTTGTAAGTGTGTTTTGGAGGTCTCTGCTGTTTAGGCAAGTTTTTATTGAGGACTTCTGCATAGGTGTGTGTGTGTTGTGGTGTTTGTGCTGGCAATCTCCTCTTTGTCAGGAGTACTGGCTGTGGCATGAGACAGCATGGACGACAGGTTACTGATGTACATGCATTTCTCACAAGTACAAGCATTATGTGCTAGGAGAAGAGGACTGTTAGTAAACATGAGGCAGTTGCTACACTGTCTCAATATGCCCATGTTGACCAGGCTGGCAGGAGAAACCGATGGGAATTGTCCAGACATAGTGTTCTGAATGCTTGGGTGGACTTATGGAGAGAGGGTCTTGAGAAGGGTTTGTCTGCAAGAGTGTAGCCCACAGGAGCCTTGTTAAACGTAAGGTAACTGGCCTGAAGCACAAGTGCTAAAACCAAAACAAAGATGCCAGAATAACAGATAAATTTAATCAGGCTACTAACAAGCAGTCATAAATGCAGCAGAATAAAAGCAATTAAACACTTAAGAGCACACAGCAAAAAATAAGGTAATAAAGTAGGAAGAACACAATTACAGTAAAAGCAGCTGAATAAAGTTAATAATTTTTTTGGAGTGGAGAGGGCGGAAACAGAAGAAAGTACAAGATTATGGAACTAAGGGGGTAGTCCTCCCCAAATGATCTCACTGCACTCAGATGAGTGGTCAAATGAGATGGGACTGGAAGGAGTGTCCAAAATGAAATTAACAGCAGGGGTGGGCAATTCCAAACCCACCAAATTCAAGCCTACAACAACACTTGAGTGGGAGGGCAGGAAAAACAAACAGTGCAGACAAAATAGGACACAAACAACAAAGCAAATATATAATTGCTGCACAGTACAAAACAAGTGCAAAAAAAGTATACTTATCAGTTTATATATCAGATGGTTATAGAATCCAACACAGCCAGGAGATTAACTCTGCTTTATCAGCTCTGCACAAATTCAGTATTTAGTAATCTATGAATAACAAATAATTTAAAACTGGCTCCAGTACTCGCATATTCATAACTTCAGGTACTTGCTAATCTATAAATGACAAATAATATAATTCAAAATTGTCAAATTTAATATTTTAGTTTTTAACATGTAGTTATTGGAATTACAGGGGCTGCAAGATGTCAGGCATGAATTACAGTTAATGCTGCCAAATGTAAGTTTTTCATGACATGATCAGGTACTTAATGATATGTGATTGGGAGAAAGTGTAGTCAAACCTCAAATAGATAAAACAGAAACTGTCAAAAAATAGCCTGTAACCAGTACCAAACAAGTGAAAGCATTCTTAGGACCAGTAGGCTACTACAGAATATTTGTGCCAAATTTTCTTACAATTCCTTGTCCTTGGATAGACCTTACAAAAGGTACAGTGCCTATCCGAATAAGGTGGAGTCTAGCATCAGATAAAGCTAACTGACTAAAAGTTAACTAAAATCTATACACCAGTGCATCTCAAGTAGGATTAGAAGCTGTGCTATATCAGGAATAGGTGATAAGGAACACACAGTCTGCTACTAAAGTAGGAAGCTACGCAAGGGAGAGACAAGATATGCTGCCATAGAGCGAATGTCTCACTGAAGGTCTATGCGATGATAGTGAATGGTACTAATTTATCTTGCATGCATCTTTATGCCGCTATTATCCTGTGTGTTCTGCTGAATATAACTACTATGCTACTGTTAATCTAAGTATTTCTGGTACCCAGGTCATGGCTTAAAACGGGGTCCACTTCTTTAACTTGAAATACTGAAATCCTGAATTTCAGTATTTCGAGTTGAGAATATCGACCCCTAAAAATCATGAAACACCACAATCACGAAAACTCACAACATTGAACCTAACAAAACACAAATAAATACATAACCCTCCCCCCAAAACAACACAAACACTACCAGCACAAAACCGACAACACCACCACATGTTTCTGCAGGGGGGCAAGCACCCCCTGCAACCCCCACACTCCCACTACTTATATAAACCAACTCTGAGGTCACACTTACCCAAACAAAATGGAACACACACCTTTCCCTCACTTACTCTACACTCTCACAGCAGACAGTCACATGTAAAGTCACTAATAACACACACAATCACACACTACACATGTACAAAAAACAAGAAGTTATGTACTCACCATAGCGTTCAATGTATGTAGTCCATCTCACCTCACATTCTTACTCGTGGGTTCGGAGCCGAACCTCGGCTCCGACTCGGCCATACTCTAGCTCAAAGTCTTTCAATTGGCTGGGCTAAGAAGGTATCCCATGCTGCACAGCTCCCTTTCCCCAGATCTTGTTTGCTGCGAGCTAAATCACTCACTTACTTCTCCACACACAACAACATACAGAGAAGGAAAAACATACCAATCAGAAAGGAATTTGAAACCATACCTAACCCCTAGGTCCTCTAGGATGGGGGAGGGAGGGGGAGTAAGTAAGAATGTGAGGTGAGATGGACTACATACATCGAAAGTTATGGTGAGTACATAACTTCTTGATGTTATGTAGTCCAATCTCACCTACATTCTTACCCGTGGGACAGTGTCCCCAGCACCTGAATCCTGGGAGGCTCAGTGGAAAATACTCCTGAGCACTGTGGAACCAAAGGAAGACCTGCCTCTGGACACCAAATCTAACTTGCAGTGAGTAACAAAGGTGTGAGGAGTTGCCCATGTAGCCGCAGCACAGATATCATCCATAGACAACCTAGCCTGAAAGGCTGTAGATGTAGACACAGATCGGGTAGAATGAGCCTTCACTCGAAATGGTAAATCCCTGCAACCTGAAGCATAAATGAATGAAATACAACTCGAGATCCATCTAGACAAGGTGACTTTGGAAACAGGAGACCCAATCCAGTTTTCTGAAAATGAGACAAACAACTGATACAATTTTCTAAGATCCTTCGTTCTATGTAAATAGAATCGTAATTGTCTGTGCACATCCAGCTGATGAAATCTAAATTCTGCCTTGTTCGAGAACTCTGGAAAGAATACAGGTAGTTCAATGGATTGGTTTAGATTACTAACGGAAGCCACTTTCGGTATAAAAGAAGGGTTTGGTATGAGAGAAACCTTGTCCTTATGAAAAATCAAGTAAGTTGGTTTAACTGATAAGGCTTGAAGCTCCGAGACACGTCTGACTGAAGTGATGGCTACCAAAAAGATGGTCTTCCAAGTCAAATATTTTAAATCACAAGTGGCTGCAGGCTCAAAGGGGGGCAAAGTGAGACATTGTAGAACAAAATTTAAGTCCCAAGGCATAACTGGGTCAAAAACTGGAGGAAGAAGCAGCATAGTGCCCTTCAGGAATGCCTCCAAAGTCTATGTGCCATGAGACTAGGCCCATCAGCAACGTGAAAAGTGAAAACAGCCGCCAACTGGACATTAATAGTTGCGGCCGCTGATCCCTGGTTGAAAAGCATGGAGAGGAACTCCAGGACTGACGAAAATGGAGCTGTATAAGGATCAATTTGTCTTGCATGCGCCCATATGGAAAATCTCTTCCATTTGCTGGAATAAATTTTTCTGATGGAAGGCTTATGGGAGGAAGACAGAATATGAACCACTTCCGGTGAAAAATGATGAAGCCTGACTAATGATGGAAGTGGAGGAGCCAGGCTGTCAACCAGAGGGTCTGAAGAGAGGGATGGAGCTGCCCTGACATATGAGTCAGCAGATCTGGTTGAGGGTCCAGAATCCAGGGGGCGTCCACTAGGTAAGGATGGAGAAAGGGGAACCAAATTTGATGAGGCCAGTGTGGAGCAATCAGAATCATTTTCCTTCCCAAAGATTGCGCTTTCTGAATAACCTTTGTTAGCAGAGGAACAGGAGGGAAGGCATACAGTAGACCAGAGGGCCAATCGTGAACTAGAGCTGCAGTTGGTATTGAGGGGGCTGGCAAATAGTCGCAGCAAGGCTGACCCCACCTGTGGAAAATCTGCTCCGCAACCTGATTGTTCAGGGACCATTCGTGAGGCATCAGAATAGCTCTGCTCAACCTGTCAGCAATCACATTAGACTTCCCCGGAATGTGCGTTGCTACAAGAAAATATTGGGAAGCCACTGCCCACTGCCACACTCGCATGGCCTCTCTGCAAAGGGGGTACGACTTGGTTCCTCCCTGTTTGTTTAGCTACCATATCGCCGACATATTGTCTGTGTGGATAGCAATTGTCCCGAGAGGAAGAAAGCTCTGAAGTGCTTGCAACACTAGTAGCACTGCTCTCATCTCCAGGACATTAATATGCAGATGCATCTCGTGTTCCTGCCATGTGCCTTGGACTGTCCTGCCTAGATAATGCCCCCCCCACCCCATCTGGGAGGCATCCGTGGTCACTGTGGCAACCGGAGGGGATGGAACAAAGGATTTTCCCGCGTCGAGGTTGCTGGTGTGAAGCCACCAGTGCAGATCCTGCTTGCACCTGTCTGTGATTATTATGAGATGAGAAAGCGGAAGATGTTGTACAGACCACTGGGTGAAGAGTAGCCACTGAAGGAGCCTCATGTGTAGCCTCACCAGAGAAACCAGCATAATTGTAGCAGCTATCGTCCCCAACAATTTGAGGACCAATCTTGCCTTCACTCTTCTCAAAGGGAGCAACGCATACACCTGCTGTTGTAAACTTTGAATCCTTTCTAGTGGTAAAAACACCCTCATGAGCAAGGTGTCTAACTCGGCCCCTATAAAGGTGACATGCTGCAAAGGCAACAAGGCAGACTTTTCCCAATTTAGAGTGATACCTAATTGTTGACACAGTTTGATCGTGGCTTCTCTGGTTTGTAGGAGTAGATGCCTGGTGGTGGCAGAAAGGAGCCAGTCATCCAGGTACGGAAACACTTGGAACCCCTGACGTCTCAAGTGAGCCATCACCACTGCCATGCATTTGGTGAACACTCGGGGGGCTGTGGTGAGACCAAAGGGCAGGGCGCGAAATTGAAAATGACTGGCTCCCAGCTGGAAGCGTAGATGACTTCTGGATGCCCTGTCCATCTTTACATGGTAGTAAGCATCCTTGAGGTCGATGGAGCACATCCACACTTCTTTTCCCAACAATGGGAGAATAGATTGCAACGTGACCATTCGGAACTTGGACTTCTTCACATGGGTGTTCAATCTGCTGAGATACAAAATGGGTCTTAGGTCCCTTGTCCTTTTCAGCACCAAAAAGAATCTGGAGTAAGTCCCTAATCCGATCTGGTCTGAGGGGCATGCTGGATGGCTCCTTTTTCTAGCAGCTTTAAAACCTCTGAAGCTGTGGAATCCCTTTGATTGGGTGGAACATCTGGGATTTTTCTGATCGGAGGGGGAGCTGAAGAAAAGGGAATGCGATATCCTCCGGAAACTATTTTTAATACCCATTGGTCCTGAGTGATACTTTGCCAGGCCTCTGGGTAGAGTGAAATGCGACCCCTGGCTGGCTCCGGAAATGCACAGTTGGGCCTCCCATCAGGAGCGCTGGTAGAGAGAACCACGAAAGGAATCGCGGTCTCCCTGGTTACGCGGACCTCCTCTGCCCCTAGGGTGGCGTCTACCAGAATTACCACCCCCTCCCTTGCCTCTGGAGGGGGACTCGCCTTGTGCGTCATGAGAAAACCTCTGCGATTTTTTTGAACCACATCTTCCCACCCCTCTGGGTCTTGGGATAAGGCCTAGAGGGAGGGAAAAACAGACTCCCACAGCAGACAGAGTTTTTCCCTCTTGCTTGCACCTAGTGAGAGTGTCCTTCACCTTGGTTCTGAATAAGGAGGAACCATAAAACGGGGCGTTGGTGAACATAGACTTGAAAGCCTCCGCAAAATTACAGAGGCGCATCCAGGAGTGTCTCCTAAGAGCAACTCCTGAACTTGCTGCACTACCCGCTCCTTCGGCTGCATAAGAGAGCAGCCTCATGGAGGAGTTAGCAATAGAGTTAAGGGTAGACATCTGAGCGTTGACCTTCTGAACCACCGCATCGGAAATGTTACCCTGCAGAGTATCTTCAAGCTCTTTCAGGAGATCTCTTTGGAGCCGTGTAAAATGTGATAGGTAATTCAGTGACCGCAGAGTAAAGGTCGCTGAAGAAAACATACATTTCCCGTACCGGTCCATGGTCCTAGACTCCTTGTTAGGAGGATGGATGGTAGATGAAGTCTCAACCAGTTCCTTCTTGGTGGCCGCTGCCACCACCATGGAATCTACAGGAATTCCCTTGGATAGAAACCTTTGTCAGAGGGTCGGACAAGAATTTGTTGGGTCTCCTAGGGACTGGTTCCACAGAGTCAGGGGTTTCCCACACCCTTCGATAAACCAGATCCAAAAATTTGTTGAAGGGTGGAGACACCTAGGAGGCAGAGGGCTGAGCCCCAAAAGCCTTCAGGAACACCGACTCCTCCTCGGAGGGAGCTTTGTAGGGCCAGTCACCCCTCTGCTTCAAAATTTCTAGGATGTCAGAGAAAGAGACATCCTCAGAGGATGACTTGGGGAACCCCTCCGATTCCTCGAGGTCAGTGTCTGACTTGAGGGACTCATCTTGGGAGTCAATGTGCTTCCTATTGCACATTCTTTTTCTGGGTGGCTCCTCAGGCAAAAACACTGAGGGGCAATCAGAAATATGGGGGCCACTCATGGGGTATCCTGAGAGCTTGGGTCTCCACTGTCAAAATATAGAGGGCGATCAGAGACCCACACCGGAGCTGGAGGGGACAGAGTGTCAGTGCTGAATGATGCCACTGAGGACCTGGCCAGCGCGCTCCGCATGGCCTCAAAAGCTGGTCCCGCCAGCTCCGAAGATCGACCAGCTGTGGAAGACCTTGAAGCAGAAGGGACAAGGTCTGAAGCCAAAGCAGGGATCAGGTTCCCCCACACCGAAGCACCGAGAGGGAGGCAAGAAGCTGAAAAGTGACCCGAGGCCTCCCCCTTGGGTCCGACCGAGGAACCATGAGTCCTGGACCCCGTGCACAGAGCCGATAGGGTTGGAGCTGAAGCCTGAGCCGATAAGCCAGGATGGGCCATCGGAGCCAACCTAGGGACATCAGATAGCACCGACCACTCCGGCTCTGAAAGCTGAGATTCGATCAGAGGAGGAAGTATCGACACTGGCTGGATGACAGGCTCTGGAGCCGACTGGGCTGGAGCTGAAAACAATTTTGCCAGTACCGGTAACTGGAGCAGTCTCTGTACCACTCTATCTACATCCACATCTGAAAGAGTCCTGGAGGATCTAGAAGATAAGGAAGGAGATCTAGACCGCCTCTCCGAAGGAGACCTATGAGGAGGAGAGACCGGCCTAAAAATTGCAGACTGGCTCCGAACTAGCACCGCCGCAATCAGCTCCGTGGGACTTGGAGCCGAAGTAGATTCAGTCAATACACTAACTTCCTGCAGCTCTGAGGACAGTGGAGCCGAGGATGCCACAGTAGATTTTACTATTTTCTCCAGAGGCTCCAAGGATACAGATGGAGACGGAAAACGCTTTTTTGCCTTGGAAGTTTTACTCTTAGAGGGAGAGGACTTGAAGCTAGAAGCCCTTCCCAAATCCTCCTTGAAGGAGGGTTTCAAAAGTCCTTTCAAAATTAGTTTGTTCTTCCTCTCCTGAAGAACACGCGGGCTAAATGCATTGCAAAATGTACAAGATTCCTGAAGGTGAATAGCCCCCAGACAATAAACACAAACAGAGTCTCCATCAGTGATTGACATCTTATAACCACATTTAGTACATTTCTTAAAGCCAGAGGGCTTATGCTCTTTAGTATCCTTAGACATAGTGAGGAAAAAAAACCCCACCAACCGTTAATCACGATCAACCATTAATATAGAAGCCATAAGCGCGGGAACAAAGAAAACCAACAGACAATTACAAAAGACCTTTAACTTAAGCGGTCAACAGGAACACAAGAAAAGGACTAGGTCCTCTAACTTAAACGGTCCTAGCCCGAGGGATAGGTACCTACTAACACTAACAAGCAACACAGAAGAAGGGGTGGACTAGGTCCTCTAACTGAAACGGGCCTAGCCCGTAGGGGAAACAGTTAGCGGGACACCACAAAAGACAATATTACTAGAAAAAAATTACACCAGATTATTAAACCAGTACACACACATAACACACAGCTATGAAAATAGCTTTTTTTGAAGCAAGAAACTGTCAATAAAGACAATACTTAGCCACAGCCAAGAGCGAGACCACGTCTGAGCTATACAAGCGGCAAACGAGATCTGGGGAAAGGGAGCAGTGCAGCATGGGATACCTTCTTAGCCCAGCCAATTGAAAGACTTTGAGCTAGAGTATGGCCGAGTCGGAACCGAGGTTCGGCTCCGAACCCACGGGTAAGAATGTAGGCGAGATTGGACTACATAACATCACCACATTCAGCACTCACACACATACACTATCGCCCACCTACCCCAACCTGCTTCTACAACTCCCCACAACAACTACATATTAACACATTAATACTAAAACCCTTAAAATTTAAATACCTACCTCAATCTCTGTACAGACATGAACATCACCTGCCGTTCCACACAACCCTTAAAGTGACAGCACACACTAAATAACGCACCAACGTAAACCCAACAAAGTATCAGTAAGCCAAGATTTGAATTAGTGCAGTTTCGAAAAACTGCACTTTCGACATCCTCAACTCTAAATACTGAAATTCCAGATTTCGGTATTTCGAGTTAAAGTGGACCCGAAAAGAGTTAGTAGACCAATTCAGTTACCTGGTTAACAAATGCAAACAAATAAATAAATTAAATAAACAAATAAATAAATAGGCACTAACTCCTTTACAGTATTACTTACTGGGACATAGCTTCAGCTTGGAAACTGACAGTGCACTTTTG
>NC_056746.1:423490390-423617890 GCF_019279795.1 Protopterus annectens
AAGTTTGACTGTCATATGGTCGACACCATATGATTGAACTTTTAAAAGTTCGAACATCTAATAAAAAAATAAACTACACAAATAACCTACCTGAACATTCTCCCCACGTGGGGGGGCTGTGCCCCCGACACCACCTGCTCTTTAAATATACCAACTCCAAGATCGCACTACAGTTCAGAAAAGGGATATCTTCCCATTCTGCGCTGTACAGAGATCTCCTTTATGACCATATGACAGTCGAACTTTTGAAAGTTCGATCATCTAATATAGACCCTATTTATTATACACTCCCCCAGAAATAAACACCACTATGTGACGGTAAAAAAGCAAACTACCTCCTAGTTAACCAAAGAGCAGACCTGAACAAAGGCTCACAATTGTTCAGACTCCTAAGTGAACATGCTCTCTCCCTTCTTTAACCTCAGAACTAATAAGACATACCCCAACAAGCAACCTAAGAAACTTGAACCACTCAGGTCCTAAAAACCAAATCCCATATTCCAAGCTACGTACCTCTGAGCATGCACTCTCAATTCTTAATCCAAAACTGTGGGAATCCCTCCTAGCTGAAAGTAAAGACACATCCTCTTACTGCAATTTCTGTTCTCTGCTGAAATCACATTTAATTAATAGGTAAATAGGTAAGTACAATTTCTGTTCTCTGCTTAAATCAAATTTACTTAAGGTAAATAAGTAAGGCAATCCGACAGTTACACAGGGGTTTATTCCCAGTTTATTTAGCATTTCTTCTATGCCTGAGTGGGGAATTGTGTGATTATCTGCATCCTATCTGAGAGCCAGTTGGTAATCCAATGGGTGACACAGGGGTTTATTCCCAGTTTATTTAGCCTTTCTTCTATTCCTGAGTGGGGAATTGTGTCAAAAGCTTTGGCCAGTTTGAGGTATGCAGTGTGCGCCGTTTTGCTTTCAATGATTGTTTTGGTGACCTTTTCAAAAAAATCCACCAGGATGAATAAACATGACCTGCTCTTGATGAATCCAAATTGAGATGGGTCCAGTGTATGCAGGTTCCTTATATCCTGATTGATTAATTCAGAGATAAGTCTTTCCATGGCTTTGGATATGAGGGTGGTCAGACTTAAGAGTCTGTAATTACCTGGGTCTGTGGAAGGTCCTCTGTTATGCAGGGGAATGACTGTAGCTGTTCTCAATTTGCTTGGTACAAAACCCGTATGGAAACTGAGACTGAACTGTGCTGTTAGGAGTGTGTCTAAATCATGATTTATGCAATTTAAGATGCATCCAGGGATACTGACAGGACCCATCGATGCAGCATTTTTAGCTTTTGATAGCATTTTTAGGACTTGGTCTTGTGTGACAGCTAAACAAGAGGTGTTTCAGGTATATTTTGAGGGACAGATGGAGGGAAGAGAGGGGTAAAGTTAGAGCTAAGTTTATCAGCTAGTAGGTTCGCTATATCTTCAGCCTCAGTGTGTGTAACATTGTTCAGAATCAGCTCAGTACATTACTGTGTTGTGCTTTTGAGATTACAAACATAACTAAAAATGCTTTGTTATTGCCTTTGGCTTGGGTAGTTATTTTAACTTTAAACATGGCTTTGGTGGATTTTATTAAGCTCCTGAGTTGTTTGTTTATTTCAGTGACAAGGGTTCTAACATTCTGGGAATTATTCTTCTTACTTTTGATCAAAATTATTTTTCTTTTATTATAAAGCCTGTTGATAGTATGGTTGCACCATGTGGGTTTGTCTTGTAATTGTTTCTGTGGGGCACAGCTGCATCTATGCAGATGTTTACATGCTGGTATAGTGCGGTGGTATACATTTCTGTGTATTCAGTGGAGTTAACTGGGTTTGGTGAGGATTTGAAGCTTGTCAATGTATCATTTAGGAGTAGGAAGTAGTTCTTAAAGAAATTTGTAAAGGAACCTTGGGTGGAAGTGATCTCTGGTTTCTGTTTTATTTCAAAGGAGATTGCTTTATGGTCAGGCATAGCAAGTGATGAAGATACGCAAGGCATGGTGCAAGATGCTCCAGTATTAGTAAGAACAAGATCCAAGATGTTATTTCCCCTAACAGCTACTCTGAGTAATTATTCAAGGGCATCTGTGTTGACAAAGTCCAGGAATCTCTGTGTTTGTGCACTAGTGGTGTTGTAGTTTTTCCAGTCTAAAGCTGAATAGTTTAGATCACCTAGGAAAATGGTATTGCGTTCCTGTAGATAGGTGTTGTGGCTTTCTTTTGTCATAGAGAGAGTTCTATAGCTAGTTACTATATGGTACAGGAGGTTTCTGGTGGTTATTTGGACGTGAAGAAGCTCTAGTGCATCAAGCTGCTTTACCAGCCTTGATATGAGTCTCACCTGAATGTGGATTGATAGCCTCCACCTTTTTTCCCCTCCTGCACAGTAGCTGGTCTAAACATGTGGAAGGCATTATAGCCCTGTACAACCAGAGTGGTCTCTGCTATTTTAAATCATGTCTTAGTCACTACACAGACATCAATGTTTTTCAAGATGAGAAGGGCTTGTAGGGAGTGGAGTTTCTTGTTCAGACTTCTAGTGTTGATCACTAACACCTTCATATTTTCCTTTGCTTGTTTTGTTATGTTGGTAGGTTTATCAAGTTAACATTGCTTAAAAAAGGCACTATCGGGATGGACAATGTCTTTGCAATAATCAAAACCTTAGATGGTCATATGCAGGCTATCCCTGGTGATGCAATGTGGACTGTCAATTATATCTTCTCAGGCTAACAAATACTGGACCCCCTTGAATTACACTAAATCTAAGTCAGTTATTGAAGTCAATTAGCTTTTGCTCATATCATGGCATCATCCTTGGAGAAGGTAGAATGCTGCCCAGTGCTAGGTTCATATGTGCCTTGGAAGCATAGTCTGAGACCCCATCATGTCTCGCTTCATATAATCTGGGGACGTACACCTCAAGACATTGACACCAGCATGAGCTACGATAGTCATACTGGTACTTTTTGTTCCAGGACTTGAGTGCATGCATGATGGATTCTGGCACCAGACAAGCAACAAACCATCACTCTTTCCATGCTCAGCCTGGTAAACAGTGCATTTCTATGTCTTACAATGGAGGCCTGCCTTAGGGAATCAAACAGAATGTACCTGTTATCCCTCAGGTCACATCACTTAAGCCTACTTTAACTCTTCACCATTCCTACTTCTCCACTAAGATGCTTTGCTCCTTTTCACTACTCTATTTCATTCTAATGTCTCAAATATGTTGACATTTTTATACATATTGCATATTAATGCAGTGACTTTACTATGTATCCATTGCATAACTCTAATATTGTACTGCTTTAGAATCATGTCTGTGTTATTGCACTTTTGTCTATTTTGCAAGTCTGGCCAGTTTTGACCCCAGGCTGAGAGTGAAATTGGTCAGAACTGATCAGTGTTCACTCCTGGTAAACAAAGTCAAATAAATAAGTTAGTTAGTTAATTAATTAATTAATTGATTCATTAATTAATTAATCAAGCAAAACTACCTTACTGAATTAAGCTCCCTAAGCTACTCCCTCTTGTAGGAAATCAATTGGTAGTTAACACCTTGTGACCTGACTAAATGCTTTGAGAATATCTGGAATATTCCTACACTACTACACTCTGCACCACAGTATACAATCTGACTTCACATTTAAAGGCACTTATAATTTGTTTATTACAAACATGTTGCAACATCCCTCTTCCTGACACAGAACCAGAAGTTTTAGAATCGCAGCAATGAGACGTAGGCCCTGGACAACCCATCAGTATTTCTGTTGGCTATGCTAGGTTTGTGAGTTACTGTATACCAAAAAGGTTGTAGGAATAGTGCCCACTAGCACAACTTGGTTATTACCATTAGTTTGCCAACTTAAGCACTACAAAGTGGCATTAGCTGTTAATAAACTGAAGTACTGAAAAAACAAATTGTATTTCAAGGTACAGGAACCCTTCTTTGTAGTTAGACATTGTCTCTCAGTAGTCAAGTATCTCCTTTCTGCATTGCTCAGCTTCCTTCTGATATAGTACACAGGTTACTCTTCTCCCTGATGAGCTCATGGAGTTAGCACTGTCCCCCATACCTACCTCTAATGCATAGGTATAAATGATAAACTATTTAGTAAAATCAGGAGTTGTGGTCTTAATGATATGGTATCAAATTCAACCGTCTTGAAACTTAAATCTATGTATTATTTGTAAATATGGATATTGATATATTCTTTGTTGGCTGTTGGGAACTTGATTTTAATTGGTTCTAATAACTTATATATATATATATATATATATATATATATATATATATATATATATATATATATATATATAAAACACTCTCTTGGGCTAAATTCTTTTACTTGGGCATTGTTTTTATAAATTAGTTGCTGCATTTTCTGAGCTGTCAGAATCCACTCCCTTAGTATGGAATTATGATATGGACTCCTGCTCAATTAACATTCGGAAACACGGGAATCAGCCAACTGCTGTTCGGCATTCCCATGTTTGCCAAACCTACATTGTAAATTGTGAACCACCTCTCTCTCTCTATATTTATACATACATATATATATATATATATATATATATATATATACACACACACACACACACACACACACACACACACACACACACACACACACACACACACACACACACACACACGGGCCTACTTCTGTAGACCAAAATTAAACTCTACTTAAATTTAAATCAGTGAGACAAATCTGCTGAAACTACAGCTTAACGAAACTACAAACTACTGAATGATGAAACACCGAATGTTTGATATTAAACATCTCTACAGATATGCTACAGATTTTAAAATTTAAAGTGAAAAATGTACCTTTATTGACGTTTTTGAGGGGGGGGGGCAAGCCCCCTGCACCCCCATATGGGGTACTACCCCCCCACATGCCCTGCACATTTTATATACCAGCTCTGAGATCACACTACAGTGGGGAAAGATAAGGTCCAGAAACGTGTTCAAAGTTCCTTGCTTGGTGTTTCGTTGTTCAGTAGTTTGTAGTTTAGTTAAACAGTAGTTTCATCAGATTTGTCTAGCTGATTTAAGTTATAATGTACACACACACACACACACACACACACACACACACACACACACACACACACACACACACTCTCTCTCTCTCTCTCTCTCTCTATATATATATATATATATATATATATATATATATAAAAACCCATTTCACTGAGACCAAATCACCTAAAGTCATTTCACTGAATCTCATTTCACTGAATTGTAAGCTACAGACTTGATGTGGTAATGTGTAGAGTACTGTGAGGCAAGTAAAGGGTATATACCCTCATCCCCACTGTAGTGTGACCTGGAGTTAGTATATATAGCTGGGGGTGTGGGGGGTGTAGCCCCCCACTTAGTTTGGTTTTATATTGTCTAGTTTCAGTTAATGGGATACATTAGTAGTTTTTAAGTTGTGGAAGGAGCTAGGCTTTACTTTTGTGAGTTTGTTTGTGTTTGTGTTGCTATTTAGTGTTGTGAAGTGTAGCTTTGTAAGCTTTCAGTGAAATGAGTTTCAGTGAAATGACGTTTTCAGTGAAATGAACTTTAGGTGATTTGGTCTCAGTGAAACGTGTTTCAGTGAAATGGGATTTCCGTGAAGTGAATTGAAGTAGACCCATTTCATTTCACCCCAACCACATTGTTGAAAACACAAATTACTGAAAACTCATTTCACTGAGTCTCATTTCACTGAACTGAACTTAGTATATATACCACTGTGTAGAGTACTGTAAGGCAAGTAAAAGGTATATCCCCTTTTCCCCATTGTAGTGTGATCCTGGAGTTAGTATATATAGTTGGGGAGTGGGGAGCACAGCCCCCCACATTGGGGGGGGTTGTGGGCATAGCCCACCACCTTGTTTGTTTTATATTGTATTTTACCAAAAATTTCAAAACAATACATTTTAAACAATAGACATGCATAGTTGTAACACCAATGACTAACTCTCTCCAGAAGACAATATGTACTCAAACTAAGAGGGGGTCTACACCCCCACACCCCTCTAGCTATATATACTAACTCCAGGTTCGCACTACTGTGGGGAAAAGAGCATATACTTTTACTTGTCTTACAGTACTCTACATAGTGCCATACATACTAACTGCAGCTCAGTGAAATGAGATTCAGTGAAATGAGATTTAGTGAAATGAGTTTTCAGTAATTTGAGTTTTCAGCTAAGTGGTTGGGGTGAAATGAAATTCAACGAAACAAAGTAGACCCATATATATATATATATATATATATATATATATATATATATATATATATAGACATTATATACATACACACATGCATACACATATACACAAGTGTGTGCACATACGTATATATGCATGAGTTTATAATGAATAATTGCCACAAAACACATTGCAAAAAATCAATTTTTCATTAATTAATACAATCGATTTTCTGATTAAAGTGCTGTGAGAATTTTACAAACACAAGGTACTTTATACATTTTTAAAGCACAGTAACCACTTTCCACAGACAATATACTACAACCCCTCCCATCATAAAACTATCTGATTTGGACTCAAAGCTTTGGCTATTTTAGGCCTATGAGTCATGGTTTAAAAGAATGGTTGGATGAATGGTACTCAACAGCATACTATTGTGTTGCCTCTTGCTTATTAGGCATTTCAGTGGGCATTTTCAGTCACCAGGTCGAAGTGTCTACCCAAGAGATACTATTTAAATGAAAAGAAGACCTTCTTCACATCCAAACACATTATTTTTCTATGGCTGAATAGCTATTTTAAGAATTACTTAATTTTTAACTGATATAGCATACATGGTGTTCTTTACCTTAAAAATATTGCTCCCAAACCCACCTTGGATGCAGCCATATACAAGGTAAATTCCTTAGTAAAACTGAGAGCTAATAACACTTGTTCAAAACATAATACTCTTTAGCTTGTTAAATGTTTTACCTGTATAAGATATCTATTTTAATGACATCTTTCAAAGGACAGGCAATAGTAGCAAAATTATACATATTTTCTATAACATCCCATCTGGTCCAAGCAGAATCTTCACCTGGTTCTTAGTGGAGAATATGGACCATTATTTATGGCCTCCATTTTTTCTAACTGTAGTTTTACCACCCATCTTCCTATAAGCCAGAAATGTGTCTTCCCCCATTTACTTTCTTAGCATTCAAAGTCAGGTCTTCTTTCTGGTCTTACAGATTCTAATGCAGCCTGCAGATTTGGTAAGAGAAACTCACAGTCTTCTGAATGGATGACCACATCATCTAGGTATGCAGCAGCAGATCATTTGTAAGGCTTTACTACTTTATTCATCAGTCTCTGAAACGTGGCATAAACTCCATATAGGCCAAATGTTAGTTCTGTGTACTGAAACAGAACTCTGAGGTTACAAAGGTTATTTTTAATTTAGTAGGTTGGAAAGTGATGTCTGCCAATACTCCTTTATCAAGTCGGGCATTGTCAAATATCTGGCCTTACTATTTATTTACTGATTCTGGGCATGTAGTACCTATCAAACTTTGAAATGCAGTCCATTATTTTGACAGTTGTTACATCATCTAATACTTCCATCAAAATTAGAATATAGCACTATGGGGCTTCTCTATTCACTCTGTTACTTTTCTATCACTACTAGTTTGAGCATAATTTGATCTTTTTCTCTTTCTAACTGTTTCTGTGGCTCTGATATTCTAAGGTCTCAGTCTAACCTTCACTCGAGTTAATGTCTCTATTTTATGTTTCCAAGCATGTCTAAAATATGCTTTTATTTCTTAATAAAATTTCTGTTATTTGTTGTTTTTGTACTTTTAATAATGATTCCTCTATCTATACTACAGGTACATACTTTCTCGTCTTTCATGTACGAATTTCGGTTTGCAAGCTAATCACAGAACTTACTGTTCCTTTCCAGGAATTGGGTACATTAATTTGATAGAATTGTTCTGTCTTCCTCTTTCCTGCATTTATTATTTCAATAAGATCAAAAGGCCCTTGCACCTAGTTAGAAATCTGTTCTCTCTCTGGAAGGTACTAATATTAATTTGTGATCCATGGGTTCAAATTCTCTTAAGTCAGGCATTCTTATTACAAACTTGTTGTTGCATCTTGTAAGCTTTCTGCACATGATCCTTTACAAATAAATAACTAGTTTTTAGCCTATCCTGTAAACTAATGCAATGTTTTATCACATTTTAAAATAGTTCCTTCGCTTCTTCCTTATTCTATTTAGTAATATCCTACAGACCTATGGAATGCCTTCTGTACATGAGTTCAAATGGGCTAAACCCAAATGAAGCTTCTGGCAGCTCTCTTATCAAAAATAACAAGTACAGAAACAACTGGTGCCAGTTCTTACCATCTGTATTAACTACTTTCCTTAGTATAGATTTCAGTGTTTTATTAAATCTCTTTAGAAAACCATCACAATGTGAATGGCATATTGATGTTTTACACTGTTAACTTTAAAGCACTGGCATAACTGATGCAATACCCTTGAAATAAAGGATGTGTCTTGGTCAGTAAATATCTCCACAAGGATGCCCATTTTGGAGAATAGCAGTAACTGTTCTTACGCAATATCCTTACTATTCAGCTTGCCTAATGGCAACATTTTTGAAAATTTTGCAGCATAGTCCATTTTACTGAAGTTCATACTGACATCCATTGTTAAATTTTATAGCCTCACAACTTCCATAGAAATGTATTCAAATAGCACCAGCAAATGTTGGAATCATTGGTATTTTAAATTCAGGATACGGTCTAGTTTTCAGGCATTTCACACAAAAGACACAGACATTTTACAACAATGACATTATATATGGGCAATAAAATATGGCTAACACTCTTGACTTAGTTTTGTCCACTCACAGGTGACCAGCTTCATTACTAATATCTTATAATGTTTTCACAATAATAAATTATATAGACTTTCTTCTCTATTATTACGCACTCTATATACAATGTCATATTTCAATGAAAAATATGGTAAGAAGAAGTGGAAACATCTTGTTTACTGCCTTACTCTATAACCTTAGTTATAATCTCTCTTACTCAAACTATTAAAGTTTATGTGGTTTGTCTATAAGCTCACTAACTCAGCCTTTCATTCTTTACAAGCGTGTCTTTAGGTATAGCTTCCTCTCCCCAAAACACGTGCACTATAGTTTCTTCTATGTCTTCTCCTAAAGAGTAGTTCTGAAAAAAGAACTACTTTATGCTCTAACTTGTTCCCTTTTTTCTTTAGCTTTCTGATCTTCTTAGACAGAAATGGGATTAGAACTCTACATTTTCCTACCTCTCACACTTTTAGTACTTAATATCATCCCTTTTGTTTTGAGGGTCTTCACTTAAATGCCTTTTTGTCTATTTTGGCCTCTTTGTTTTGGTACTAACACTTTTTAAGTCTCAGAGCAGCTATCTGTCTTGTGCTGCTTTTTACTTTAGAGTTTTCTATCAGTTCACCTTCAATTTCTATACTTACATCTCTGACAGTTTTAGGTTTCTGTTGCTCCATCTTCAGAACAAGTTTCTGGTAAAAGACTGAAATTTTGTTAGTGTTAAAGTACAACCATATTATAGCCCTTTTGTTGTGTCTGTGATAACTTCTTACTCTTGGTTTTGATTGTGGATCTCTATAAGTGTCAGTATCTTGCTCTCTCCATTCTTATTAAATGGTCACATCAAGCTGCTGCTTTATTCTTTGTTATTAGGTATATTGGGTGTATCAGCTTGCCACAATGTGTCTAAGGGTTCTTCCCCTTCCATATTTCTCCAGTGCCTTAAAATGGTGAAAATCTTTTCGTAGTATAACACATTATAATGTCATGAATCAAGTCAGGACCTACAAATACAGAATGCAAAAGTCTTCTTAGAAATGTTTGAATTTCTATATGTGTGTGGGGATATACATACAAGATGCATAGTTTTCCTAGAAGTGTTTGAATTTCTTTATGTGTGATGATGCACGTTTTCCTAGAAGTGCTTACATTTCTCTTTGTGTAAAGAAATGATCCCTTTTATCACCACTGATGCATATCATCTCTGACTTTTGCTTATTCTTGACCTTAAACTTACATACCAGGATACCTTTGATGACAGCAGTCATACTTCTGGAGTCTAAAAGAACTTGAACTTTTTTCCTTCCAAATTGTAATACATTTAGTAGTTTGGTTGCAGCACATTTCCACAATGCTGACTTGATTATTCTAGCTGCAGTATTATCACATTTCAGAAGACCAGTTTCATTTATTGCATGCTTATTGGTTTTCACATTTCTACTACTAGTGGAACAGTTCAAGTAAAATAATAATCATTCAACACGTCTGAATGCAATGAAGTAGCAGTTCCAAAGGTTGATAAAACAGTATAAAAAGTTAAATAAACAGCATAAAAAATGTTAAAACCATCCAAGAAAAAGACAAGCGCTTTAACACCTATCCTGGTGCTTCTTCAGATCTAATAAAATAGGTATAAAATACTGCTTAAATACACACAGTTTCAGGTCTACCTCTTAAGGTCACATGACATAGTAATTTAGACCCTTCCCTCTGTCACGTTTCAAAACATTCTGTTTTCTTAGTGCTAACATCACCACCTCTAATGCTGACACTAAAACATTGTAGTACAATAAACTTAAACTTATGGGTACTTCCTGCAACTAAAATATGTTTTGACGGTGCATTTCTTTTATCCTTTCTAACCACAGTATAAATGTGTTCACGTACACGGTCTTTCAAAGCTCTGTTATTTTTACCAATGTAAAAACTTTTACAAATAGTACAGTTAGCTAGATAAACAAGATTACAGCTCTTATACTCTGCCAAGAAATTCAATTTATAAACTTGCTTAGTGTCAGGATGCTCAAATCTGTGAGTAGTTTAAATAAACTGACACATATTACAATCTCTACATGGGTGAGTTCATATTCTATTAGTAATCCTTGTTTTCTTCTGAATATATTTATAAGACAGCATTTTTCTCAAAGAAATATTGTTCTTAAAGCAAAACTTAGGAACCACACCTAAAATAGTTTTGTTTCTATCATCACATGTAAGGACATGCCAATGTTTTTTAATAATTTCACAGAAAGAACTAACATCATTTGAGAAGGTAATGCTCATTCTCAGAGTGGCCCCTTGTGACACCCTAGAACTCTTAGCCTCTGGGTCTTGATGAGAGAAATATGGTTTGGCCTGGGCATTGCTATTAGATAGAACCGCTTGTCATATTACATCTATTTCATGCTACTGGTAGCCTCTGCAATGCCCCTGCACTGGGTCAGTAATCAAGGAGCCTCAATCCTCACCACTGGCAACAGTGAGGGACATGCACAATGGGAGGATGACAAGTACACACACAATAAAGTACATTTTTCCTTCAAAGCATACAGATCACAGTCAGTCTGGGCCTGGTTTCTCCCTCTTTCTCCAGATACCCAATAAGACTCCCAATGGCATAGCTATAGAGTTGAGTCCTTAGCCAGAGTTCCAAGCCAAGTCCTCCCAACACTCTTTCTGTCCAATCAGTGCTTCATGTCCCTGCCCAAGTAGCTAACACACATACACATGCACACACACACACACACACACACACACACACACACACACACGCACACACGCACACGCACACGCACACACACACACACGCACACACACACTTTGAAATTCGATTTATACAAAAACACACACCTAGGGAAGGCTGGCACAGGTTTATTAGCTATGCCCCCTTATGCCCAGACTATTAGATAGTTATCACTGCCACCAGAACCCCTTATCAGCTACTTTAAGGCCAGTACCAAAGCGTGATCAATCGTACTGTGTAATATTACTATTATCTAAGTGGTAAGTATGACCAAAACTTGCAATGCTATTTAGGAGTGGCCTGTACAGTGTCACCAAATACATACAGTGGATATAAAAAGTGTACACACCCCTGTCAAAATGCCAGGTTTTTGTGATATAAAAAATGAGACCCCAATAAATAATTTCAAAACCTTTCCCACCTTTAATGTGACCTATAACCTGTACAATTCAGTTGAAAAACAAACAAATCTGTTAGGGGGAAAAATATAAAAAATAAAAATGTACAATAAGCTGGTTGCATGGGAGTGCACACTCTTAAACTAATACTTTGTTGAAGCACCTTTTGATTTAATTACAGCATTCAGTCTTCTTGAGTAGGAGTCTATCAGCATGGCACATCTTGACTTGGCAATATTTGCCCACTCTTCCTTGCAAAAGCTCTCCAAATCTGTCAGATTGCGAGAGCATCTCTTGTGCACAGCCCCCTTCAGGTCACTTCACAGATTTTCTATTGGATTTAGGTCTGGGCTCTGACTGGGCCATTCCAACACTTTAATTTTCTTCTGGTGAAGCCATTATTTTGTTGATTTGGATGTATGCTTGGGGTCATTGTCGTGTTGAAAGGTGAAATTACTCTTCATCTTCAGCTTTCTAGCAGATGCCTGAAGGTTTTGGGCCAAAAGTGACTGGTATTTGGAACTGTTCATAATTCCCTCCACCTTGATTAAAGCCCCAGTTCCAGCTGAAGAAAAGCAACCCCAAAGCATGATACTGCCACCACCATGCTTCACTATGGGGATGGTGTTCTTTTGGTGATGCAAAGTGTTGTTTTTGCATCAAACGTACGTTCTGGAATTGTGGCCAAAAAGTTCAATATTGGTCTCATCAGACCATAACACATTTTCCCACATCCTTTTGGGAGACCTGATGTATTGTTTTGCAAATTTTAGTCAGGGCTGGATGTTTTTCTGTGTAAGAAAATGCTTCCCTCTTGCAACCCTACCCCATAGCCCAATCATATGGTGAATATGGGAGATTGGTGTCACATGTAGTACACAACCAGTACTTGCCAGAAATTTCTGCAGCTCCTTCAGTGTTGCTGTAGGTCTCTTGGCAGCCTCCCTAACATCTTGTCTTTTCATCAGTTTTTGGAGGGACATCCAATTCTTTGCAACATCACTGTTCTCCCATATTTTCTCCACTTTTTGATGACTGTCTTCACTGTGTTATATTGTATATCCAATGCTGTGGAAACTTTTTTTGTACCCTTCTGACTGATAACTTTCAACAATGAGATCCTTTTGATGCTTTGTAAGCTCTCTGCGAACCATGGCTTTTGCTGTAGCAGGCAACTGATTAAATGTCAGGAAAATCCTACTAGGACAGCTAAACTTTATTTGGGTTAATCAGAGTATCTTTAATTGATGGCAGGTGTGTACCCAAGAAGACTGAATGCTGTAATTAAATCAAAAGATGCTTCAAAAAAGTATTAGTTTAAGGGTGTGCACACTTATGCAACCAGCTTATTGTACATTTTTTATTTTTTATATTTTTCCCCTAACAGATGTGTTTGTTTTTCAACTGAATTGTACAGGTTATATGTCACATTAAAGGTAGGAAACGTTTTGCAATGATTTATTGGGGTCTCATATTTTTATATCACAAAAACCTGGCATTTTAACAGGGGTGTGTACACTTTTTATATCCACTGCATGCCAGTACTGTAAGAGCTTAAATATCTCAAAACAAACCAGCCACAAAGATGGGTTTAAACATATTTAATAATAAATAATAAAATAGCAAGATAATACTCAATCAACACAGTAGCTACAGAGTTCAGAATCACAGGAAATATTTTAAAACAACATTGCAGGACACTCTCAAATAAATACAGAAAACATCTAAACTAATCTTTACTATATTCCTATCTATATTTAAAAGATACTATGCCCTAAATAACTTACTTACGATGCAACAAGCAGGGAGAAGTGCTAAATGGATGTTTCTAGGCCCAAAACAAGATACAAAATGCAAACTCTCTCTCTCTTTGAGAGAGTTCTTAAATCACTATCACATATTACTGCTGGGTTAGCTTGGATGACATCATTTTTTGTCACCTGACTTTAGTTTTCAAGCTAAACCAGAAACTAACATCTGTGTTAAAAATACATATCTTTCAGATGTGGAGCTACTAGGAAGTCACAGAGCAATAAAACACTTTACATTTTAAACATAGTAAATACTTCTCTCCAGGACAATAGAAAAAAACTTCTAGCTCTAGACATCCTGTCTGCGTGCTGCATTGAAATTAACTTTTATAGCACATTGTAAAGCACTTAATTTCACCTTATTTTTTGAAGTTTTGTAAGTAAATCTTCTATGTTCTAGCAGGGTATGCTGTGGTTACATTCTTGAAGCTCAGTGCATAACGTACAGTTCTGTATAAATCATATCAGTATTCACAAATGACAAAGAATTATTTACAAAATTCCAGATAGCTGGGCTGGCAGTGTCACATTTCTTCCCTCCCCAAAACCTCAAGCTAGTTTTTCAAGTGACCCTTAGAAACGTTGCTGGAGAGGGTTGAGCCTATCTGGGAATACCTTACCCCTTTCCCTGTCTTGACAGCCCATCTGCGTTGGCACTGCTAACCCCACTGTGGTGTTGTACTGTCATATCAGGTGCCTGCAACCCTAGGCTCCACCTTAGTAACTTGCCATGTTGCTGGGTGGCTCGATGTAGCCATGTTAAGGGATTGTAGTCTGTAACTGCAGTGAATTTCCTTCCATACAGATAAGGCTGATGTTTCTGCAGTGCCCCCACTATGGCTAGGAATTCCTTTTCTACAGCTGCATAGCATTCCTCCCTGGGTTGGAGCCTATGACTGAGATATAACACTGGGTGCTCTTCTCCCTCTGAGGACACCTGCTAAGTACAGCCCCCACACCATGGTTTGAAGCATCACCCTGCATAACAAATTCTTTGCTGCAATCTGGACTGGCTAATACAAGGTCCTCCCAAAGCTCCTTTAAACTTCTGGAATGCCTGCTCACATGCTGGGGTCCATGCTACCTTATCTGGCCTGTTTTTCCCTTTTCAGGTCTGTAAGGGGAGCAGCTATGGTACTATAACTGGGGACAAACTTTCTGAAGTACCCCGCTGTCTCTAAGAATGCTCTTACCTGATTTTTGGTAACAGGGGCAGGCCATACCTAAATGGCTTACACTTTGGCAGGTTCTGGCCTGATCTTACCACTCCCCACTCTGTGTCCACGGTAGGAGACCTCTGTCATATCCACCTGACATTTGCTGGGCTTAATGGTCAACCCTGCCCTCTGTAGTCTGACCAGCACCTCCCTGACATGCTGAATATGCTCTCACCTGGAATGGCTGTAAATGGCAATATCATCTAGGCAAGCAAGGGCAAAATCTCCTGCTAGATACAATCTACAAGCCACTAGAAAGTCACTGGGGCATTTTTCATCTCAAAGAGCATCTTCATGAACTCATATAAGCCAAAAGGAGTCACAAAGGCTGACCTCTCTCTAGCACTGGGAGTCAAGGGCACCTGCCAGTTACCCTTGGTAAGATCAACAGTGGTAAGATACTTAGCTCCACCCAGCTGCTCCAGGCCTTTATCTGTCCTAGGCAAGGGGTAAGCATCTGACTCTGTGTGACTATATAATTTCCTGTAATCCACACAGAACCTGGTGCTGCTATCCTTCTTTGGTACCAGCACCACTTGGGAGGCCTAGGGACTGCTGGACTCCTGAATTTACCCCTAGTTCCAACATTTTCTGTATCTCCTCTCTCAGAGTCTGTTTGACTCCCTCGGGCACCCTATAAGGGGGCTGCTTAATAGGCCTTTGGGGTCCTGTATCCACATGGTGTTGCACCAGGTGGATGCACCCTGGTTTCCCAATGAACATGTCCCCAAACTCCTGTAACACTACTCGGATTTCTCAAACCTGGGTAGGGGATTAGCTGCTGGGACATTGCTACCCCTTCCACTGAGGTGTTAGTTCCAGCCTCACTGAGAAGATTAGTCACCAGATCCCCCTCAGACTCCTCCTGCCATCCACTGCAAATACTCAGCACAAGGGCCTCCCTATCATGGTAAGGTTTCATCAAGTTAACTTGGTACAATTTGTGCCCCTGCCTCCTGCCTAACAGTTCGACCATGTAGTTAACATCACTGACCATCCTCACTACCTTGTAGGGTCCCCCCCACAGGCTGCCTGCAGCTTGTTGTATCTGACAGGAATGAGAACCATTACCTGCTGCCTTACAGTATACTCTCTAGCTTGAGCATCCCTGTTATACCAGACCTTTTTTTGCTGTTGGGCTTCTGCCAGGTTCTCCTGGGCCAAGCTCATGAGTTCCCTGAGCTTTGTCCTGAGATTTAGGACACATGCCACAACAGACTCCTTGTGGGATTCACACTCACCCTCCTACTCATCTGGAATCACATCTAGAGGTGCCCTCACCCTATGCCCATACAACAAGTCAAACTGTGAAAAACCTGTGCATTCCTGGGGCACCTCTCTGTAAGCAAACAACACATGGGGCAAATATTTGTCCCACTCCCTCTTGAACGGGTCTGCAAATTCCTGTAGCATGGACTTGAGTGTAGAGTTTAACCTCTCAACAAGACCATTTGTCTGAGGATGGTAGGGGGTGGTCTTTAGGTGCTTCATCCCACAGTGCTTACACAGACAAACCAGCAGGTCTGGCATGAAATTGGCACATCTGTCACTCAGTATTTCTTTTGGGAAACCTATCCTACTGAAAATCTCTAACAAAGCATTTGCCACCTTTCTGTCTCAGTGGAGGACAGAGCCACTGCCTCATGGTATCTGGTAGCATAATCTACTACCACTAGGATATACTTTTTCCCTGTGAAACTTGGGTACTCAGAGGCCCCACAATATCCATAGCTACCCTATGAAATAGCTCCTCAATAACAGACAAAGGCATTAAAGGAGCTTTCACCTTCTCTCCTGCCTTGCCTCCCTTTTGGCACTGCTCACAGGTCCTGCAGTACCCTGTTACATCTCTGGAAATCCCAGGCCAATAGAAGTTCTGCATAATACGTCTCTTTGTATGTTTTGTGCTCATATGACCTGCAAAGGGAATATCATGGGCTATGGCTAGAATTGTCAGATGGTCGGCTCTGGGCACTACCAACTGTTGTATTCTCTCAACCTCTAGCCTTCCCTCAGGGGTCCACTCTCTATACTGTAACCCTTTGTCCCAGTATACAGATCCCCTTCCCTTGCAAATCAGGTGCCTCACTAGCTACCTCCCTCAGGACTTGTAATGTAGGGTCTGAGAGCTGAGCCTGCCTCAACTCTCTTAATAACCCTTCCCAGCTCCCCTTCCAGAGGAAGTCTGGCATCCTCTGACAGCGGTGCCTCACTGTCAGCCTGGGTACTACTACTCACCTCTGCCTTTAAAGTCACTCTGTCCAAGGGAACAATAGTACCCACAAGCAGCTGTGACTCACCTTCAATCTCCCTGCTACAGGGTATCTCCCTCCCTGAAGTAATCACCTCACCAGTCCTGGCTGTAAGTGTGCAGTCTCTCTGGGTCTCCCCCAGGCTACCAGACCCACATGCTTGTCTCCAAGCCTGACTGCGTGTAACTGCATGAACATATGGTACTGCATTATCAAAATCATCCCCTATCAAGACATTTGCAGGAATACCCTCAAACACACCTACTTGCTGGCTTCCTTTTCCACCCTCCCAGGCAAGGTGAACCGTAGCCAAAGGTATTTGGAATGGGGTCCCTCCTAAAGCTCTGACTGGAGTAGACTTCCCAAGCAAGTAGTGCTCCTCTGTAACCATTGCAGGCTTCACAATGGTTAGGTCAGAGGCTGTGTCTCTCTTAGCCATGGCCCCTTTCCCACTCACTAAGATAGGATATAACCTCTTGTGGTAGTTTGGTACCTTTGTTGTCTCGAGACAACCTACTGTTGGCATTTTGTCATTTCCATGTACTGTCTCTCCCACCTTTTGTCCCTCACCTTGCCTCCATGGACATCTATATGCTACATGACCCCATTGGTTGCATTTAAAACATTTACACCTTTGTCCTGGACATGTAACTGGACTAGTGGCTTCCCCTGCTACTGGCAGACTCTGTTGGGGCAGTCTGGGCTGCCCACCATGGGTTCTCTTAGACCCATGAGCAGCACTGTGTGTCTGTTTCCTGTGCAGTGATGCTCTGCTTGCTAGGTATAGATCTCCCTTCTTCCCCAACTCATCTGTGGTAATGCATTGTCTATCAGCTAACCAGATTCTCATGCCCTCAGGCAAAGTGCTAAGGGCTTGTTCCCTCACCAAAAGGTCAGGCCATCAAAAATGGTGACATGACATCCACTCACCCACCTATGAAAATAAGTGCTTAGTTCAGCAATATAGTCCCACATATTTTCATCTGCCTTGCGTCTATGCTCATGAAACTTTTTTTCTATAAGCTTCAGGTGTTAACTTAAAGCATTCTAACACATTTTGACTGTATTTTAATTTAAGCAGTCAGTATCAGACAGTTGCGAAATTGCAGCTACAGCTTTACTATGGAGTAAGGGGGTCAGAAACTATACCCAGAGCCCTTGGTCAACATTATACTGTTTACATACCCTCTCAAACATATGAAAGACGCTATCAAAATTCTCCCTCTCTGTAAATTGTGGAAGAAATTCACTGACCTTTGTTGCTTCTGGGGTTCGGTTACTCCCTTCCCCATTACCTCCATGACTCTGGTGAAGAGTCACCATCTCCTTCTCATGTTGCCTCTGCCTCTCCTTCTCCTCAGCTTCCAGGTGTCGCAGTGTCTCATTTTCCTCACCCTTCAGACGTTGCAGTTTCTCATTTTCCTCAGTCTCTAGATGCCTGTCTCTCTGCTGCCTCTATTTCCAAACGCTTAGCCTCTAGCTAAAGTCTCTTTAATTCCAGATGAATTTTTAAGTTCTCTGTGGAAAGGTTGAGCTGTCCATTTTCTAAGAGTTGTACATCTCCAAGGCCAGTGTGATTGTCCTCCTAGTTGCTATTGTGTGATGCAGCTGTGACTAAAGTTGCAATCATGTCTGTTTTAGTCAGGTTGGCATGCACCAGTCCTTTAGCCTGGCACATTTCAGCCAACTGGCTCCTTGTCAGCTTGCCATACTCCTCTGCTGACATGCTTGCCTGCTCTCCCTGATTAACTAAGCTAACAAAAAAAAAATAAAACAATTGTGATATGAACTCTGAATGTTCACTGTGTAGTTGATTGACAGTACAAACACCTTCAGCGACCACTGTACACAGGCTACAAGAATTCAATATCCACACCACTACAAGCCAATTAATATATGATGTGGGTATCTCACCACTGTCAACCAATTAATATGTGATGTTGATATCCCACCACTGCCAACCAATTAATATGTGACACCCCTGCACTGGCCCAGTAATCAGGGAGCCTCAATTCTCACCACTGGCAACAGTGAGAGGACGTACACAATGGATAGATAACAAGTACACACACAATAAAGTACAATTTCCCTTAAGAACACACAGAGATCACAGTCAGTCTGGGGCTGGTTTCTCCCTCTTTCTCCAAATTCCCAATAAGACTCCCCACTGGCACAGCTATAGAGTTGAGTCCTTAGCCAGTGTTCCAAGCCAAGTACTCCCAACACTCTTCACACACACACACACACACACACACACACACACACACACACACACACACACACACACACACACACACACACACACACACACACACACAAACACACTTTGAGATTTGATTTATACACAAATACACACATGGGAAAGGCTGGCACAGGTTTACTAGCTATGCCCCTTATGCCCAGACTATAAGGTAGTTATCACTGCCACCAGAACGCCTTATCAACTACTTTAAGGCCCTTACCAAACAGTGACCAATCTTACTGTGTAATGGTACTATTATCCAAATGGTAAGTGTGACCAAGACTTGCAAGGCTATTTAGGACTGGCCTGTACAGTGTCACCAAATACATATGCCAGTACTCTAACAGCTTAAATATCTGAAAACAAACCAGCCACAAAGATGGGTTTAAATATATTTAATAATAAATAATAAAAGTACAAGACAATACTCAATTAACACAGTAACTTCAGAGTTCAGAATCACATGAAATATTTTAAATCAACATTACAAGACAGTCTCAAATAAATACAGAAAACATCTAAACTAATCTCTGCTATATTCCTATATATATCAAAAAGATACTATGCCCTAAATAACTTACTTATGGAGCAACATGCAGGCAGAAGTACTGAATGGATGTTTCTAGGTCCAAGACAAAATACAAAATGCAAAGTGTCTCTCTGACAGAGTTCTTAAATCAATATCACATACTACTGTTGGGTTAGCTTGGATGACATCACTTTTTGTCACCTGACTTTAGTTCCCATGCTAAACCAGAAACTAACATCTCTGTGTTAAAAATAGATATCTCTCAGATGTGCAGCTGCTGGGAAGTCATAGAGCAATAAAACACTTTACATTTTAAACAGAGTAAATACTTCTCTCCAATACAATAGAAAAAAACTTGCAGCTCTAGGCATCCTGTCTTCTTGCTGCACTGAAACTAACTTTTATAGCACATCATAAAGCACTTAATTTCAACTTATTTTCTTGAAGTTTTGTAAGTTAATCTTTTATGTTCCAGCAGGGTATGCTGTGGATTCTTGAAGCTCAGTACATAACATACAGTTCTGGACAAATCATATCAGTATTCACAAATAACATAGTACAGTTCTGTATAAATCATATTAATATTCGCAGATGACATATAATTAGTTACAAAATTCCAGACAACTGGGCTGGCAGTGTCACAGCCTCTACTACTAAAATCATTTGCCAGCTCATCAAAAGCAGATACCATACAGTCATCATCTGCATTGAGCCTGGCATACCTAAAGAACTGTCCTTTTAAAACATTCCTGGGAATATGTTCTGGGTGCATACTCTGCCTACATAAAATACTACATTTTTTAGAAGATTTTCTGTAAACTTGAGTGTCTAAATCATTCACAGGTTCATAGGTGTGTACCAGGCTAATGGCTCTGGAGCCTTTACAAGCCTAGCCAAAACAATTGCCCAGGCACTGTGCCACCCGATGTTAGTTTACAGTGCCCCTATCCAGTAGGGCAACTGGAGTGATCCCTGGGGTGAACTTTCTGTTACCCAGCCACTCGTCAAGATTTCTCTTGAAGAGGGCCAGTGAGGTGATCTGCTTGACATGAATGGGAAGCTAATTCCAGAGTATGGGCAGTCTTTGGGAGATGAACCTGTCCCTCCAGCATGTTCTGTTAATTGCGGTAATGAGATTGTGATCTCTAAAGCATGTGGCATAGGGGGACTGGGATTTCTTTAGGTGTAGCACTTCAAGTAGGGCTGGGTCAGACATGGCTTTGTAAGTCAAGCAGAGATCACCTCTAAGTAGACGATAAGAGACTGAGAACAGCTGAAGTTTCTTGAGTCTGTCCATGTAGGACATGTGTTTAAGGCCTAGGATCCTTTTTGTGAGGTACGTTTGTGGCCTCTCCAGCTGTTGTGTCTGGTCAGGTATATGCCAAACGGGGTGTTATACTCAATGATTGGTCTAATGAGGGATGGGTAGAGAGGGATGATGACCGCTTTCTTCCTGGATGCGAAACCTTTGGTTATGTAGAAAGACTTTCTGACTACAGTGGCAATGTGGTGGTCGAAGGTGAGGTGGCTGCTGATCTGGTTGCCCAGATCTCTCATGGCCCCTTCAGTGTTCAGTGGGCTCCCATCAATGTGGTAATTTGTGGGAATTGAGTTTTTTTTCCAAAGGGATGATAACGCATTTATTGGTGTTAAGCTTCAGGCCATGGTTCCGAGACCTGTCATTGGTCTCAGAGAGGCCCTTTTGTAGGATGTCTGCATCACTTGGGGAGTTGATAATGACTCCTAGCTTGCAGTCATCAGTAAACTTGGTCAGCCAGAGTCCTTCTGTGTTGGCCTGGGCTTCTGAGAAGTAGATGCCAAACAGGAGAGGGCCCAGGACCAAGCCCTGTGGGACTCCACTCATGACTGGTCAACAGTCTGACTTGGAATCTGCAACTTTCACTCTGTGGGTCCTGTCTGAGAGCCAATTTGCATCCCACCTAGTGATGTAAGGATTGATGCCTAGTCTGGTGAGTTTATCAATGTTACCTGAGTGGGGAATGGTATCAAAGGCCTTGAACAGGTTGAGGTAGGCTGTATGCACTGCCTTACCCTCATCCACAGCCTTGGTGACTGCCTCGAAGAAGTCATCCAGGTTCAGCAGGCAGGATCTCCCCTTGACAAAGCCAAACTGTGTGAGGTCAAGAGTTTGGAGACTGCCTATACCTATGTTAAGCAGGTCTATGATGATGTGCTCCATATCTTTGCATACCAGACACATCAGGCTAATGGAGCAATAGTTCCCAGGGTCTGTAGTTGCTCCCCCTTTACAGAGTGGGATGACTGTAGCAGTGCGCCATTCATTAGGGACATAGCCTAGGGTAAGGCTGTGACTGAACAGGGCACACCGATGTGATGCCAGTTCATTTTGTAGCTCATGCAGGATGCAGACAGGGATATTATCAGGTCCCATGGATGCTGTATTCTTGGCTTTGGACAATGCAGCTTTTACCTGTGCCACAGAAATGGTGAAAACCAGGCTTTCTTCTGGTATTGTGATAGGGCCCTTGGGGGGAGGGGTAAAGTTGGCACTGAATCTGTCAGCCAGTATGTTGGCTATATCTGTTGGCTCACTATAGGAGGTGCAATTGTGCAATACCTCAATGCAAATCTGGGTATTGCCTTGGAGGTTTTTGATATAGCTGTAGAAGGCTTTGTGGATGTTTTTGGTGTCAGCTGCAATTCTGCCTTCATAGCTGGCTTTAGAGGATTTGATAAGGGAGCTCAGCTTTTTGTTGAGACTGATAAGGGAGGTTTTCCAGTCTTGTGACTTCATTTTTTTCTGCAACAGTTTCTTCCTTCTGTTGTAGAGTTTACTGATGGCTGGGGACCACCAGATTGGCTTCCTCTTTTTGGAGTAGTGCGTCTTAGTTCTATTTGGTATGGCAAGGTCCATGCAATTGTGTACATGCTCAAAGAGTGCATTGGTGTATGATTCAGCAGTCATTCAGTTATTTTCCATTGGCATGGGTGCTGAGAAGTTAGCCACCTCTGTTTTTAGCAGCCTAGAGTTGGCTTTAGAGAAGTTTTTCAGGATGGTCACCTTAGCAGGCATTGTAGGTGACATGGAGATTTCCATGATGATCAGTTTGTGGTCGGACTTAACCAAAGAGGAATTGACTACAGATGTGGAGCAATGGTCTCCCATGTTGGTGATAACCAGGTCGAGGATGTTGCTTTCTCCAGTGGGAGGCAAAATGAGCTGGTCCAGGGCATTGGAATTGATAAATTCCAGAAAGCATTGGGCATGAACATTGGTACATGAATAGTTTCCTCAGCTGATGGAAGGGTAGTTGAAGTCACCCAGTATGAGAATATTGGGTTGGACATTGATAGATTCCAGGGTGCTTAGGAACTTGGAGTGAGAATCTAGGGACATGTTTGGGGTTCTGTTGCAGGCTATGACTTGTATCGCCATCTTACCCAGTGTTAGTTGTACCTGAAGTATCTCAGATGCATTATGCTGGGCTACCAGTCTAGAGGTGTGTGTATCCTTTAAGAATATGGAGACACCACCGCCTTTGGAGCTTCCGGCCATATTCAGGGGCCGAAAGGTATGGAATGAGTTGTAATCTGGAAGCACAGGTGTGCTTTCTGCCTCTTTAAACCAGGTCTCCGTTACAGCACAGATGTCGACATTCTTCATTTTGAGGAGAGCTTCGAGCGAGTGCATCTTGAGATTTAGACTTCTAGCACTGAGCAGCATGACCCTCAGATTGCATTTGTTTGTAGCTATTATGCTGGAATTTTGGTCTTTGGAACACTGCCTAAAAAAAGACACTATAGTGGTGGCAAGAGCCTTAGCCAGTACCCGGAATCCCAGCGGTGACAGATTCAGGCTGTTTTTGGCAAAGCATTGAGGTCGGTTGATCATGTCATGCCAGGCAGACAGATACTGTATCCCCTTAGAATGACAATAGAAACTTAGCCAATTGTTGAAGTCAATCATTTTCTGCTTGTACTGTGGTATCATTCTGGGTGACGGTAGAATACTGCTCAGGGCTAGGGTCATACCTGCCTGGGCCACATAATCCAAGAGTTCCATCACATCTCTTTTCATGTAGTCTAGGGAGGTATGTCTCAGGTCATTCACACCCACATGGACAATGACTGAGTCATATTTGTACTTGTAGAGTGACCTGAGTGCATGTGTTATGTGGCGGATCCTGGCACCTGATAGACAACTGACTGTCACCTTCGCCTTGTTCAATCTAGTGAGTGGGACATCAGTGTGCCTCACAATTGAGTCTCCTATGATTAGTACATTGGGCAAAATGTTTTGCCTTAAGGGCTTAGGTTTAGTGGCACAATGTGTTGATGAGCTATGTGTTCTGGGGTTGGTGTTGTGTTGTGGTGGCCGAGTGTGTTTCTGTCTCGAGGATCTCTGTTGTTTGGATAAATTTTTATTGACAGCCTCCATGAAGGTGGGTGTATGGTTTGTGTTTCTATGTGTGGGTTGTGATGGTTGGTGTTTTGGAGGGCTGTGTGTTCTATATAGTGAGTTGCAGGTGTTGACCTTCTACTCTTGACCAGCTAGTGTGGTCTTGGTTGGAGCGTGCACTGCTTCCAGTTTGGTGATATAAGTACATCTCTCACATGTATGAGTGTTGGGAGGTAAGAGGAGAGGGTTGTCTGTGTACATTAGACCGTTGCTACACTGTCTCAGAATGCCCCAAGTGCACCAGGTTAGCAGGAGAAAGCACAGGAAGTTGCCCTACAATCATACCGGGAGGTTTGGTCATAACTAATAGTACTGGTGCTGTTACTGTGTAGGAACACCTAGTGCTGATAGCACCTAAGTGTGCTACAATAAATGCTACAAAAGCCTGTCAAGGTGCTAGCCGATTAAGCTAACTGAAGTGCAAGAAATAAAAGAACAACCACGTTCTATGGGAAAAAACTGAAGAGCAGACTTTCTGGCACCAGTAATAGTTTACCTCAGCTGAGCGCCACTATGCGGTGCGCAAACCCACGCAAACACAGGCTTTTAAACCAGAAAGTTGAAAGGGATGGAAAAACTGCCCAAATGGCCAATAAACTACAATTTCTGGACCAGAAACCACTCCTCTTGTGGTAGATAGGCTACCTAGTACTTACCACTCCCACTGATAAGCTAGAAGGCTTCCCTCCAACACAGAAAAGTCTGGGGGGGGCTCAGAAACTTACAAAACAGTCCTGGATACAGTAAATCTGTGTCTGGACTAGAGTAGTTAGAGGAAAGGTGGGAAACAAGCTTAGAACTTTTTTTTTTTTGCAAAAAATCAGTTAAAACGGAAGAAAAAACACTTTAAATGCAGTACAAGCTAGCACACTTGAGTGTGTAGCAATATTAAGGCAAATACAATTTAAATAAATGCAGATAAATTAAAACTGACAAAAAAAACAAGTGCAGAGAGCAGTAAATTATGAAAAAAATCAAAATAGAGGCACTTAGAGTATCTCTTTCCCCTTCTTGTTGCTCTTGTAGTTTGCAGGATGCCAAAACTGGATCCGCGGAGCTTAAACAAGTGCAAACCCATGAAAACACGGGCTTTTAAACCAGAAAGTTGAAAGGAATGGAAAAACTGCCCAAACAGCCAATAAACTAGAATTTCTGCACCAGAAACCACTCATCTTGTGGTAGATACACAACCTAATGCTTATCACTCCAACTGATAAGCTAGAAGGCTTCCCTCCAACACAGAAAGGTCTGGGGGGCTCAGAAACTAATAAAACAGTCCTGGATATAGCAAATCTGTATCTGGACTAGGTGAGTTATAGGAAAGGCGGGAAACAAGCTTAGAACTTTTTTTGTTTTTTTTTTGCAGAAAAGCAATTAAAACAGTAGCAAAACACTTTAAATGCAGTACAAGTTAGCACATTTGAGTGTGAAGCAATATTAAAGCAAATACAGTTTAAATAAATGCAGATATACAGGATCAAACCATTCCTAACCCCACTTGCCAGAACTGCCATTGCCCGCACTCATCTACTATCTACCCTTCTCTATGCCTCCCCACTTCTTACCAACTTAAATAAAACTGATCTTAACAAACTCTCTAGCTGTTACAATCATATAGTTAGATTTGCAACTGGCTTGCTCTATAGAACACATCATTGTATAAACCTAAATAATCTTAGCTGGCTAGAACTGCCCAGGTTAATTTTGTACAACCAACTTATAGTAGCTCATAAAGTACTTTACCAACCTGAAAAAACATCTGCACTTAAAAACACCATCTACCCCTACTGCAACCCCAGACCACTTCACTCATCTAATAGACTTGTAGTTCAGACTGTCAAAGCCAACAACTCCGCTGGTGACTCTCTGTTTGCCAACTCTGTTGGCAAAACTTGGAACTCACTGCCTGCTGACATTACTCTACAGTCATTCCTAACTCAATTCAAGAAAAGTCTTAAGCAGCATTTCAGTTCTCATTGGTTATGTCCTTGCTCCAAGCCTGACTAAATCTTTAGTTATATTAGTGTAACAATATTATTTCACCTGCAATTAACTTGTGATGTACTTTCTTACACTATTTCACAAGTTTGTGCGCTTGTTTAACTTGCTTGTCTCTACAGTAAGAAAGTTTAAGAAAAGTTTAAGAAAACTGTTCTTAATTTGTACTATGTATGTTTTTATTTTGTAACTACCTTTGGAGCTTTTCTCCCTGGGCCTCCCCTGAAAATGGACATGTATCCAGTCAGACTATCCCGGTCAACAAATGTAAAAGAAAATAAATAACATAAATAAATAAATAAGTAAAGATAAATTAAAAACAACAACTAACAAGTGCAGAGAGCAGTAAATTATGAAAAAATCAAAATGGAGGCACTTAGAGTATCGCTTTCTCCTTCCTGTTGCTTTTGTAGTCTGCAGGACAACAAAACAGAATCTGCAGAGCTTAAATAACACTTAAAATTTAAACAGACTAAAAACAGCAATAATAAATGCAGCAGAGAAGATGCAATTGAACACTTTAGAGAACACGCAGCAGAAAAACCCAGATGAAGTAATAGAGTTGGAGGAGGAAACACAAATACTGTAAAAGCAGCAAGCAGCTGAATAAAGTATTTAAGTAAATTGGAAAGGGAGAAATGAGGAACAGAAGATAATTCAAGGTTAAGAAACTAAGGGGATTAGCCTTCTCAAATGTTCTCTCTGTATTAGGTAGAATGAACTAATGACACTAGACTGGGAGGAGTATTCTAGATCAAATTTAGAGTGGGGGCAAGCAACTGTAAAGCCACCAAGTATAAGAATAAGACACCAAGAGGGAAGGAGGGTGGGAAACTAAGCTACAGCTACTAGTTACACTATTGTAGGCAGAAAACACTACAGAATGTTTATCACAGCAAAATAAAAAAACAGCAGTGAGCCACTAAATTAAAGTTTTAAACAGGTAAAGGAGCAAGGAGACTCTACAGAATGCTTTTAACTGCAAACAAATCAGTTATATGACACACTCCTTGGCAGGAAATCAGAACAAACAAACAGATGCTTAACAAATGGAAAAAAATTCCAGTTAATACCTTTCACACAGTAAAACTAACTAAAAAAGCTTTACAAACAGTGTGACAGTAACACACATGATTTAACAGGCCCTGGGCAGACAATTTTAATACAACCATGCAGATTAGTTTATAGCAATAAAATACAGTAAAAAGTATGCAGCAGACAATAAAAAAGTGCTATAAATGGCTAGAATAAGCAATAAGTACTACAAATAAGCAACCCCCCCAAAAAAAACAGGATATTTATTGTTACATATCAGAGATCAGAGTTGTGGTCAGTGTCCCTCCTCCACTCAGCTCAGTGTGTATAGACAGAAATCCTCTCAAAGGCAGGGCTTAAATACCAGAAGGTACAACCTGAAACAATTTTAAAAAAGCTCTAAAGAACCAATAAGTGCTTACTCCAAGCCCTACACTAGCCAACCCTTACCAGCCAGTAGCCAATCAACAACAATTACTCTTACTAAAGTGAAGAAAGGCCTCTGCTAAGCCAAGATGGCCTGGAACATGTGCTCAGAACAAAGACTGCAAACAAACAACCAGGCCGAGAGACAGCAAACCTGAACTGGGCTGTCCTACAGCTACTAGCTACACTATTTTAGGCAGAAAACACTACAGAAATGTTTATCATGGCAGAAAAACAGCTGTGAGCCACTAAATTAAAGTTGTACACAGATAAAGGAGCAAGAAAACTCTAGAGAATGCTTTTGACTGCAAAATACAAAACACTTATATGATACACCCCTTGGAAGGAAATCAAAACAAACAAAAAGATGCTATAACAAACAGAGAAAATTTCCAGTTAATACCTTTCACACAGTGAAACTAGCTAAAAAAGCTTTACAAACAGTGTGACAGTAACAAACGTAATTTAACAGGCCCTGGGCAGACAATTTTAGTACAACCGTGCACATTACTTTATAGCAATAAAATACAGTAAAAAGTATGCAGCAGAGAATAACAAAGTGTTATAAATGGCTAGAATAAACAATAAGTAGTAAAAATAAGCAAATAAAACAAGATACGTTGTGTTATTTATCACAGATCAGAGTTGTGGTCAGTGCTCCTCCTCTGCTCAGCTCAGTGTGTATAGACAGAAATGCGCTCAAAGGTCGGGCTTAAATACCAGAAGGTAAAACCTGAAGCAACTTTAAAAAGGTCAAAAGAACTGAGTGCTTACTCCAAGCCCTAGACTAGCCAACCTTTACCAGCCAGTAGCCAATCAACAATAATTATTCTTACTAAAATGAAGAAAGGCTTCTGCTAAGCCAAGATGGCCTGGAACATGTGCTCATAACAAACACTGCAAACAAACAACCATGCCCCAGAGACAGCAAACCTGGCTGGGCTGTGATACAGCTACTAGCTATACTATTTTAGGCAGAAAACACTACAGAAATGTTTATCACAGCAGAAAAACAGCAGTGAGCTACTAAATGAAAATTTCAAACAGACAAAGGAGCAAGGAGACTCTACAGAATGCTTTAAACTGCAAACAAATCAGTTATATGATACACTCCTTGGCAGGAAATCATAACAAACAGATGCTTAACAAATGGAGAACATTTCCAGTTAATACCTTTCATACAGTGAAACTAGCTAAAAAGTCTTTACAAACAGTGTGACACTAATAAACATGATTTAACAGGCCCTGGGCAGACAATTTTAGTACAACCATGCAGATTAGTTTATAACAATAAAGTACAGTAAAAAGTATGCAGCAGACAATAAAAAGTGCTATAAATGGCTAGAATAAGTAATAAGTAGCAAAAATAAGCAAATAAAACAGGATACTTATTGTTATATATCACAGATCAGAGTTGTGGTCAGTGGCCCTCCTCCACTCAGCTCAGTGTGTATAGACAGGAATCTTCTCAAAGACAGGGCTTAAATACCAGAAGGTACAACCTGAAACAACTTTAAAAAAGCTCAAAGGAACCCATCAGTGCTTACTCCAAGCCCTAGACCAGACAACCATTACCAGCCAGTAGCCAATCAACAACATTTACTCGTAGTAAAGTGAAGAAAGGCTTCTGCTAAGCCAAGATGACCTGCAACATGTGCTCAGAACAAACACACACTGCAAACAACCAGGTCCCAGAGACAGCAAACCTGAATTGGGCTGTACTAAAGCTACTAGCTGCACTATTTTAGGCAGAAAACACTACAGAAATGTTTATCACAGCAGAAAAACAGCAGTGAGCCACTAAATGAAAGTTTTAAACAGATAAAGGAGCAATGAGACTCTACAGAATGCTTTTGACTGTAAACAAATCAGTTATATGATACACTTCTTGTTAGAAAATCAGAACAAACAAACAGATGCTTAATAAATGGAGAAAATTTCCAGTTAATACCTTTCACACAGTGAAACTAGTTAAAAAAGCTTTACAAATAGTGTGACAGTAACAAACGTAATTTATCAGGCCCTGGGCAGACAATTTTAGTACAACCATGCAGATTAGTTTATAACAATAAAATACAGTAAAAAGTATGCCGCAGACAATACAAAGTGTTGTAAATGGCTAGAATAAGCAATAAGTAGTAAAATAAGCAAAAAACGCAGGATAGTTATTGTTATTTATCACAGATCAGAATTGTGGTCAGTGTTCCTCCTCTGCTCAGCTCAGTGTGTATAGACAGAAATCCTCTCAAAGATAGGACTTAAATACAAGAAAGTGCAACCAGAACCAACTTTAAAAAAGCTCAAAAGAACCAATGAGTGCTTACTTCAAGCCCTAGACCAGCCAACCTTTTCCAGCCAGTAGCCAATCAACAACAATTACTCTTACTAAAGTGAAGAAAGGCTTCTGCTAAGCCAAGATGGCCTGGAACATGCGCTCACAATAAACAGACACTGCAAACAAACAACCAGGCCCCAGAGACAGCAAACCTGAACTGGGCTGTGCTACAGCTAGTAGCTACACTATTTTAGGCAGTAAACACTACAGAAATGTTTATCACAGCAGAAAAACTGCAGTGAGCCACTAAATGAAAGTTTTAAACAGATAAAAGAGCAAAGAGACTCTAGTGAATGCTTTTAACTGCAATCAAATCTGTTATATGATACACTTCTTGGCAGGAAATCAGAACAAACAAACAGATGCTTAACAAATGTAGAAAAGTTCCAGGTAATACCCTTCACACAGTGAAACTAGCTAAAAAAGCTTTACAAACAGTGTGACAGTAACAAACGTAATTTAACAGGCCCTAGGCAGACAATTTTAGTACAACTATGCAGATTAGTTTATAACAATAAAATACAATAAAAGTATGCAGCAGACAATAAAAAAGTGCTATAAATGGCTAGAATAAACAATAAGTAGTAAAAATAAGCAGAAAAACGGATACTTATTGTTACATCTCACAGATCAGAATTGCAGTCAGTGCCCCTCCTCCGCACAGCTCAGTGTGTATAGACAAATCCTCTCAAAGGTAGGGCTTAAATACCAGAAGGTATTTAAAAAAGTTGAAAAGAACCAATGAGTGTTTACTCCAAGCCCTAGGCCAGCCAACCTTTACAAGCCAGTAGCCAATCAACAATTACTCTTACTAAAGTGAAGAAAGTCATGCACTTTAGAGAATATTTTATCCTGGCTTTCCCACAATATTCTCTATGAAACCCTCATCTTAGGCGATGTTAGCCTAGATTGGTCTAAACATAAAACTGACTCTCCACAACTCAGCATCAACATGCATGGTTTCCAGCAACTGATATTTTCACCCACCCACCTTCATAAAAATTCATCTTCTGGCTCCATAATTGACTGGATACTCACCAACTCCCCTCACCACTACCACAACCCCACTACCCTACCAGACCAACTTAGTGGGCACCTCCCCACCTCAGTCCTTAGATACACCATCTAACCCCCCAAATCCCACCTCTATAGAGATTGCCGAAAACTCTAATTTTAATGTAGTCCAATTCAGCTCTATTCTATCCACCACTGACCGGTCCATCCTTAAACAAATCCCTCTCAATGACGCAGTTACTAGGTTCAATAGCATCTTCCTGAATACCGTGAACTCCCTTGCACCCCCTAGGAAGGTTAGAATAAAACCCAAATATGCTCCCTGGCTCTCAAAAGAAACTAAGCCCCTTATGCTAAAAAGAGATAGAGCTTGGGAAGCCTGGATCAAAACAAAGGAATTACCACTGCTACATAATTATAGATAGCTCAGACATCTTACAAAAAAACAAACCAATAGTGACAAAAAGTATTTTATAACTCTGCCCAATTCAATAACAAATCCAACCCTTGCATGTTCTGGTATACTATTAACAAAACTCTCTCTCCAGGCTGCCCCTCAACTCCCTTCCCCTACCCAAATACATCTCCTCTGGAAACTGCTACTCTTCTCAGTAAACTCTTTACTGAAACCATTCAAACACTCATACCTTCCAAATGTAACACAACCTCTCTGCCTACCCCTCTCAATCCTTCTAATAAACAACTATTCTCTTTCCATTCGGTTCCTACTTCCTACATCAGATCTCTTCTTCACAAACTCAAACCCTGCTCTCCCTCCACTGACAATCTACCTCCTACCTTCCTCAAACTTGCTGCTGACTCCATTGCCTATCCAGTATCTATACTAATCAATAGATCTATTCAGGAATCCACCGTTCCTACCCTATGAAAATCCTTTTTCACTATTCCCCTGCATAAAGGTGGAAACTCTACAGACCCATCTAACTACTGACCTATAGCTACTCTATCTCCCATCTCTAAGATTCTTGAAAAATATATCCACTCACAACTACTCAACTACCTCCTCCTGCAAACTTCCTTACTCCCACTCAGCATGGTTTCTGTCCCAACCACAGCACAACTACTACCCTCTTATCCTTTACACATACCATTGCCAAGACCCTAGACAATAACAAACTCATATCATGTCTCTTCCTTGACATTTCCAAAGCCTTTTATACAGTCTTCCATCCCCTAATGCTATCTCAACTTGCAAATTTCAATCTATCTTCTTCCTCCCTTGCCTGGTTCGCCAGTTACTTATCTTTCAGGCAGCAGGCAGCAATCTGTTAAATGGCTCTCTTCCACTTCTCCATTCATACCTGTCCCAACCAGGGTACCACAAGGTTCCATCCAAGGTCCCCTGCTATTTAATGTCTTCACCAATGACCTCTATACTTCTTGTAAACAATCCTCCCTCACCCAATATGCAGATGACTCAACTCTCACCTCCATATCAGACAATATCTCCAATCTCCACACTCTTACTCAACAGGCCTTCCTATCCACTGAACAGTGGTTGCCCAGGAATCTACTCATTCCCAACCCTAAAAAGATCAAACCCTTATTATTTTCCCCTGATCTTTCTCTTACCTCAAATCCACCTTTACTATTACTTCCTCTAATAACACTGTTATCCAACCTGAAGCTCACACTAAACTCCTTGGGGTCATCATAGATGATGAACTCAAATTCAACTTGCACATCCTCCAACGTATAAAAAAGACTCACCAGAAACTTGGTTTACTGTATCACAACAAAAAATTTCTAACTACAAATGCTAGACTCTCCCTTGCACAAGCTCTTCTCCTCCCCTCCTTTCTATATGCTGCCCCACTACTCACCAACATCCAAACTACTACTTTAAACAAATTCCAACAAACTCACCACAAGATAGCTAGATTTATCACAAACTCTCCTTACAATATACTTCACTGCCTTGCCCTAAATACTCTTCACTGGTTAGAATTCCCCCATCTTCTACTGCTGTCACAACTTCAAATGTTACACTTCATTCTTTATAAATCTTCATCCTGCCCTGCTCTTTCTTCCTTCATTTTTATCTACACTCCTCCACGGACTCTCTGTACCTCTAATCAGCAACTACTACAAAACTACCAACTCCAAAAAATAGCTGGCAAACTCCTATATAAACACTCCGCCTCCCAAGCCTGGAACAAACTCCCAAGAGACATTTGTTCCATCACTCACCCATCCCACTTTAAAGAAAAACTCAAACTTCCTCTACTCAACTCTAAAATATGTCCTTGTCAAGCCCCTACTTAGGTTCCCCACAACCCTACTGTATACCTTTCCAGTCCCTCCACATACAGCTAAGTACTCCATTATTGTAGATACTTATTAAACTCTACAGTTAATACTGTTGGACTTAACTCTTTTTTTTGTAAATATGTAAATATATTTTTTTGTTTGTAAAAATATTGATATGTATATATCATGTGTTTGTATCTCTGCTTTGTCTCTCTAACGTTCTTGTACAACTGATTTTGACCACATCTTTGACTCAAATGTTTGATTCTCTGTAAACTGTTTGTGGGTTGTTTTTTTTTTTGAGCTTTTCTCCTCGGGTCTCCACTGAAAATGGGCCACAAGCCCAGCTGGACCAACCCGGTTAACAAATGTCAATAAATAAATAAACCCCGGGATTCATGAACCTTGCGCCAGGCGCCAGCATAGCGTCGGCGTTATAAAGCCAAATATGGCCACCGAGCGATTCAGGTATGAAGCAATCCCATCGCGGCACTACCGGCGGCGCCGACCTGCGCCGCCCCCGGCGTAGGTATGCTAATCACACTGTGTGCGGTATTGCACCATGCAAATGAAGGCAAATAGCGATTCACGAAGTGGGGCATGCGTAGCGTAAGGGCACGGCAATGTAAACAGAAAAAAACGGTTTACATTTACCCAAACATGACCAAGGAGTAACGGAAGGCTGTCAACGTCAGGTATCATACAGGTGCAATATGCCAAAGGCGAAAGGCACCGAGAATGTCCAAAGAAAACATGCACAACTGTAAATAATGACAAAATGTCATGTACGTAGAAACCACAGCAGAACCCCCGGATATGTGTACAGAAGGTGCAAAGCAATGAAATAATATGACAATGTCCTAAAAGAGCTGTATAATACACATCAGCTGTACAGCCACCACACACCATAGTATGTATGGAAAGCCCAACCCCAGCGCAAGGGTTGTCAAGGAGTGGTGGCAGTGTTCGCCAGAACCATGTATTAGCAGTCAATGCCATGCAAATGAGGCAGATAATAGTGAATCGCAAAGCTGGCGCCAGTGTAAGGATGGAGCAAACGGCGCAGCGGTACTACACCGAGGAGTGGCCTACACGAGATACATGTCAATCGCAGAGGGTGTGCCACTGTAGGAGGAAGCATATTGAGGCCAGCAAACCTGGGCTGTACAATGCACATCACAGCAGCAGGACCGGGCGGTGAGGAAATAGATGCGCTGAGAGTACATAATGCGCGCGACAGATGCATGTGCACGAGGATGACTATGTTCCCCAACACAGTCATGTGACGGCCTCCCCGTCAACAGCCACGGATATAGGAAGGTAATGCGGAGAATATGAGGAAATGCGGAAGCAGTGTAATTGGAGCCGTAATGAGCAATCAACACCAATCAATCCAGGAAGGGCAAACGGCGGCAGCCGACAACTCTGTATGCAGACTCCTGCATAACGGGAAAGGGGAGGCATATGAATGCAAAGATAGTAGGGGATGTAGTAGAAATGCAAAGAACAAAGAACCGAAATAGCACAGCCAAGTACAGAGGTAGCATAACCGCGGCTGCAGATAAAATGCATCATATGCCATGTGCCTGCAGGATGCAGTAATGTAAGATGCAAAGCTAAGCCAATGCAGGCAACTGTAATGTAACACTAAAGGCAATACCGATGCAGTTGCAACCATAAAACACCGAAAATAATCCATGGATACGGCTGCACAGACACACCCAATGACATCACCGGTATACAGCACAACAGTATAAAGTGTGAATGCACACAACACACAGCGATTTCCCAAACGCCGCACCGTAGGGTGTAAACACACGGGAACTTTTAATATGTATATGGTGGGTGCCGCCGTGGCCGTGATGCATAGGTATGTGGCAGAGACAGACGGAGTTGCGGAGGACGCTGCCGACAACTACCGTAGGCCTCACAGGAGAAGGAGAGTGTTCAGACCAAGTGTGAGCTACCAGGGGCTGCAAGACCTGGAGATAGTAGAGCGCTACAGGGTGGACAGGGACACGCTACAGCAAATAGTGGAGCTGTGCCGCCACGCCTGAGAACAAGAGCCAACAGAGGGGAGCCCATCCCAGTGGACACAAAGGTATGTGTGAGCTTGCTAATACCGGCTACAGGTACCTTTCAAAGGCCAACCGGGGATATAATGGGTATCTCACAGGCATCAGCATCTAGGGTACTACACCAGTTCCTGGATGCCATGTTACGACATGCGCATGAGTATATAAACTTCCCCAGATCTCAGGAGGAGTTGGCTAGCAATATGCGCCGCTTCCACCGTGGTGGCACAATACCCGGAGGTACTGGGTGCGATCGACTGTACGCACATAGAAATCAAGTCACCGCCCGGGAGCAGGGTACACGCTACATAAACCGCAAGGGATACCCTCCATCAATTGCCAGGTCGTGGTGCAATGCGCAGGGCATTATCATGGATGTGTGTGCTGGCAGCCCTGGAAGCTTCCACGACTCCCATATCTGGCATGCCTCACAGCTGTATCAGGTATTCGCCAGGGGACATCACACAAGGTCACCTTGTGGGGATGCTGGCTATGCACTGGAGCCGTGGCTGATGACACCCATCAGAAATGCACACACACACATGCAAGAACGCTTATAATGAGGCACACGCACAAACCAGAATAATCATAGAGCGTGTGTTTGGGATTTTGAAATCACGGTTCCGTGCTTGGATACATCCGTGGAGCCTTGCAGTACTCTCCAGGCACATGTGCCCACATATTCATAGTATGATGTATGCTACACAATATGATTCTGCGGAAACAGCTGCTGCAGGGACATAATAGTGTAGGGCCACCAAGCCCGCCACAACTGCCAAGGCAAGCACAGGCACAGGGCGCTCAGCGCCATGAACACGCTTGTGCCAGCCCCAGTAGGTAGACGGAGGCGCACTCTAATATGCCTATGCCCTGGCAAAGAGGGAACGATAGCACATACTTTGACAGTGTAGGCCCCATGGACTGACACCTCCTTACCTGCACACACAGTGAAATGGACGCCACACAAACATGTCCGCCAGAATGTGTACCGTATGGCCGGACCTATGTGTGACTCCAACAAAGGCACCGCCCAAACACTGCACACCCAATAGCCAGCAGAGCATGGAACGCCAACACCTCACCAAGACGCTGGTTCTACAGCACACGGCGAGCCAGATGCTGCCACTATCGCCGCAAGTCGACCACATATGTACTTATGTGCATACACAGATACGGAAATAGATATCAGTACACATGTAGAAATATATGTACGCATACACAGATATAAAGTACAACAGGGTAATATGGAACCCAGGGATGCAAGTTCACAGATAAGTAAGACGCGAAATCTCCACATAGTAAACATAGTGACCGACAACCCGATCATCCGGGAGGGTGGGCAGAGCAGGTAACGCCAGCCATGGAAATGTCAACCTGCATCAATACATATCCGCGTGTCGGGATGATCACCAGTCCACGGTACAGTAACGGATATGTGCGTGTCATATGAGTGCGGAGATACACGCTGCCGCCGGCGATGCGGCCAACGTAGGTATTGTGTTCAACCGTCGGTGCGAAGCCGCAAGCATACCAGTGAAGTGTACGCCATTATGAGGAACGACTTCATTTGGGGTGTAAAACAGTTCATGTTCCTCGCAGTTCCTCAAAGTTCCACATTGAAAATGTCTGTCAAACATCCATTGTTAGGAATGTATTTAAATGACATCCTGGTAAATAGAAATTAATCATAGTAATTCATTAAAGGTTCTTCACTGTAAGTAAATCAGCATATTTTAATCATCCTATGACCTACTTAGCTGAAGTTGTTACTATGCCATTACTATGTGTTCCACATTATGCCCATTTGTTCCACATTACTAATGTGTGTGTTCCTCATTTTGGAAATAGAAGGTTGAGAGCCATGGCGGCAATATGTGTATGTGTGAGGTGAGGTTGTCGTGTGTTCCGCTGTGTGTGTGTAATGTGTGTGCCACTGTAAAATGTGTATGTAGATGACATGTCACAGGCGGAGTGTAATAACATGCGAGGCATACAGTACAGGAACCATAGGCTGAGGTACAGCAGTACCCACAAAGTAGTACTGACATCTCCTCAGTGGCTATGCACGTGGCGACGTAAAACGATGCAAAGCGGAAATGTCCCAGAATGTACCACAGGGCCATAGCCAACAGGAGATGCAAAGGACGATGTACAAACCATGACCGTATGTATGGCGCCATAAGGTAGACTCAACACGATACGCCGGCAACGCTACACAGCATCAGGCATGTACGGCGAAAATACGAATGTGCTATCCCGCACCGATCGTGAACACTTACGGTCCCGTGAATACCGCTGTGTGTTCCACGACCGCTAAGTAAGCAAGCGGCACACGAATAGGAGGCTACCGGTAGCATACAGGCCGCCCCAAGTATAGGACCACAATCACCGTGAATTATCAGTGACAAAATGCCAATGGATAGTAGGCACGGACGAACATCCGCAGATATATAACCGATGTGAAGGAGGAATACGTGCAGGAAGCACACATGCAGGCGATACCGACACCACACGACATCAACAAAACAAACATTCCCAGAACAACAGACAGGTAACCTGCAGCTCCCCAAGCAGGGATGGAGCACACACACAAGCATATCTTGTATGTATAAATGCAAGACCCACACCCCGCACTGGCCACCCACATCCGCAGATATACCCCATCGCACATATCAAAGGGATAACAGCTAAAACCGTAGCAAAACATACAGGCAGTCAATGACAGCGGCATACCCACAACAAGCCGCTGGGAAACACTAGCAGCAGCTGATGCATCCTTGCATCCGCTTGTGTACAGGAATATAACAGCTATGTTACACATCTGAATGCACAACGCCATCGACAGACGCCGCCAGGACACGGAGACCCACATGTCGAACAGAATACCATACCCAACACACACAATCCACGGCTAACACCACAGCGAAATGTACCTGACACCACACATAGCGGATGCAGTCACACAAACATGATACAATACATACCATCCTCACGAAGGTATTGCAAATAACCAACGGCCACACGAGGAATGAACCATGGCCCAGTGCCGACGCCAGAACGCATTTAATGGAGGGGATCACCGTGATATGCGCATCAGTACGCACCGAGGAACAGCTATTGGCGTGATGGACCCACGTGCCTCAGGTGACGACGAATATAAGGAAGACTCCTGGATATTCAAACCGTATGTTCATACCGAACAAATACCGAATACAAAAGAAGGAGTAGCAAGCAAGTACTGACGAATACAGAACCAAAGGCCGGAAAGGTATGTCGAACCCACGAGATGTACTGTTGTGTAACGATGATACGTATGACTAATCTGTACAGTATGTGAACGGTGTGTGTAGGTAAAGATACCTGTCCATCAGGCAGAGAGTGGTGAAAGTTGGTTATGTAATGCTAAGCCGCCGCAGCATACCAACGACTGTGGACAACGTGTGCACAGCAGTGGGACAACATGTACACACCCGGATAACCCCAGGTTAGGCTTGCCACCTTTCAAATGGCCAAAGTGGGACATTTTCGGGACACACATCAGATGTTACAGGTGGACACATACCCATGGTCAGTACAAAGGGTAGAACTTTACTCTTTTGCCTAAATAAAAGCGTAGTCTTGTAGCAGTTTAGTTGCTTATTGTGTGTCTTGTAACATTTAGGAATTTACATACATAAATAACTATGTTATGCAACTCTTACATAAAAATGGGACATAATTATGTCCTACAATCTCAGGACATTTGCCATTTGTAATATGTTTTGTCAGGACACAACTGCCCAAAGAGGGACTGTCCCTTGCAAAGTGGGACAGGTGGTAACCCTACCCCAGGTCTGCCATAGGGATTTCAAACACAGAACAATGCCACCACCCACGCTGATGCTGGCAGTGGATATCCAACAATGAAGTGCCACAGCTGTACATAGGACATGTATGTATAGTGTCACAGCACACATGTGCATGGGCATATACCGCCGATGTCATACGGAATGTGCGCACGACGTGCACGTATCCCACGCAGTAGGGGTGACTATGTCAATTATGTGTAATGCAAAGCTGTCATGATGGATATGTTCAGAAATCATAGACAGTATCACAGGCATAGCATGCATGATGGAGGGATGGCCTAATGTTATGTACATAAACAAGATATGTATGGCCTGCACATATGGGACAATGTAGTAGCAGAATAGGTACCAAATGGAGGGAACAGCAAGTAACCATGTCCAAACGCTCCGTAGCAGGTGCAATGTGTGCCACAATGATGTCCAGCAGGGCCGTGTGTAAACACATGTGCAATGTACACAGTAGTGACACCCCCCCATGGTAGTGTCCACTGAACGGCAGAAGTGGATGTCAACTGTATGTCTATACAGTACGTCCGCTGTGGTGGTACCATGGGTCTGTGTCACCCTACCAGCAAGGGAGCTATCACATGACTAGTGACACAGTGTGCCCCTGTGGGATGTGCACAGGACCTATGTCCCACAGCACGGTGTGTGTCCAGTCTGTGGATGTCACACAGACGCCCGTGCCGAGCAATGTGGCATGTGTGCACACATGCAGGACTGCTCCTCCCACCCTGCCCACTGCAAACGCCATGTAGGAGTACTACATGCATCAGTACTGCGGAGAACATGGCCCATGGCAGAGTAGATTACACCCCTGTGTTAGTGGCATGCAGGTGAGTACAGATGTGTTACATGACTGTCATTTGCATATGTAAACTGTCTGAGCCGGGTAGAGATCACAGCATGACTATACTGAGACATGTAACGTTGTATCCATTGTGTAAGGTACACCACACATGTGTTATTGTAACACTGCCCGCGGTACATGTGTGTATGGCACAGGTACAAGGGCACCCAAGGTATCAGCTAGACATACGGTCCAGAAATGCGTGGTCCTGCACATGTGTACCCACGCCATGGTGGAATATGGCAACCACAGCACCATGTGTGGGCATGTGTGTGTACATCAACCATGTACAACGTGATATGCCTGTATAGGGACAGTATCCATGTGATACACACCGCATGACTGTCAGTATGCAAAGGTGATGTGTATGCACTATGTGTGATGTAACTGATGCAATGATATCTACATGATATATCTGCCACACTGACACCTGTATGGTTGTTAGCAATATGAGTAGGATGAGCTAGAATGCTGCCAGGTATGTAGATGTGGTATATGTAGGCATGGACAATACTGTGTGACAGCAGGTAGTGTACGAATGCAAATACTGAGCATGAGGGGCCACATGTCTGAGGACTGTGCAATGTCACACGCCCCTGACTTGTTGTAGTTAGCATGATATGCCTGCACCACTGTGTGACCTGTACAGGAGGCACATAGCGAACATCCCGAGACATAGGGTACGATGTGATGCTGGATGTGTACATTGGCAATAGCATAAAGTGGAATGGCGCTGAAGGGCAAAGAGCGGATCATGTCTGATGTGATACCCTCTGTACCACCCCAACCACCCATGCAATAGTATGACAGGTGGCCAGCATGGGATGTGGTGTGCTGTGGCGCACATAAGCCCAACAAGGGTGCCAGTAAAGGCATGCAGGTAGTCAATGAGTGTGTGAAGCATGTATGTCAAGATGTGGCCCAGTGCCATACTGAATGGCCCAGTCATGGGTGTACAAATGCAGCCCCATACGTGCAATGCAGTACCACCCATGTGTAGTGTGATAGATGTGGTAGTGTGGTGGTCAGGGTACACAACGCACATGAATGGGCTAGCAGTCAATGCAGTGTGCTGCGGCAGAGACATGTAACAGCCAGGTTGGCGGGATACAACAACTACGGCGATTGAGGTGACATTGGGACTGTGTTCCCGGACATAACATGTGCATGGCAGTACTATGTATGTGTCCACAGGGTTAATACAATGTCCAGCCAAGGATTGGAACCCTGTAGTGAGTGAGAGTGTGTATTGTTGGTAGGTACCCCATTGGCAGGCACGATGCCAGCAACATCTGTGTTGGCAATGCCTGCATGACTGTGGTATGCTGCATTGAATGTGGATGTAGTCAAACAGCAGAGACATACCACCACACTGCGTGAGGGCCCACACTGCAATGTCTGGCAGTCATGTGTAGGTAGCTAGCTGTGGAGTATGTCATGCACCATGAGGACACACCATGACTGTCAAGTGACACACCACACACAGGTGAACATAACTACTGCGGCAACAGCGTGCACATGTGCCCATACAGCACCTGTGCATGGAACAGGAATACCACTGTGGCCCCTGTGAAAAGGCCAGTACCACCATGTCTCTGTGTGGAATAGCATGGTCCCTACCAGTGTGTAAATGTAGCAGAAGTGCACTGTGATCAGTGTTGGCATAGGCACGTAGACTGTCCATCGTGACGGGTGCCATGCCATCAACTACCTCTGTCAGTGGATGTCAGTAATACCGGCTGTAGAGTGTATGTACCATGCATGCTGCTATGGTTGTGTGTTTAGGGTGTGGCTAGCAGGGATGAGAAGCATGGATGTTCAGCAAACAGAGGGGGGATGTGTGTAGGCCTAGCACACAGACACATGGAGGTTTGGTGCATGCCGAGGGTAGTGTAGGTATGGTATGTGTCGTAATGTGTCACCCAGCTATGCGCACTGCATGGCCAAGCATGTGTGGGTACATGGGAGTCCATACTAGGGAAGGGCGTGTTGCTGTCAATACATAGCAGTAGCAACTGTCCTAGGTGCAATGTACAGTATGCCAACACGACCAGCATGTAACCTGTGGTGTACAGTGTATTCACTGTCGCGGTCACAATGTGCGAGCGGTCACGAACATGGGTATCTGAACATGGATTACCTATGATGCAATGTGTCTTGGGAATATACAGTATGTGTGTAAATCACTGTGTGGTGTGGGAACCACCCACCCGTGTGTGTTGCAGTCCAGGTATGTGCCTGGGAGGTATGATCTGTGTACAATCTGGACTGGCAGGTGTGCCGTAGGGCATGGAGGCAGGTCCCAGGCACTGCAGATAAATGACATGTGTGCTGTACTGTGTGTGCAGTGCTTGTGTACAGCACAGTGGAGGGTGTAAGCATTGTCACACATCACTGCATGCTGTGCCTACCTGTGACAGCCCTGCCGGAGACAGACATGTGACACCGCTGCACAGGCAGCATAGCATGTGAAGATGTACATGTGGGCTGCACACCTTAGGCAGATGTCCACAGGTCATGTGTGCCACGGTAGTGTGGTTGAACACGACTATCAGACTGGACAAACACCACATGCCTGCATAACTACAGTATGACCATAGTCAACAGTCCCAGTGACAGAGTAGGCCAATGTACACTATCCCTGCGCGCAGACCACTGGCTACTGGACCCCTGGCTAGACACACACCTGGAGGGTTAATTCACCATTGAGCCATCACATGTCCCGGTCCATGTGGGCCGCACAATGTCAGCACAGGGTGGTCACAATAACAGGTGGCAAGGCAGACACGGAGTACCAGGTGTTGTGTCATGTGTGCATATGTCGTCTAGCACAGCCGCTCACATGTCTGCAACATACTGGTGCACGATGTATACTGTTACATGATGTATGGAACTGCACTGTCACCCACTACAGGGCCATCTGACACAGGTGTGTTGTGACTGGTGTAACCCATGTTTGCACAGGATACACACTGCTGTTGTAGGCAGCCATGCTGGTGGCTACCAGTGATATATGCAGTGGTCATACAGACATACCGCATACAGTGTTCATGCAGGAATGTCCATTGTCGTGGACGATGTGCTGCTATGTGAATGTAGGTGTGTGTTGTGAATGTTACACATCCAGAAGACACCATCTGGTGCAGTCATGGTTGTCAACACCAGTACACACATCCACAGCAGTCAGAACCCAGTCCTGACAATGTGTGTCAGTCACCCTCGCACTGTGTGACATATGTGCACATGGCGGAACACCTCCCACTGTCATCTAAGCTGGCTACATGATGGCTGGAATGTGCTGTAGAAATGTACAATGCTGGTAGCCCAATGAAGTACCTGGAATCAGACACAGTACGCTATGTCAGCCATGTAAACCATGCACAACAATGACCGCCCAACAGACACAAACAATGCATTGACACATGGAACATGTGCACATGACAACCCCCAATGAGGTATGTTGCACATATTGATGTACAATTGTCATCTATGGCCATAGCATGGATGCAGACACACATACTCCACAGGTAGTACCATGTGATGTAGGTAGGGGGCATTGCTCGTGTACATGTCACAGTAGATGTACACACACATGTCCTGCATAGCCGTCATGTAGGGGTAGCTGTGGTATGTGACTACTGGACATGCCCATACAAATGACCATGTCCCACAGGAGATGTGTTATGTGTGTACCACATGTGACGTGCTGACAACAAGCTGTGATGTGTACGGCTGCCGGTGTACCTGTGTGACATTGTCTGTGATGGGTGCAAAGGCATATAGTATCGTATTGCATGCACACAAGCCCCACATAGGTCCATAGCCTGAACATACAATACAAGGAGTGTGTGGGATGATAGCAACCCACAGGAGGAGATGGGTATGGCCGGCAGGCCACAACCACATGTGTGTGTACGGTGTTCACGCCCACCACACATGAGCATCTGAGAGGCTAGTGTTACAGCTGTACAGGGTTGCATGCATATATGTTCAGCAACATCCCTGTGTGTCCCACCACTGGCCCGTGGACCGATGGACACCAACCAAATGTGCAGATATGACATGTGCACAGCACATCACAGATGCCTACTGTAGAACAGGCTTACCGTGTAGACATGTGCACAGTAGGTCTGTGCCAGCTGCAGTCAAACATGTAATGTGCCGAACCACACCAATAGTCCAGGCCATGCCACAGATGGACGTGCATGCATCTGTGTATGTATGGCTGTGAATGTCTCCTGCATAGCAATATAGCTGTGTCACCGCTGTGAACAACAATATGAATGTGTCATATGTGTGTGAGGGTGCGCCATACGATATGGTCTGATCGACGATACCATCAGTGACCCTGCTATGTGAACATCCCTGTCCCCATACATGGATACCTATGCTGTGCCCAACACCACATTCACAGAGGGAGGGATGGCGGTGTGTAGTGCAGCAGCAGACATGGGGTGGCAGCAGGCACTGGATGTACACATATGTGGTACCCACATCAGTGCAGGCAACCATCCATGTGCACGGGATAGCGGTGTGTGTCCACATACAGCACTGTGTTGATCAATATCCCAGCACATAGCACCTGCCAGGGTTACAGTGTATGCATGGATGTGTGATACCTGCATGCACCAGACACACCCTCAGCAAGCAGCGTGCAGCATACCTCGCTTGAGGCCAGTGTCCACACCATGGCGATAGACATGTTGAATGTCCATATACACATAGCACTGACATATGGAATGGACAGCCACCCTGCCAATATCGTGAACCCCCAGGTGGATCACAACCCAGTGCCATGTATGTGGCATACCCTGCCATACCATGCAGACCTGCCCAGCAAGGCTGCATGAGCTATCACAGTCCTACATGGTGCAATGGACAAAAGGCACTCTCACTATCAACCATACACAGCAGTAATGTGGCGGTGATGCACCCTGTGGTGTCACAGGTGCTGTGTGATGCTTTGGACAATGTGTGTGTGTACATGCTATGCATGGCCTGTCCTGCTAATGTGTCATGGTTACACATTGCCCTATGTCTATCACATGTGCAACACAGGTGAGCTGTGGCAAGTTGTCCAACACCCGAACAGTGCTGTGTGGATGTACAAGGCACGACACATGTATGTGCAAGTGTCCATGTGTATGTGTGCAGGGCCGCTGCTGACGCTCACAGTGGCTCCAGACGTGCTGTGTACTGACATATACACAGCGCCCAGGTGAACAGCAGCACCCACGCCACATGGGCACCTATGCCACTGATATGGACACAGGTGCAGCCAGGTACACATGTCCACAGCTGGCTAACATCTACATGGTGCGGTACAGTGTGATGGGGTGGCAAACAGATATGATGTGACACACACTGCTCAATGGTGTGAAGCCAACACATCGGCTGTGTCACTGCCACGATGCCTTTCACAGATTACTGTGCAGATGTCGCACTTGTCATAGCAATGTATCTCCAACAGTATGCCAGCACAGCAGTGTAAATGTGACCTGCCCCCATCATTATGTCTAACAGATAATCCCACGATCCGCTCTTCCTGCATTCAGTCGACAGGAGGAGGAGGTGATCATACCATACCTCCATAGTAATCATAACATGTTATTTAGTCATGTGCCACAGCAGGCACAGGAACGACAGGAGATGTGGGAGGAGATGTGCAGGAGGGTGAACAGCCTGGGCGGATACAACCGCACTTATCAGCAGATCCGCAGGCACTGCACAGACCTGATCCGCATGCAAGACAGCGTGCCGCTGCAATCGCCAGACAACAACGTGGGACAGGTGGTGGGCCACCAACCCAGCCCCCACTCACAGCCACGGAGGAGCTCCTGGCCAGTCTGGGGACACCCACGGAACAACACGCAGAAACCCATGTGTCCATCGTGGAGGTGGGTGTCTCCCTAACTATGAGCTTGGAGCTGCATGGTAAGTCAGGGTTGCATGTTTGTATGATAAGTGACGTGGGGTGGGTGTCATAGTACAACACATAATATAGCCATACATGCCAGGTATATGGTTACACAAGACGATACTACAGTATGCTATGTTGTGTTAGCAGACATGTGCATAGCACATGCTAACTCACAGACGCATGATGTGACATGCACACTGCTGACTGTGGCGATAGTAATGGATAATGTGTATACCTTTGTGTCATCCCTTTACAGGTATCGCCTGGCGGTCGCAAACACAAGGGTCTGTTGCAGGTAAGTCTGTTGCTAGTCAAAGGCATGATATGGTGTATTGATATTCCCCATGTGTCCAGGCATGACATGCACACCTGTGTGTGCCCCAGTCACGGTATACAGGTTGCACCACCCGACACACACACCACCCATGTACAGTAGATACAACCGTTAGCGGAGAGTGGCATGACACCACACGGCCTATTGGTGTGTCACGTGCATTCAGCTATGCATACAATGGTGTAGGTGTTCCACAATGGCTGCATGTGTAGTATGCATCGGTATGCCTCTGCAGTATGCACACAGTACCACATAGTGAGCTGTGATCTTGCCAGAGCACAGGTGTTACCAATGTGACCTATGCCCCTGCATCGGTGCACACGCTAGACATGGCACATGCCATGTCCCATGCACGTGGATGTCTGGCTGCAACATTGTCACACCATGACATGACCTATGCACGACATAGCAGACATCCACACTGTCTGCATATCTGTAGGGAATGTGACACCTTACACTACTATGGTTGTATGTCACATGGGCCACCACAGGGCCATGTGCACGATGTCCACCACACACAATTGTCAATGACCCAGACAGACAAGGCCATGGTCGATACCTACAGGCATGTTGCCACACAGTACATCCACAGTGGGTAGTCACCGCTGCACCCTGTACACACATAGTGGGCTCATCACTGTAGTGGCCCCCCTGGACATCCGATGTAGTACACCACTGACATGGAATGCCTCTCCACAGCTACTACAGGTGCCTCCAATATCCACCACATACGTGCTGCTGAGCGGCTTAACTGACTGACAGACATGGCAATGTAATGCGCCCAGGTCACGCATCACACAGAAACATAACTGTGTCCTGCTACTGTGCAGTGGCACAGTGCCCGCACTCCACACTGTACAGCTATGTACACAGCTCACACCAACCGCACCTGCACAGACATCCCTGTTACCCATACATTGTATCTGTAGACTGTACACATAACACTGCACCATGACAGCCATTGTGATGTGGTGCATGCGGTGGGACACCATTGTCACATGTCCACATGATACCACACATGTTTGCGGTGTACATGACATAGTGTCGGCAGACATGTGTACTGTCAACTCGCCTGTGGCCACACGGTGTATCACGGTGATGCATGCAAACTACCATGAATGTGTGTACTGCATGCCTACTAAAAGACACCTGCCTGTTGTACTGTTCCCACCAGGGCAGTGTGCATACTGCCACTAGGAATGTCTGGTCTACATTCACTGGTCTGTGGTGTGTGAATGCTGCATGCCACCTGCAATATCACATGCATGATGTCTGTGTGTGTGTGTGTGTGTGTGTGTGTGTGTGTGTGTGTGTGTGTGTGTATTGTAACTGACGGTATGCCTTTGTATTGACAGGTGCTGTAGGTGAGTTCCCTCCCGCGGTCCAGCTGATGCTAGTGTCCCCACAGATACTAGTGGTGATGACCTTGTGCATGAGGCACACGCAGGGGCGCTACAGGCACACACTGTGCCATTGGATTACATCACACTTACGCCCCTTCATCCCTGAACACGGTTCGATGCCGACACATACCCCAACACCGCTGCCCATAGATGACGGTCAGTCAGCGGCTGTTGGCATCGAGCAGGAATGTGTGGTGGCTGCAGAAGGGGTGGGTACACACGATGTTGCGAGTGTAATGACTGGTGCAGTGCCACGCAGGCAAGTGGCATTTGCTGCTCGAAGGGGGAGCACAGCTAGACATACACCTGCCGTACAGGTGCAGCAGCTGGTATAACCAGACGATGTTCCAGACTGTAATGGCGGCGCAGGCACGCGCCGAACGGCAGAACCAGGAAGGGCAGAGGCTGCAGAGGTCTGCAATCCGCTCCTTGAATGACAACATCCAGGCATTGGCGAATGCCCAACAGCATCTTGCCGATGTTCTGATAGGAGATTGGGTGAGATGGCTGGTATCCTCGACCGAGGCATGGCCATCCTTGAGCGTGGGCTGTCCGTGCAGGAACACCAGGTAGGGGTGAGGCATAGGGCACGTGGGCGAGGGCCAGCAACACCACTTGGTGCAGGTCAGCGTGCGTGCCACCTCCCATGCCCACCCACCCAGTGCTGGTAGCAGCAGCAGTGCAGCTGCTACTACACCGACCACACCAGGACAGAGCAGGCCACGTGGACGTGGCCCTGGACGGCCCCGGCGTGGGCACGTTTCCAGCGGACATGTGACATCGGAGAGTGGACTGTCTGTACCTACACCCGGTCGTGCCCATGCGACCCCAGGCAGGCCCGGTCACGCCGCTGCAGGCGGACACAGTGAGCCGTAACACCTGCACTGTACAGTCTGGGGCTGCCAAGCATACCCCGTAGGCATCACAGATTACTGAACTGTGTACACACAAACCCACACACAGCAAACACGACTGTAGGGCTCCACCACACCCACATGCAATGTACACAGTCATGCCCAGTCAATGCACAGGCCCTTACACACACACATGATGTCATCCATTGGTACAGCCTATGCCTGTGGCACACATATCACCCTGTGCATATGATGAAGTCTCTGCCACATAACTGTGAGCTACACCATCAGTGCATGGTTATGCAAACATATTCTGATGCACAGGGTGGACAAGATAGTGAGAGGTGTATGTGATACCTGTGTCCGCATAGTACGTGATGTGTATGTTGTGGTGTGTGTGTATGGCTGGTGACAGGTGTGTATGTGATGTGGGTTGTGCACTGACATCATGCAGCAGACATACCATGCAGGACAGGTGCAGCATTCATTGATCTGTGTACACAGTATGTGTGGTGGTTACATGTGTAGCACCATGTTGGTTCAGTTAACCCGTATGACAATGATGGTGTACTTGCATGTGCCTACTGGGAGCACTGTAATTAGTTCCCCACGCTGTAGTCGTGTGTACCCACAGGCATGTCTGGCAACATCAGCATAGCACAGGTACCCGCACTCGGCATGGACCCCTACATAGGAACATAGGCGCACATGTACATAACAGGGTATGTGCCCTACGACATGTGTGGACCTAGCATGACCGTGTGTGGCTGCTAACACCCCTCAGGATGGGGATGCCACATCCATCAGTCCCCAGTCCCTCGTCCAGCACTGACACACAGATGATGCCTGGCGGATAACTATATCCACACATCCACACCTCATTATTACTCCTGGACGAAGGCAATCAGTGCCTTTCCTTCACATGGGCTGGCACTCCTCTACGTGTTGTAGGGGGTCTCCGCCATTGACCCTGTTCCCAGCACGCCACACTCATCTTTGTGGTGATGTGTGTGACAGTCGCTTCTGTGCCCGTGGTTTGCCTGGAGCCTAGGAAGTGGAATATGCCCATGTCACCCAGGTCAGACATGGCCGTGTATGCCAGGCACAGATCACCACAGAGCAGATGTGCTGTGAAGGTTTACAGCCGGAGTCCCCTTGGTCGCAGCTTGTGACACATGTCCTAGCACCGCCATCCCCGCCTTTGTGTAACGCTTGCGGTCCTTCCGAAAGTGCTGCAGGCGCCAGGTTAGCTACAGGCCAGATGTGCCAATGTACGCAGTCATTGCTCTGGTGTGTGATGTGTACAGGGGTACAATGAACACCCCTGATGTCGATGCGATTCCTTCCAGACCAGGAGGCCACAGTGGAATGTCTTCACACCCACATTGCCATTGTGTGTGTTGACAGATGTTAACGACAGGTGTCGTAGCCATTTCCATGAACATGTCCACCATCTGGAATGGCTTACCACCTACATGTGACATTGGGCCAAACATGTCCTTCACACTGGGTAGGTCTGCACCTTCTCTGGCATGTAGTAGCAGGCCATGGCTCTGGCACCAGTTATCCATGTCTATGACGCCCTAGGTGGATGTCCGTGTCACATGGGGTGTTGGGTATGGTGGCCGGTGCGTAGTCATCTGCATACCTTGTCTGCCACAATCCCCCTATGATTGCATGCACATTGAAGGTCGAATGCCATATGGCAGGGGCCCAGGACTGAGCCCTGTGGGCCTCCACTGGAGACCAGATATGAGTGTGACAAGGCACCAGGAACACCAACCCTGTGTGGTGTGACCTCCAACCTTTCTGAGAAGCATCGGGTGACATATGTCCACACATGTATGCTGGCGAGCCTTTCCATGAGTCCCATGTGTAGTGTGCTCTGAACGCTCCCACCAGGTCATGGTACTGTGTGCAAACCCACTATCCCCATCAATGGCCTTGGTGACCACTCCAGACAGGACGAGCAGGTTCGGGAGGCAGGATCCGCCTTGACTATGTTGTTGTGGGTATGTTCCGCATTGGCTGTACACCGCTGTCTGTATCCATGGGCACCTGTATGGACCTCCCCACAGCTTTGCAGACAAGGCTTGTCAAGCGGATAGGGTGTGGCTGTCTACAGTCCATAAGAGCACTACCCTGGCATAGTGGGACCACAGATGCCATATGACGGCCATTGGGGACATAACCCATAGTAAGGCTAACATGACACAGTGGCCGCATGTGTGGGCCGAGGCCCTCAATGAGGATGGGTAGCACACAGCCAGGGACACCATCGGTGCCCAGTGGTGCTGTGTCAACCGCCATACAGATATGGGATCACCCAGGCCATATGAGATGTTTGGGAGGCTACACTCTGGTGGATGGATATGTCCCTCTTGGGGGGGGTGGGATGTATGCATGGAAGATGTCCGCTGGTTTGCAGACAATGTCTGTGGGTGCAGTGACCGCTGTACCATTCTGGACCATTTCCAGCCAAGTCTGTGTGCCCCCAACCATGTCCTTACCACAGTTAAGGAAGGCCCTATGGTTGTCTCATGTGCCCTCTGCAGTACCACTCCCACAAGCGGCCGTGGATGATTGTATGTGTGGCCGTATGGTGACGCCGGTATGAATGGGAGATGGTTTCACTGGTATTGACATTGCTCTGTCATGTATTAGCTCCAACTGTTGATGTACAGCTAGTCAGTGGCTGGGGTCCACCACACCATGTGCCTACCTGTGGTGGACAAGGTCCTGATGTTATCATGTTTGCCTGTTGCAGACATGCATGTGGGTGCTCAGAGAATGCATTCGCTAGGGCGGTTGCCGGTCTGGCCTGGGTTCAACACTGGCATGGAGGACTTGTAGGGTACCACACCGGTCGTATGATGTGTGTGGTTTGTTGTGGAGAGGTCATCACTTAGGTCCTCCATGCCGGTGTTGGTTACAGGATGTGGATGACCAGTGGATCCACTATACGGTCTGGCATCACCATTGAGGGCTGTACATCCTGTGTGGGGCATATCCTCACCATGTGTGATGGGCAGAACTGTCAGACATCCCCCTAGTATGTATGGTGCATGGCTGTTTAACAGTGGCCAGGTGTGAGAACACCTGTGACCGTGGCGAGTGTGTTGTGCCATGGCTGATGTTCCCAGTCTATGTATGGGTGGTTCATGTCACCCAATACGGTGCTGTTGTGAGAGCATGCCCACTCACCAGTGTCCTCAGGACATCTGTGCAGGTAGCCTGTGTTTGGGAGGGTTGTCTGTAGCATGCAACAAACTGTAGGCCAGTCCTACACATGGTTAATTGCACCTAGATATTCCCCGATGCAACGGCCATGTCTGTGGCATGGCCGGGTTGCTGTTGTGTGGCTGGACACACACGACGGTCCACATTCCGCCACCCATGCCGCCGCACCATGTGTATGCATGTCTGCTCTGTGCCGACTCTAAGTGTCTGAGCATGCCCAGTAGGCAGCTGTGTAGATAGACACACAGCACAGTGCAAACCGCGCCGACTGCAGTTATACCCCGGTGCATGCCTGTATCCCTTCGCAACGGCCACGCCTGTGGCATGGCCAGGTTTCTGTTGTGTGGCTGGACACACACGACGGTCCACATTACGCCACCCATGCCGTCGCACCATGTGTATGCATGTCTGCTCTGTGCCGAGTCTAAGTGTCTGAGCATGCCCAGTAGGCAGTGATGTACTGATCAGTAGTTACTTGGTATTCCCGACTGCAGCACTAACGCAGTTACTGTACGGCGACCTTGGGATGGTAATGGGCCGCGTGACTGCGCACTCTGAACCAACTACCGATTGGGCGATATGCCTCTGCAAATGATACCACCCACGAGGGGTATGCCTCCTGACAGCGCCTGCTCAGTAAACTCGGTAGCTGCTCTGTAAATGCTTCGCACTGTAGTGTGTTCATGTAGATAGGCGAGGTTCGCCTCCGCCCCTTCCGTGTGTGTGTGTGTGTGTGTGTGTGTGTGTGTGTGTCTCTGTGTGTGTGTGTTTCCAGCTGCCTCTGCGAATGAACATGCTTTTAGGCGCCCGCAACACAAATCTTGGCTATTGCCAACTATTGTCTTGCGGGTGACGCCACCAGCCTACAAGTATGCCTCTGACAGCCACTTCAGTAAACTCGTAGCTGCTCTGTAAATGCTTCATACTGTAGTAAGTTCATGTAGATAGGCGAGGTTCGCCTCCGCCCCTTCCGTGTGTGTGTGTTTCCAGCTGCCTCTGCGAATGAACATGCTTTTAGACGCCCGCAACACATACCTTGGCTATTGCCAACTATTGTCTTGGCGGGTGATGTCACCAGCCTACAAGTATGCCTCCGACAGCGCCTGTTCAGTAAACTCGTAGCTGCTCTGTAAATGCTTCATACTGTAGTGAGTTCATGTAGATAGGCGTAAGTTCGCCTCCGCCCCTTCCGTGTGTGTGTGTGTGTGTGTGTGTGTTTCCAGCTGCCTCTGCGAATGAACATGCTTTAAGACGCCCCGCAACACATACCTTGGCTATTGCCAACTATTGTTTTGCGGGTGACGCCACCAGCCTACAAGTATGCCTCTGACAGCGCTCACTTCAGTAAACTCGGTAGCTGCTCTGTAAATGCTTCATACTGTAGTAAGGTCATGTAGATAGGCGAGGTTCGCCTCCCGCCCCTTCCGTGTGCGTGTGTGTGTGTGTGTGTTCCCAGCTGCCTCTGCGAATGAACATGCTTTTAGACTCTCCGCAACACATACCTTGGCTATTGCCAACTATTGTCTTGGCGGGTGACGCCACCAGCCTACAAGTATGCCTCTGACAGCCACTTCAGTAAACTCGTAGCTGCTCTGTAAATGCTTCATACTGTAGTAAGTTCATGTAGATAGGCGAGGTTCGCCTCCGCCCCTTCCGTGTGTGTGTGTGTGTGTGTGTGTGTTCCCAGCTGCCTCTGCGAATGAACATGCTTTTAGACTCTCCGCAACACATACCTTGGCTATTGCCAACTATTGTCTTGGCGGGTGACGCCACCAGCCTACAAGTATGCCTCTGACAGCCTCTTCAGTAAACTCGGTAGCTGCTCTGTAAATGCTTCATACTGTAGTAAGTTCATGTAGATAGGCGAGGTTCGCCTCCGCCCCTTCCGTGTGTGTGTGTGTGTGTGTGTGTGTGTTCCCAGCTGCCTCTGCGAATGAACATGCTTTTAGACTCTCCGCAACACATACCTTGGCTATTGCCAACTATTGTCTTGCGGGTGACGTCACCAGCCTACAAGTATGCCTCTGACAGCCCTCTTCAGTAAACTCGGTAGCTGCTCTGTAAATGCTTCATACTGTAGTGAGTTCATGTAGATAGGCGAGGTTCATCTCCGTCCCTTCCGTGTGTGTGTGTGTTTCGTTGCTTTCGCAACTTTTTCTGAAAAAGCAAATTTTAAACTGTTCACAATCAACAGTGTGATATTTAAAATCTTGTTAAGACTCACATTGTTGATTGTGAACATTCTTAGACTTTGCTTTTTTCTGCAGACGCTGTGCAAGCAACGAACACGTTGCATCTTTCAATAAACTGTTTAAATGTTACGAAGACTTGTGTTGTGTCGAACTACGGGACTATTCTTGCTGCAGGTTGCTGGTTTGTTTGTGTTTCATAGTACAATATCATGTAATACGGTGTTCATAGTATGCTTTCTGTGATGTTGACATGTGTGTGTTTCGTTAGCAGTAAGCCTGTGCTTTCTATGCTGTGGCTACATGTTCATTGTTCGCATAGAAAGTGACAAATGGAAGTGTAAGGGTGGACATTTAAAGCCTGGATACTTCCATGTTATGTGTAAGTCTCACGGGCCAACGGTTGATAGCGCATACATGTCTATGAAGTACCTTTGGATACCATATGCGACGGTCGTGGACTAAATGTTTAAGTTGACTGTTCCATCTACCTATGTGTGACATGGTTTGTGGCCATAGGGTGCCAGCAAGTCTTTCCTGTTCATTGGGTGTTTGCCATGGTCTATTGACATCAATCCTATTAATTCACCGAAGGATGTCTTTCATTGGTGGCAACGCCATAGTTTGACCATCGTATGTCATTCCCAGCAGACGCTGAGATTGTGCCATTGGTATGTTTACACAGGTGACCCATCTGTTCCACTGTATGGAAGCGCAGGATCCCCATTGATGTGCTGGCAGATTGAGTGCTGTGTACGCCGGTATCTGCCCAGCGGTCTGGCTTTGAATGGGGAGTGTCTACTGTAGTCCCTATCTGTATTTCCTGGGTTATGCCTTGCAACAGCTGTGGATTCCCCAGGTTTGCAGCTATGGGTGCCATCTTGGCCGTGACGCTTGTCCATCCATGGGAACTGCCTACTGGACACTAGTATCGGGCTGTAAACATTTCACAGCTGCATTCTCCATTTCCGGTGGATGATCGGCATTATTATTGCGGAGTAACGATATGCCATGCCCCGCACACGGGCGGACAACGAATCATCTGCCAATCCACACCGACACCCATTTTTGCATACCCACGATCCCATGTCTGCAACCCTCGACAGTACCCCTTGCACACCCTTCATGTGTGCGGAAATGGGATGTGAACGCACGGTATGGACGCAGCAGCCTGGGGAGTCCTATTCATATGTCCTGCATTTCATGGACGGTTGTCATCACCCTTGAAGACGCTTTGTGGTGCATATATCTACCTGTGCCGTAGTCACGGCTGTCACCTCTTCCGTTCACACTATGCTGCCCACACTTACTTAAGGAGTAATTTTGGGTCCTGCAATGGACACCGATGTGCATATGTAAAGTGTAGAACATGTTGGACTGTGTCCATTCGCCAGTGGGTTTGACTGCCGCCGTATGTTCCCCAGTCCCGGATGTCTGTCTGCCTACCCATATTATGTAGTGCTACGGAACCCGTGTCCTTCCACAATTTACCCATATGGTGTTACTGTAGTACTGCAGGTTGGCAACTGCTTTAAGTAATCCTCAGAGGTACCATTGTGAACTATCCGCCACTGTATTGTCATTATAACACAGCCGGTACATGTAGAACCTATTTATTCATGACAGTATGTTATTTATGTGTGGGAACGCCATATTTTAACCATAGTATGACCTTCCTAGTTGACGTTGTTGGTGTGCCATTAATATGTGTTCCACAGGTCGCCCGTGATGTTCCGCCGAAAGTGGAAGCGGGTGATCCCCACATACTTGCTAGCACCTTGGCTGCTGTGTACGCCGATTCGCACGGCCGGATGGATGTCTACGGGGTGTCTACTGTTGTTTCCATCTGTATTTCCTGTGTTATGCCTTACTACGGCTGTGTGATTGCACCAGGCTTGCTATTATGGGTGCCATCTTGTCCGTGACGCTTGTCCATCCTTGGGAAATGCCTACTGACACTGGTGTAGGGCTGTACCCATTTCACAGCTGCATGTAGCATTCTCCGTGGATGATTGTCAGTATTGGTGGGTGGTAAGGCATGTTCTGTACCCACATCCTTCCCACGGGCGGACAATGGATCATCTGCCAATCATCTCCAACACCCATTTCTGCATACCCACGATCCCATGGCTGCAACCCTCGACAGTACCCATAGCAAATCCTCCATGTGTGCTGGAATGGGATGTGGACGACATCTGTGGACTCGACAATCTGTGGATTTCTGTGCATATGTCCCGCATTTCATGGACAGTTGTCATCAACCTTGAACACACTGGCGGTGCATATATGTAGCTGTGCCGTAGTCACGGCTGTAGTTCATCTTGGTCTTCCGCTTGCACCCAGTTGGCGTTGCAAAAGGAGAAATTTTTGGGTCCTACAATGGACACAAATGTGCATATGTAAAATGTAGAAAATGTTGGGCTGTGTCCATCTGGCCAGTGGTTGTGACCGCTGCTGTATGTTCCCCACTCGTGGATGTCTGTTTGACTACACATATTATGTTGTGCTACGAAACCCATGTTCTACTACGATTAACCCAAATGGTATTGATGTAATGCTGCAGGTTGGCAGGTGCTTTAAGTAATCCTCAGAAGGCCCAGTAGGACATATACGCCACTGTAATGTCAATATAAAACAGACAGAACATGCATACCCTATTTATTCATTGAAGCATGTTCGCTATATGCGGAACGCTTAGTGTTGAAACATCATATGACCTTCGTAGTTGAGGTTGTTAGTATGCCATTAGTATGTGTTCCACAGGTCGCCCATTTGTTCCGCAGTATGGAAGCGAAAGTGATCCTCATGTTGTTGCTGGCAGATCGAAAGTGCTGAGTACGGCGGTATTCGCAGGGCGGTCTGACTTTGTATGGGGAGTGTCTACTGTAGTCCCTAATGTATTTCCTGTGTTATGCCTTACCGCAGCTGTGTAATTCCACCAGGTGTCCAGTTATAGGTGCCATCTTGGTCGCATACACTTGTCCATCCATGGAATTGCCTACTGGACACTGATGTAGGGCTGAACACATTTTACACCTGCTTTTAGCATTACCCAGTGGATACTTTGCATCCTTAGTGGGGAGTAAGGCACGGTTATACCCACAGCCCTCCCACGGGCGGACAACGGATTATCTGCCAAACAACACCGAGCCCCATTTTGCATACCCAGGATCCCATGGCTGCAAACCCCCACGGTACGCATTACACATCCTTCATGTGTGCAGGACTGGGATGTGGACGCACTTCTATGGACACGACAATCTGGGGACTTCTGTTCATATGTCCTGCATTTCATGGACAGGTATCATCAACCTTAAACACGCTGGTGGTGCATGTCTAGCTGTGCCGTAGTCACGGCTGACACTCTGTCTGGCCGATCTCAGCGGATCGAAGGTGTAAACGCAACTATTTTTGGAGTCCTACAATGGACACCGATGTGCATATGTAAAGTGTAGAACGTGTTGGACTGTCACCATCTGGCCAGTGGTTCTGACTGCCGCTGTATGTTCCCCAATCGTGGATGTCTGCTTGACTACCCATATTATGTATTACTTGGCCTATCTATATCCACGTGCCAGTAAGCGGAAATACAGCAAACCTTAAGGCCCTGCCCATCTTCATAAACGACATTATTGAACATATATCGCCAAAACAGACAATGACAAAAACGATAGACTCCACAGTCAAACGGTACGGAGCTCTTTCACCTACTAACATGGGGCATCGTCGAGCACGAAATGCATTACATAGTTGTCCCTTATACACTTCCTTCAGAGTCAGTTTAAAGTCAAATAATCAATAAACCTGCTCATAGTTAAGTGGACAGTGCTACAAGTCTTGATTATGACGTGACATATACAAATCAGTGTTGCATACATTACTTCATGGAAACAATAATACGACAACAATGTGTTAATATAAATACAATATTGGTCAATACAATCAGTATCTTGAAACATAGTTGATAATTGTTGTGAGTAAACCTTAGAATGTAGTGTGTTGATCAGGATATTTTATATCAATGTGTATAATTGTAGCATTACGATTCCAAAGCATGGAATCAGTAAGTACTATTTAAGCATATATTGTACAATTATGAATGTAAATGAGTGGAGGACACATCCTTAACCTTCCCTGCTTCCAGTGGATCACACACGCACACTCGCATTTCCTAATTGTGGGTTACGCAGGCTACATGCATATCCGTATTCTGTTTACAACTCTTTACTGGGTCTGTGTGCTTACGTGTTATCTGTTTGTTGTGACTGTTCCGCAACATATGTCTGATCCGTTGACGGACGGTGCAGAACGCACTTACAACTTTATACATGTAACAGTCTTTGCAGCATGGACGATTACGCATATCGCTCACATCTATATGTTCCATAGTCGTAATTCAAACGTGACTGCATTCACGCTTGCCAGTTACTGTGACCACTACACGCTAGCTGTTCGGTGTCATTAATATGCATACCCATGGTACTTAAGTACATTTACATATCCCCCGCAGTCACGCACGCCACAGGCATCCATTCTCCTGCTGGGAAAGGTGCGGTACTGCATGTTAAACATTCCTTATTCCCCTCGCCATGGCCCAGGATGCATATGTCGTGACCGCAGGGATGTTCAGATGACAGGTGCTTATATCCCCACGCATACAGGCCTTTGATTGTCAGGGTGTTGCTGTGGTGCTTTGGGTTTGGTCTTGTCCGCCCAGTGTACGGAACTGCCCTGACCGTGTAATGAATGTTAGATGAGTCACATGGGCACGCTTTTGTCCGTGTCTATGGTACCATGTCACCCCCAATTATTCATAACCGCGTAGCCGATTGGCCGTGTACCCGCTGTAGATCTTGTTATACTAATTGCACACGGTCTGGTCGAACGGACCTATTTCCATTACTAACCCTCGGTATGTATGACCTGTGTCGCAATATTACATGGGTTTACCATTGCGTGACGGCTTTCACTGAGCCACAGACATCTCCGCTGTTTGGTTTGGGCCGGTTCGCTGTGCTACACACATTTAACATGGCGGAACAGGTTGAACAGCTCAGCCACGGGACATCGGGTTCTCCGTCGCTGTTTAGTATTGAATCGCTATGTGGAGTTTGTTTCACAAAGCGAGACAATGTCGACATTGGTAACGGACATCTCGCACAGTACGCCCGCACCGCTGGTGACGATGTCTGCGCTTGGGCGGCGGACAGGCATTATGCTGTGCCATTATGTCTGGGAATATATGGTTTCTTGCCATAGATGATATGCCATACTAGCACTGACCCGCCTGGGTGTGGGTACTGCTGTATTACCCACGGGAAGAGTGGCCTTAGGTTAAGTGGTGCCCTAGGCAGAAGTTGCCACCGCAACATCACCCGCTACCCTCCTGGTCTACCTACACCAAACAAAGTCTGGAAAGGTGCCCCGAGTAGAGCAACGCCCTAGACGGCTGCCTACTTGGCCTATGCCTAAGGCCGGCTATGTGTGTGGTCCCTCGGCATCGGACTCGAACGCCACGCCTGCCGTGGGTATGTCCAGCATTACCCACATCCAGCCGTGGTGTATTGCCATGATGTTCCATGTGTACAGTGGTGCCGGTTACCATACATATGCCTTTCTCAAAAGCCGATTTCACACTTCTGAACACTACTGTGGTCTCCTTTAAGGCCCCTGAGCCAGTGGTGAACATCACTCAAACCGCTGAATCACGTACATATGCCTTCCACCAGCACCTACAGGACTGCATGGATCAGGCAATCCCATACAAAACTGAGACTCTTTGTACCACAGACAAGCATGCAGTCTGGTGGACCCCAGCCATGAACTAGCTCTACAACGACAGGAGGTAGATAGTACAAGTTAAAGCGAATACTTGTAAGGTAACACACCCTTGCTCATTATATGTGAAGAACTACAAGCTGTCATGAAATCATCCAAGGGAAATTCAACAGAGAAATTAACAAGGACTCAACAGACATTCATAAGTCCTTCTTTAGCTATGTTGGACACCTGGGAGGACACTCCCAGATATGCTCAAACCGGTTCGCAATGATGTGAAGATGACTGAACCTACACACATTGCCAGCATACTGGCTGACATGTTCAGTGCTAACATTTCCCTCCCCACATGGAGAGTTATCTATACCTGAGACTTGTAGATCCTGGAACATCTGTAACACACAGGTGGGAAATGCTGTCTCCAAGGCAGTCAACACAGCATCCATGGGACCAGATGGTGTCCCAGCTGTGTACTCCATGAACTCTATGGGGAATTAAACCCACACTTAGGACAGCTGTTTAATCTTAGCCTCACCTCAGGATACGCACTGAGTAGTAGCACAAGGCCACAGTAGTCACACTTCACATAGATGGTGCCTCCACTGACCCTGGTTATTACCATCCCATTAGCTTGACAAGCCTTATCTGCAAAGCCATGGAGAGGGATCATAATGGAACTCATAGATAAAGACATAGGGGACTCGTGATACTTTGGATACAACCCAGTTTAGCTTGGTCAAAGTCAGATCATGCCTTTACACGTGTTTGACTTTGTAGGATCAGTCACCAAGGCCATTGATGAGGGTAAAGCAGTCCATACAGCCTACCTCAACCTGGCAAAGGCCTTCGACACAATACCCCCTCGGTATCAGTGATAAACCCGCCATCTTGAACGATATCCATACATCGCCATATGGGTTGCAAACTGGCTAAGTCACAGAACACACATGGTCATAGTTGCTGGCGCCATGTCATACTCACAGCCAGTCACAAGCGGTGTCCCATGGGGCCCAGTCCTGGGTCCACTATTTTTCAGCATCTACGCTTCCAAAGTACAAGCAAACACAGGGGGTTATGGTGACAATGTTTGCAGATGACTGCAAACTGGGTGCCATAGTCAGACACACATCTGACACAGATATCCTTCAGGAGTGCCTCACAGATGTGGATAAGTGGTGCCCGAGACATGGCCTACAGCTACATGCCAGGAAATGCATAGTCATACCCTTCGGGAAGAACAAGGTTACCCCTAGCTACCATATAGGTGGCAATCCACTGAGCACAGAGGGAGTTACCAGGATCTGGGGACCCGGTTGTTGTTAACCGCTCGTTAGACACACACGCTAAGCTAACGTAGTTAGGTAGACCTTCCACATTGCCCACATCATCATGAAGGGATTCACATCTAGATCAGGGAGGTCATTGTCCCCTTGTACTCATCACTCATTAGACCTATGATTGGGTACAATGCCCTGTTCAGAATGTATGTGACCCGACACCTGCAGCAGCTGGAAAGGCACCAACAGTTCATCGACAAACAGATGCAGGGTCTCAGGAATATGTGTTATACTGACCAACTGAAAGAATTACAGATGTATACAGTTGCATACCACTTGCCCAGAGGTGACCTGTGCCTGGCATACAAGGCCATGTCGAACCCAGATCTGATGAGTATGCTTCACCTAAAGAAGTTAGATCCTCAGAACCACAAGGGCAGGTGACGCACACCTTGACACTGTCATTAATAGAACGTGTTGGTGGGACAGATTCATCACCCAGACACTCACTATGCTGTGGAACAACATCCCAGTACATGTGAGGGCAGGCACCTCGCTGGCCTTCTGTTAGTATTTTGACATGGATGTCTGAATTGATTTATTTAAGTAACCTTCTAAATGAATATTTACATTACCACATTGTGAATCTTTACATTTCGCTGGTCTATTTTACATTAGTCATAATCATACGGTTTATCTGTGTATATTATGGTTCATTTATATTACTAGGTGTCTGCAGTTCTTTTAATATATTGGCACAGTCCGTAGAACATATATATGTAGCTTACACAGTCAGACATTTGGAAAACATTATGTTGGTTCATCTTTCATATATATACATATATTTCTATTTCTCTATGAAGAATGTACCTTTCGAAGCAATGTCTGATGTCCTCACTGTGTGGAATCTGTAACCCAAGTAAAGTTTGTTTGCTTGTTTGCCTTTAAGGCATGTAAGTAATACCTAGCACATCTAATTTACTGACCAATTAAGGGTTTTACATGTAGTAGGTTGGACTGCATTGTATGTATTCTGAATAAGTCTGCTTATGAAGCAGACGAAAAGAGCTTCAGTAAACTATGGTGACTGCATTTAATTACTGGTGTGCTCTGAGTGGTCACTGACGGTGTCTACAGTACCTCGCCTTTGCTTTGGACTTCATCGGCTGGTTGTCTGTGTTTGTTGTATGGGGAATGTCAAGTGTAGTCCCTATGTGTATTACTTGTGTAATGCCTTACTACGGCAGTGTAATTCCACCGGTTTGCAGTTATGGGTGCCATCTTAGTCATACGCTTGTCCATCCATGTGAATTGCCTACTGGACACTGGTATACGGCTGTACACATTTCACACCTGCATTTTGCAATCTCCGTAGATGGTTTGCATTATTAGCGGAGAGTAAGGCAGGTGCTACGCGACACATCCTCCCACGGGCGGACAAAGGATTGCCTGCTAAACAACACCGAGGCCAGATTCTACATACCCAGACTCCCTTGACTGCAACAGTCGACAGTACCCATTACACATCCTTCATGTGTGCGGACTGTGATGTGGACGCAGTTCTATGGACCCGCACCCTGGGTATTTCTGTGCATGTGTGCTGCATTTCATGGACAGCTATCATCAACATTGAACACGCTATGTGCATATGTGTACCTGTGACGTGGTGACGACAATGAGATCACGTGAGTAATGCAGGAAGCTAGCAGGCATTCCATGAATGGAATTTTTGGGTCCTACAATGGACACCGATGTGCATATGTCAAGTTAGATGTTGCTGGACTGTGTCCACCTGCCCAGTGCTTTTCACTGCTGGTGTATGTTCCCAATCGCTGATGTCTGTTTCACTACCCAGTCTACATGGTGCTACATAACCAGGTGATTTAGTACTGTGAACAAATGACATACATCCAAAGATGCTGGTTAGCAACTGCTTCATATAAACCTCAGACATCCCAATGGGACATATCCGCCACCGTATTTCCAATATAACACCACCGAACATGTTGATTACCTATGTTTTCATTTAACCATGTTGTCTTCATAGGTGGGAATGCCATAGTTTACATATCCTACTTGACGCTGTGTGTGTGCCATTAGTATTTGTTCCACAGGTCGCACATCTGTTCCGCTGTACGGTAGCGGTGCTCCTCATTCTGTTGCTGGCAGATTGAGTGCTGTGTACGCCGGTGTTGGCACGACGGTCCGCTTTGTATGTGGAATGTCAACTGTAGTCCCTATGTGTATTTCCTGTGTTATGCCTTACCGCTGCTATGTAATTTACCCGGTTTGCAGTTGTGGGTGCCATCTTGGCCATACGGGTGTCCATCCATGAGAATTGCCTACTGGACACTAGTATAGGGCTGTACACATTCCACACCTGCATTTAGCATTCTCCAGTGGATGGTTTGCATTATTAGCGGAGAGTAAGGCAGGTGCTACGCACACATCCCTCCCACGGGCGGACAAAGGTTTGCCTGCGAAACAACACCGAGCCCAGAGTCTACATACCCAGAATCCCTTGACTGCAACAATTGACAGTACCCATTACACATCCGTCATGTGTGCGGGACTGTGATGTGGACGCAGTTCTATGGACCCGGTACCCTGGGTATTTCTGTGCATCTGTGCTGCATTACATGGACAGCTATCAGCAACATTAAACACGCTATGTGCATATGTGTACCTGTGACGACAATGAGTTCAGGTACGCATTGAAATAAGACATTATTCTGTTCTTTCCACAATTTTTGGGTCCTACAATGGACACCACTGTGCATATGTAAAGTGTAGAGCTTGTCGGACTGTGTCCTTGTGAGCAGTGGGTTTCACTGATGCTGTGTGTTCAGCAATCGCTGATGTCTGCTTGTCTACCCATACTGTGTAGTGCTACAGGAACCATGTCTTCCGACACCAGAACCCAATGGTGTACATCCAATGTTGCAGGTTAGCAACCACTTTCATACCCAGCGGTCACGATTGGGTGGTATTGCCACTTTATTATCGGAACAACACCTCCAGACTGTGTACATCACGGGAACTTTAGGCCAGTCTTACTGGCCATTTGCAATTGTAATTAGCACACACGTGTCAATACATGTATGATAAGACATATTATCATGCAGAAGTTAATCTATGTTATTTGGACATTGGCTTCTGCTATTGGCATCTGCTGCTGCAAGTGTTGCCAGTTACCATACACATTGCTTGCTCAGAGGCAGACTACACAATTCTGCACACTACTGTGGTCTCCTTTAAGGACCCTGAGCCAGTGGTCGACAGTACTGCAGCCACTGCATCAATCACATTTGCCATCTACCAGTACCTACAGGACTGCATGAACCTGGCATTCACTTAACCAACTGTGGTTCATTGTACCAATGCCAAGCATCCAGTGTGGTGTACCCCAGCCATACACAGGATGTACAACACGAGGAGGTGGCTACTACAAGGTGGAGCAGACACCTTGTGAGGTATGACACCCTTGGTCATCATATGTGTAGAGTTACACACTGTCGTGCCATGGTCCAGGGCACATTCCACAGATATACCTACATGGACCTGGCTGACAATCATACCACCGAGAGTTGCTATGCTCAACACCTGGGAGGTCACTCCCACATATGCTCTGACTGGGTTCACAAAGAGGTGGAGTTTACTCAACATACACACATTGCCAACAAACAGGCTGACAAGTCCAGTATGGACATCTCCACACCCTCCCCCACACATGAGGAGATGTCTGTACCAGCGGTTTGTGGTCAACAAATGTTCTGTGACACACAGGTGGGACATGCTCTCTCCAGGGTAGTGGACATAGCATCCATGAGACCAGCTGGTGACCCCACTGTGTACTCCACTATCTCATTGAGGTATTAGACCCACAGTTAGGACAGCTATTTCTTTGTAGCCTCACCTCAGGTAAGGTACCCAGGTTGTGTCGCATGGCAACTGTAGTCCCACGCCACAGGGCCAATGCCTCCACTGAGCCTGGTTATTACTGTCCCATTACCATGAGGAGACCTATCTGCAAAGACATGGGAGGGATCATACTGCGGCTCGTGATATGACTGCATAGGGGACATACATACTTTGCATCCAACACGGTTTGTCTTGTTCAGGGGCGGTTCATGCCTTTAAAGCATGGGTGAAATTTTCGCGACAGTCACCGAGGCCATTGATGGGGGTGTTGCAGTCCATACAGCCTACCTCGACCTGGCAAAGGCCTTCATCACATTACCCCCCTCAAGTATCGCTTATAAACCCATTGGCTGGGATGTGGTCACGCACATCACAGAATGTGTTGGAAACTGTCTATGCGACACAACCCACACAGTCATAGTTGCTGGCAGCGTGTCAGACCTACTGCCTGTCGCAAGTGGTGTCCCATGGGGCCCTTCCGTGGGTCCACTCCTGTCATACATCTACATTTCCACGGTACAGGCACACACAGGGGTTTTGTGGGCAACATTGTTTGTAGATGACTGCAAAACAGGTGCCATAGTGGGACGGACATCTGACACAGATATCCTTCAAGGGGCCTCCCAGATATGCATATCTGCTGTCAGGGACATGTCCCACAGCTAAATGCTAAGTAATGCAACATCATACCTGTGGAGAACTACTAGGTCACCCCTGTCCAGCATATAGGTGGCTGTCCACTCAGCACAGGGGTGATTACCAGGGATCAGGGGACAGAGTTTGTCGGTCACCATTCATTCAACACACACGCTGTTATCGTGGTTGTGTGGGACTTCTACATTGCCCACCTGTTTGTGCAGGGATTCACATCTACATCAGGCTAGGTCATTGTCTCCTTGTACCCATTACGTGTTACACCTATGATTTACTACATTGCCCCATTCAGACTGTATCTGACCATACACCTACAGCAGCTGGGAAGCCCTCATAGGTTAATTGTTGTACAGATGCAGGATGACATCATTTTGTGTAATGCTGCCCCACTTGTAGGACCCCTGCCACATTACGCCACATACCTGCTGTTTAGTGTTGACCTGTGCCTGACATACGAGGCCATGTCAACCCATATGTCATGTGTATGCTTCACCTACTGTATCTGCATCCCCCAGAACCACTAGGGCAGGTGACATTTACCTTGTCACGGTCATTAATGGGATGTGTTTGAGTGACACATATATCACCCAGACACTCATAATGCTGTGGATCTACATCACAGTACATGTGAGACAGAGATCCTTCCTAGCCTTGTTCACGGGTATGTTGTCCATTGGATGGAGAATTGCAGGTATATGCCAGGGATTACATCATTATCACTGCTTGACGGAGGTACAGCAAAATCATGAGTATTTTATCTGAAGCACAGAAGGTTGGCAAAGTCATCCTAACTATGGTGTAGTGTTATGGCTGAACCTGGGACGATGGCCTACCCTGTACCTATGGTCATATGAACCTATATTCATAGTTTGTCACATTTACAATTGTCTATCCCCTATACTCTTTCTCCAGTGTATATTTCTGTGGCACATGATTGTCCTCTGTATTACATGCAGGTATGCTGTGTACAGTGCACATACGCCACAGTTGATGACAGTGTATCTGTGTCCCTAACACTGTGATACTGAGGACTACCACACATCCTTCACAACATTACATGCATATGTCCATTCTATTCTTCTTTGGCCTATGGGGGCAAACATTACACAAGTCCCTGTTTGTGCATGCTTCATGTTGGTGTTTGACCAGGCTCCGTTGCAGTCGTGTGTTGGACAGTAGTGTTTCTGTGTGTTTGCCATGTGTTTTTATTGCCGGTACATCTGTGGGAGTTGTGGTTGGCACATGTTCCTCTTTGCAGGGACACCCATCCTGGGGTTTGTGTCATGCATCTGCACTTGGCACCTGCCATATGTCCTGTACTATTCCCACAGTCGTGTATGCCTTCATGCACTACTACTGCGTGTTACTGGCTGTTTGTATGTGGTACACATGGACATTGTGATGGTTGGCTTGACCTATTCCCATGCTAGAACGTACACATCTGTCAATTAAGTTGTTTAAATCAAACTGTAACACTCATTCATATTTTCAAAATGACAGTCAATAACACAGGAAGCTGAGATTAATAACGCTTTACTACTGTGCAGCAGGAGGCAAAGAACTATGCAGTAAAAGTGTAGACATTTGTTGTACTCTATACATGTTACATCTGTATGAGCATTGTGTATATTATCATCTTTTGCACACATTAATGATGTGGTCAGTCACAAGGCATTTACATTGCTAGAGTCCACAACGTTGTATTCCTACAACAGTGCTCAGGTAATGCTTATTAAATGTTTTCCCATGAGGATAGCACAACCTTGCGAGCCACATATTCAATTAGACTGTACTTCGTAAATTCTGCTCTGTCACGGTTCCAACACTGTTCAGATCCGTCCTCACTCCATTTCCTACTAGGTTCCTTTGTCTCTTTGCTGAGCAGCTGTACTCTGTGTTACAGCTCACAAGCCTATCCTCCTCAGTGGAAGGATGACAGATATACCTGTACATACATGTATTATTCTCTAACCGAGCAGATGACTAATGCTGAATGACATACACCTGCTGCACTGGTTACTGCTAGGGTCAGGGTTCAATCACACTGCAGCTACACTACAGGCAATTACATGCATGATAAGCTCTACTGCCATATTGTAAGATAGAATAATATGCATTATACACTATTTGCTTCTAAAGTTGCACGTCATATATATGTTTAAATATGTATTTTGCTAACATTCTCCTCCTTTGATTGCTTCTATTCTATCCAGAAACATATACAACATTATTTCATTCCCTAGCCTCTTCCTCTCTGGAACGTTTAACTAGGCAAGTAATTTGTTGTACATTTCAAGAAGGATTGCATTTTCTATTGACAAATACCACTACAGGGCTTGATACATAGTCTCGGTACAGATATGTCGCCAGAGTCCCTGACTAATACTTACATGCAAAGTATCCCGCATAGACACATGCTCCCAATATGAGCAGAACAACACAAATGGCAACCATGATATTCAGTATGACTGACCCCATCCACCAAATGGTTTGTGGAAATGGTTCGCCAGTGGGTTTGGGCCTGGTTCCGCCATGGATGACACCTGCTGTATTACCTCTAGGTGGGCGTTGATTTTGGTCTTTTCATGTGGTAGTTGGACACAGCGATCTTCTTTAATAAGCGCCAAGACGCAATTCTCGGCGCCACGGTGCAGTCGCGGCGCTATTACATTTTGTGACACAACAGTTCTCATTGCATCCAGTTCATCAGTCACAAGTTCAAGAGTGGAAAGTCACATTCATCATCCCTCCGACAGGTTTTGATAACTTCCTCTGTTCCCTGATTGATTTCACTACTCCACAAGCTGGGAGTGTTCCAGCCCAGGTTATGACGCTGTCACACAAGTCCATATGAATCGGTATTCCTTTATCTCTTGCAGAAGACTGGAATGTCAGAACAGCTTCCATTTCACCCACTGGATTACTAGGTTTCTCGACTGTGTTCCCAGTTCTTCGAGCTATATGTGTTATAGTACGCTTCGCACCCAGAGGCAATTGTGCAGTATGTCATGTGACTGGAGCCAGATAACCCAAATAACAACTGCCGGACCAATTCCCAGGTAACCATTGATATGCTTTTTTCCCACAAACAACATAACAATATTCTACTTTACTACTGATGCGGGTTACCTCTGCATGTAACATTTTCCTGTCTCTAACAGAGGACTGTTTATACAATTCAGGATGTTTCTGCACATCCTTCCACATTGTTCTCATGATGTTTCAATACAAATAATGAATGGTGCTACAAGTAGTACTGTGATCTTTGGCTGTTATATGACATTCGTAAGACACAGTTATGTTACAAATACTCCCACAAACTGAAACTGTATCATGTTTATGATAACATACAATTCCTTTTTGTGTAACAGGTAAGTACAGTGCCACGTTGTCCTGTGATCTCACAGAACCTGTATCAAAGTGTAAATATTCACAAGTCTCAATCTATCCCCAAGGGGACAACATGCATCGGAAGTCCTCCATATGATGTACGTATGGCAGTACAAACACAGCAATTTAAAGTGTTCATAGTCTGTATATGCACACACGCCATGCCTAGGTATTTGTTGAAGTGTGGAAGACACTCTGTGGCCAGTTCATCACGTATCAGTATTTGTATCCGTGTAGTTATGTGCAGGTAAGGTCCCAGCAAATGTAAAGTAAACACAAACATGGTTAATAGGTGTATAACCATTAGGACAGCAAACAAAAATGTCTTTGGGGTTGCTTTGTATTGTTATACAGTCTTGCCCAGGTGATTCAGGCTCTATGGTATATCAGCTACAAGATGTCAATCAGACTTGATATCCTTTACCGGTTTGAAAAATGTGAGGTGGACCCAGGACGACCTCTCTGCAAACTTTACTGCAGTAGGCGTTGCCAACAGGAGCTGGTACAGACCTTCACACTTTCCACTTGCCAATAATGTTCTTTGGATAACAGTGACATACACACAGGATACTGGTGTCAGCTATGCGTCCGCCTTCGGTTGCTCTTTATCTGTAAAAGACTTTAACTGAAGAACAGTGTTATTGGTTAACAATCCTCTCATGTCACCTGCTAATGAGCCATCGACCTCCGGCTCTGCAGGCATGACAGCTTTCCACTCTGGCACATGATATGCCATTCCACATACTACTTCGAAGTGCGTGCAGCACTTTACATTTGGAACTGTTGTCATGCTCAGCAATGCTAGAGGTAGACAGCACATGTAAGTCGCCTGGATGTCACCCACCAACCTCCTCTACTTATTTCTCCCTATCCCACTTTACGGCGCCAGCAGTCATGCTGACTGTGGGTTGTACATGCAATTTACATTCATGGAAATACAAAATAATCCCCCAGGTTGCGTGATTGTCTGGTTCACTACATGTGTTCTATTGTCACTGTAGCTTCTTTACAGCATGCCAGATCTAGGGATACTTTATTTTACTGGCACCTTTGCCACTGCTGCTGCATCCGGATTCATGGTTGGGAATGCTTCTACCCATTATGATTATATATATGTGTAATCACTAAACAGTATTTGTTCCCTTCACATTTATTCAGATGTATGAACTCCATACAAATAGTACGGAACAGTTATGGTGGTGTAGGTAAACTCACTCCCTTCGGTTTAAATGCTCCCTGTGCATGATATCTACTGCAAATGTGACACGCTGCTCATGATGTTTGTATGTGGTTCGTAATTCCGTATGTTAGGGGTATTCTGTTAACCAAATGTACCATCCCCCTGTTGAGACATGTCTCTACCCATGGCTCCACAAAGCCGCATATCTGAATACATTAGACGTTAATATTGGCTTTATCACTGTGGATATGTGCAGTCCGTGTTCAGGGATTGCTCCTCGTCATACCCACGTCGGCTTTTCTGCTTTCGTAGTTGATGTTTGCATTGTTTGTAAAATTTCTACATCTAAACTGTCTGAGGTTTGTCATTCCTCATTCACACAAACACTTTCCAACTGTGAGGCTGCTTGTTTTGCAGATGCATGAGCTCATGCCTTACCTTTCCTACTGTTATCCTGTTGCTTTCTATGACTTGCACATTTACAATTACCTACTTTAGTGGGTAACTGAATGGAGTCTAATGCATTCAAGATCAATTGCGCATGATTAATCGGGTTTACCGTGGATGTTATCATTCCCCTATTCTTCCACTGCTGCTCATAAACATGCACTGTACAGACAACATACTGACTATCGACATATGTCCACACATCAGTTTTCCACTACAGTACAAGCACGTGTTAAAGCTATCTATTCTGCTGCTTGAGCAGACACGCTATGCTGCAGGGTTTGGCCGCCTACAATCTCATTATCAACAACTACTGCACACCCTACTTGATTCGCTCCTGTTGGACTCTGTCTACATGATCCGCATACACATTAATTGTCACCTCTGCATCATCTAAGGGTATATCAGTGATATCATGTCTGTGTGTAGTTATTTAATCCATTTCAGATAGGCAACTGTGTGGTGTGCCATACACAGGTGTCGGACGTGACGCTGATAGGTTTCATGTTGTACAACGCTCAATCACCATATGAGGTTGACTCAGTGGTATGGTCAAACAAGACAAATGTCTAGCATGGGTCAGGAATGCTATCTTCTCTTGCAGCAGACTGATCGCAACTGCATGACACATTCTCACAGTGAGAGGGTGGTCTAGTAACATTAAGGCCTGGGCCTGTACTGCCATGGGTGCTACAACAACTGCCTGTACACAATGTGGCACTGACCATGCCACAGTGTCCAACTGCAATGAGTAGTGAGCTATGTAGCGTTGTTTACTTCCATGCTCTTGCATCAAGAATGCCGTCATATATCTCCGCTTACAATCTACAGTCTGACAACATGTGTTATGATTATTCAGGAGACCTACTACAGATGTTGAAGCTATCAATCGTTCTAGTCTGCAGAAAGCTGTTTCTGCTACTGTAATCCAGTGTAGTATGTGTTGTGCTGCCATAGGTGTATTAAAGATTAAGGCAGACAATACAGCGGATTCCAAAGCATTGTTTGGTAACCAGCTTTGACAAATGTTAGTCGGCCCAGACAGGACTTCATTCCCTTCTTGTTAGTTGGCTTGTGTGCTTATGAAATTGCTACCGCCCTATCGTGAATGTGATGTTCTACCCTACTTGGATACCACATATCCCAGGTACTTGACCTGTATTCTCTGTAGTTGCAATTTATGCTTGCTTACTTTATGTCCCTGTTCTGCTGAATATCTGAATAATGCTATTGTATCTTCCATACATTGCTGCTGGGTAGGGGCCGCAAGCAGAATATCATCCACATAAAGTAGAACTTGACTGGCCCCGGTGGAGTTAACACCGAATGTAGCTAGCCATCTCCTGTGGGAATATCGTTGTACTTTCACAGTATCCCCGTGATAGCCGGGTATGGCTGTATCTGTTACCCTGAATGTACATACAAAGCAATACGGACTATCTGGATGTATAGGTATTGCAAAGGAAGCATAGCTTATATGTACCACGGTAAGATACTTCTGTGGCGTGTTCATAGCATTGAATATAGTGTGTGGGTCTGGCACCATCGCTACCCTAAGTATTATTACATGATTTACAGCTTGTACATACTGTACCATCCGCCATTCCCCCTTTGTTTTCCGATCAGAAGATACAGGGTTATTGCATGGTGAATAGCGATTACTTTGTAGATGGGGAATTCTCTGTGACTTTACAGATATCTTCTGGTGTCCACGGTCTATACACTACGGGGTTGGGTCCTGGCCTTCCTGTCCTGCATGAGGGTTCGGTACTTCAATTAATTGACAGATATCCTCACTCTGTTCTAGTGACTGTCTTCTTACTCGGGTGTTCCTAGGTATGTTACGAAGTTCGGGATGTGGTTTCAATAGCTTCTGTTACATTTGGTCGTTGTGCTACCTCTGTTGCCACAGGATAACGTGTGGGGACTAGCCTGCCCTCCCGCTTCATATCCTGGATGTGGTATCGGAGGTGGTAGGGTGTTGTGGGGGCTATCGGTACTACTGTATTATGATCTTCTCTGTGTAATGCATGATGCTTTGACATTTGTAGTGTTCTGTTCCCTTCAGTTCACTACCTCAATCCACCTATGTGCATGACGGATACCCAATTGTCGCTGTTTTGTCGCCTGCACATCTTAGGGCTGCCACCTTTTCAAATGCACAATGTGGGACATTAGTGTTCGAACGGTAATTTTCCAGGAAAAGCATACCCACGGCCAGTACATAGGACAGGATTTCACTTTTGCCAGGAGAGCGACCAATTGTTGTAGCATTTCAGTTGCTTATTCTGTTTATTATGATATTTTGTTGTTCCAGATACAAAATTACTGTTTTATGCTACCATTTTGAAATATATCTGGGAAATGTTTGTCCTGAGATATCAGGACATTTGCCATTTGTTCGGTTTGTTTGCAGGACACAACTGGCCAAAGAGGGACTGTCCCTCTCAGGGTGGAACAGGTGTTTACCGTAGAACATGTGCATCACATTTTCAGGGATTACAATGTTTCAGTAACGATATTTTGTGTAATATACCATCAATGTCGTATTTATTACCCCATTTTGCTGGATAACTCACATTATGTGCTCTCTGCGATTGCATATACTTCACGCCACCCGCCAAACGCTGGATCACATGATCTGTTTCTTCAATAATCTCCCATATCCTCTACACGACTGCTACGTACTCTTCTCTCATACCACGTGGTGTCTCCTTCCCTGTATCCACTGTAGTGTCTACAATGACTATTTACTCTGCTGTGTGTTCCGCTGACCTATGTTCAGATTTAACAGTATTGGATAGGTCTTCACCCGCTATCACAACTGTTAACAGAAACACAATGTAGTCTGGTCCCTGATCTACAATAGAGACAAAGAGGCAAACACTCCTTACCTGAGCCTCCTGTTTAAGGCTGCACGATTTCTTCTTGGGATCCAGTTTTCCGCTTTTCAGCCACAGATCAGACAGTAAACAGCCTCTTTACACACAACAATTCAGTCGGAGGTCTTTTCATTCAAGAAGAACCATTTAGGCAAATTCTCCTGCGTAGATGTCTAACCAGCCATGCACTCTGACCTGTAGCTTACCAAGGGAATTCCGGATTACAAGGATCACAATGTCAAATAAGTTGTTAAAACCAGACTGTAGTTATCAGTAGGCTTTTCTAAGTGACAGTCAATAACACAGGAGGCTCGGGTTCAGAAAGTTTTAGTAGTGTACACAGGCAGGCTAAATCATATACAGTCCAAGTATGAGAGTTTTGTCTGACTCTATACAGTAAGCAGTTTCTTTATATAGTGTTTACAATCAGCTTTTGCCCACCTTACTGACGTGGTCGGTCACAGGGCATTTCCATCACTATGGTCCACAATAGTCTATACATACGTGGGTGCTGGGGTCGTGCTTTTAAAATGTTTTCCCATGAGAATAACACAGCCTTGCAAGGCACCTTGTCAATTACACTGTCCTTCTGTGATTGTAACTGTTTCAAGGACCCTAGACTGTTCCGATACAGTACTCAGTTAATTTCTTAATACGCTGCTTTGTCTCTCTGGTAAGGAGTTGTACTGTTATCTTCGATTGAGCTCACAAGGCCATCCTCCTCAGAGGAAGGGGTGATGTTATGCATGTACATACATTTATTGTTCTGTAACCCAGCAGATAATTAATGCTGACAGACATAAGCCTGCTGTACTGGTTACTGCCAGGATCAGAATTCCATCACACTACAGCTTAGCTTCACCAATTACATGCAGGCTTACTTCTACAGCCATATTGTACGGTACAATTCAATGCATTATATAGTATTTCGAGTCTAAACTGGCACTTCATATGTGTTTCTATATATATTTTTCGAACAACATCCATCCGCCATATGCATGTTGTTCCGCCCTTTACCTTGACCGTGTGTATTTGGCCGTCCGCAACGCTTACTCTCCACATGTGATGTCCCACCTTCCCTTCTTTGCCTGTAGCACCCTGTTAGGACGCCCTGTTTGATAGGCACGTGTTCCGCTATATGTGATCGACTTCACTGCATAGCTAAACATCGATGCGGTGGTTCAACAACCCGACTTGTCCACATGTGTACAGTTATGTGCACCGTGTCGTATGCAAACCTATATGGTTTCGACGGGTACATACCACATGCGGATGTACACATTCTGCAGACACATTCACATGCAGCCATTTACATATCTGTACCTGAGGTGGGTTGGTGACATGTGGGTAATGATTTGGTCAAGTGGCATTGCCTAACACAAACATCTTACCACATTTCAGGTATGCACATTGTGTGTGGGTGTATAGCTGCACACGGATGCTAGCAGGTTAGGTGCACAGGTGTACATGGGTGGGACTGACATGTACAATGAGGCTATTGTGTATTACATCTGAATGCATGGGTTCTGCTTCTGGATATTACACTTCAACATACGCCATCCAGTGTATGCGACAGAGACGTTGCTGGGTGTGGGATATGTTGCTATGCACATGTTTGCCTGTGTTTAAGGTATCTTGATTCCTTACTGTTGTTATGTCGACACAGCTACCCGGCTATGTACTCTCACAACTGCTTGTGACCATTATGGTTGGCACCTTTTCCAATGCCCATAGTGGGGCATGTTATGTGGAAACTTCCCAATTTGCAGGACTACACATACCCACGGCAAGTGCAGTTGACAGAACTTCACTTGTTTGCCATACTATGTTTATTCTGTAAGCATTTGGGTTCCTTATTCATTTTCTTATGCCATGTATGTGTTTCATATACAAATGTATATGTTTTATACTACTATTACATGTATATTGCGGAATATTTTTGGCAGGGGATCTGAGGTCATTTTCCATTTTTCCGATTGTTGCAGGGACACAACTGTCCAATCAGGGACTGTCCATGGCACATTGGGACAGCTGGTAACCCTGGTGACCATGCCCATGTCGCTACTGGGGTTGCCACCTTTCCAGTTTCCAAGCTGGGATATTTCCGACTCACATCTGACTTTACAGGCCGACACATACACACGGTCACTATATAGCATAGAACTTCACTTGTTTGCCTAAGTAAAAGCTTATTGTTGTGGCAATTTGCTTGCTTATTCTGTTTCTTGTGACATTTAGGTATTTCAGTTACAGAAATAACCAATTCATGCTACCATTACATTAAATACGGATATCATTATGTCCTACAATCTTAGCACATTTGCCATTTTTAATACGCTTTTTCGGGACACAACTGCCCATAGAGAGACTGCCCCACCCAAAGTGGGACAGGTGGTGACCTTAGTCGCTGCTCCTATGTCGGTGCGGCGCGCTGACATGCTGCTGTACACCTTCTCTGAGTGTAACCACTGACGGTGCATTGCGGGACAAACGCGGTCATATGCGTATCCTTTGCTCCTTGGATGGGTACACTTAAGCCTTCGTGGCTTGTATTTGCTTCTCCGCTTATTTGGGACGGGTACTATGCTGCATACTCTACGGCGCTTCATTCTGCACGGACCTGGCTGCTGCCATTACTATTATGGGCGGACCGTGGCTGTCAGCACATTAGGTTGCTCACCTCATGCCGGGCTTAGACACGCCCAGACGATCCTACCTGGGCTCGCCACGCACACTACGCACGTGTCTGTGGTTGCGTGCACTCTCATTAATATGCATATGGCGCTACTGCACCGGGCTATTCACTGCACCGCCGGCGCAGACCTTACGCCGGCCTTGCGCCGAGCTTCTTGAATCCCGGGGAAAATAAATAAAGGCTTCTGCTAAGCCAATATGGCATGGAACATGTGCTCAGAACAAACACTGCAAACAAACAACCAGGCCCCAGAGACAGCAAACCCAAACTGGGCTGTGCTACAGCTACTAGCTACATTATTTTAGGCAGAAAATACTACAGAAATGTTTATCACAGCAGAAAAACAGCAGCGAGTCATTAAATGAAAGTTTTAAACAGATAAAGGAGCAAGGAGACTCTACAGAATGCTTTTAACTGCAAACAAATCAGTTATATGATACACTCTTTGGCAGAAAATAAGAACAAACAAACAGATGCCTAATAACTGTAGAAAATTTCCAGGTAATACCCTTCACACAGTGAAACTAGCTAAAAAAGCTTTACAAACAGTGTGACAGTAACAAACGTGATTTAACAGGCCCCAGGCAGACAATTTTAGTACAACTATGCAGATTAGTTTATAACAATAAAATACAGTAAAAAGTATGCAGCAGACAATAAAAAGTGCTATAAATGGCTAGAATAAACAATAAGTAGTAAAAATAAGCAAAAAACAGGATACTTATTGTTATATAGCACAGATCAGAGTTGTGGTCAGTGCCCCTCCTCTGCTCAGCTCAGTGTGTATAGACAAATCCTCTCAAAGGTAGGGCTTAAATACAAGCAGGTATTTAAAAAAGTTCAAAAGAACCAATGAGTGCTTACTCCAAGCCCTAGGCCAGCCAACCTTTACAAGCCAGTAGCCAATTAACAATTACTCTTACTAAAGTGAAGAAATTCATGCACTTTAGAGAATATCTTATCCTGGTTTTCCCACAATATTCTCTATGAAACCCTCATCTTTGGCAATGTTAGCCTAGATTGGTCTAAACATAAAACTGACTCTCCACACCTCAGCATCAACCTGCATGGTTTCCAGCAAATGATATCTTCACCCACCCAGCTTCATAAAACTCATCTTCTGGCTCCATAATTGACTGGATACTCACCAACTCCCTCTCCACTACCATAATCCCACTGCCCTACCAGACCAACTTAGCGGGCACCTGCCCACCTCAGTCCTTAGTTACACCATCCAACCCCGCCCCCCCCCAAATCCCACCTCTATAGAGATTGCCAAAAACTCTCTAATTTTAATGTAGTCCAATTCACCTCTATTCTATCCACCACTGACCGGTCCATCCTTAAACAAACCCCTCTCAATGACACAGTTACTAAGTTCAATAGCATCTTCCTGAATACCGTGAACTCCCTTGCACCCCCTAGGAAGGTTAGAATAAAACCCAAAAATGTTCCCTGGCTCTCAAAGGAAACTAAGTCCCTTATGCTAAAAAGAGATAGAGCTTGGAAAGCCTGGATCAAAACAAAGGAATTACCTCTGCTACATAATTATAGATAGCTCAGACATCTTACAAAAAAACAAACCAATAGTGACAAAAAGTATTTTATAACTCTGCCCAATTCAATAACAAATCCAGCCCTTGCAAGTTCTGGTATACTATTAACAAAATTCTCTCTCCAGGCTGCCCCTCAACTCCCTGCCCCTACCCAAATATATCTCTTCTGGAAACTGCTACTCTTCTCAATAAACTCTTTACTGAAACCATTCAAACACTCATACCTTCCAACTATAACACAACTTCTCTGCCTACCCCTTTCAAACAAACAACTATTCTCTTTATATTCGGTTCCTACTTCCTACATCAGATCTCTTCTTCACAAACTCAAACCCTGCTCCCTCCACTGACAATCTACCTCCTACCTTCCTCAAACTTGTGGCTGACTCCATTGCCTATCCAGTATCTATACTAATCAATAGATCTATTCAGAAATCCACCGCTCCTACTCTATGAAAATCCTTTTTCACTATTCCCTGCATAAAGGTGGAACTCTACAGACCCATCTAACTACTGACCTATAGCTACTCTATCTCCCATCTCTAACATTCTTGAAAAATATATCCACTCACAACTACTCAACTACCTTCTGCTGCAAACCTCCTTACTCCCACTCAGCATAGTTTCCGTCCCAACTACAGCACAGCTACTGCCCTCTTATACTTTACACACACCATTGCCAAGGCCCTAGACAATAACAAACTCATATCATGTCTCTTCCTTTACCTTCCCAAAGCCTTTGATACAGTCTGCCATCCCCTAATGCTATCTAAACTTGCAAATGTCAATCTATCTTCTTCCTCCCTTGCCTGGTTCTCCAGTTACTTATCCTGTAGGCAGCAATCTGTTAAAAGGCTCTCTTCTACTTCTCCATTCATACCTGTCCCAACCGGGGTACCACAAGGTTCCATCCACAGTCCCCTGCTATTTAATGTCTTCACCAATGACCTCTATACTTTTGTAAACAATCCTCCCTCACCCAATATGCAGACAACTCAACTCTCATCTCCATCTCAGACAATACCTCCAATCTCCACACTCTTACTCAACAGGCCTTCCTATCCACTGAACAGTGGTTGCCCAGGAATCTACTCATTCCCAACCCTAAAAAGATCAAACTCTTATTATTTTCCCCTGATCTTTCTCTCACCTCAAACCCACCTTTACTATTACTTCCTCAAATAACACTGTTATCCAACCTGAAGCTCACACTAAACTCCTTGGGGTCATCATAGATGATGAACTCAAATTCAACTTGCACATCCTCCAACATATAAAAAAGACTCACCAGAAACTTGGTTTACTGTATCACAACAAAAAATTTCTAACTACAAATGCTAGACTCTCCCTTGCACAAGCTCTTCTCCTCCCCTCCTTTCTATATGCTGCCCCAGTACTCACCAACATCCAAACTACTACTTTTAACAAATTCCAACAAACTTACCACAAGATAGCTAGATTTGTCACAAACTCTCCATACAATATACATCACTGCCTTGCCCTAAATACTCTTCACTGTTAGAATTCCCCCATCTTCTACTGCTGTCACAACTTCAAATGTTACACATCATTCTTTACAAACCTTCATCCTTTCCTGCTCTTTCTTCTTTCATTTCAAGCTACACTCCTCCACGGACACTCTGTACCTCTAATCAGCAACTACTACAAATCTACCAACCCCAGAAAATAGCTGGCAAACTCCTATATAAACAGTCCTTTCACAAGCCTGGAACAAACTCCCAAGAAACCAAATGGTTTTCCAAAAAGGGCATTTGGGTTTTCAGGAAATTTTGGGGCTTTTTTCCCTTCTCTTGCAGCAGACTGATCGCAACTGCATGACACATTCTCACAGTGAGAGGGTGGTCTAGTAACATTAAGGCCGGGCCTGACTGCCATGGGTGCTACAACAACTGCCTGTACACAATGTGGCACTGACCATGCCACAGTGTCCAACTGCAATGAGTAGTGAGCTATGTAGCGTTGCTTACTTCCATGCTGTTGCATCAAGACTGACGACATATATCTCCGCTTACAATCTACAGTCTGACAACATGTGTTATGATTATTCAGGAGACCTACTACAGATGTTGAAGCTATCAATCGTTCTAGTCTGCAGAAAGCTGTTTCTGCTACTGTAATCCAGTGTAGTATGTGTTGTGCTGCCATAGGTGTATTAAAGATTAAGGCAGACAATACAGCGGATTCCAAAGCATTGTTTGGTAACCAGCTTTGACAAATGTTAGTCGGCCCAGACAGGACTTCATTCCCTTCTTGTTAGTTGGCTTGTGTGCTTATGAAATTGCTACCGCCCTATCGTAATGTGATGTTCTACCCTACTTGGATACCACATATCCCAGGTACTTGACCTGTATTCTCTGTAGTTGCAATTTATGCTTGCTTACTTTATGTCCCTGTTCTGCTGAATATCTGAATAATGCTATTGTATCTTCCATACATTGCTGCTGGGTGGGGGCCGCAAGCAGAATATCATCCACATAAAGTAGAACTTGACTGGCCCCGGGTGGAGTTAACACCGGAATGTAGCTAGCCATCTCCTGTGGGAATATCGTTGTACTTTCACAGTATCCCCGCGATAGCCGGGTATGGCTGTATCTGTTACCCTGAATGTACATACAAAGCAATACGGACTATCTGGATGTATAGGTATTGCAAAGGAAGCATAGCTTATATGTACCACAGTAAGATACTTCTGTGGCGTGTTCATAGCATTGCATATAGTGTGTGGGTCTGGCACCATCGCTACCCTAAGTATTATTACATGATTTACAGCTTGTACATACTGTACCATCCGCCATTCCCTTTGTTTTCCGATCAGAAGATACAGGGTATTGCATAGTGAATAGCGATTACTTTGTAGATGGGAATTCCCTCTGTGACTTTACAGATATCTTCTGGTGTCCACGGTCTATACACTACGGGGATTGGGTCCTGGCCTTCCTGTCCTGCATGAGGGTTCGGTACTTCAATTAATTGACAGATATCCTCACTCTGTTCTAGTGACTGTCTTCTTACTCGGGTGTTCCTAGGTATGTTACGAGTTCGGGATGTGGTTTCAATAGCTTCTGTTACATTTGGTCGTTGTGCTACCTCTGTTGCCACAGGATAACGTGTGGGGACTAGCCTGCCCTCCCGCTTCATATCCTGGATGTGGTATCGGAGGTGGTAGGGTGTTGTGGGGGGGGGGGGCTATCGGTACTACTGTATTATGATCTTCTCTGTGTACATATGATGCTTTGACATTTGTAGTGTTCTGTTCCCTTCAGTTCACTACCTCAATCCACCTATGTGCATGACGGATACCCAATTGTCGCTGTTTTGTCGCCTGCACATCTTAGGGCTGCCACCTTTTCAAATGCACAATGTGGGACATTAGTGTTCGAACGTAATTTTCCAGGAAAAGCATACCCACGGCCAGTACATAGGACAGGATTTCACTTTTTGCCAGGAGAGCGACCAATTGTTGTAGCACTTCAGTTGCTTATTCTGTTTATTATGATATTTTGTTGTTCCAGATACAAAATTACTGTTTTATGCTACCATTTTGAAATATATCTGGGAAATGTTTGTCCTGAGATATCAGGACATTTGCCATTTGTTCGGTTTGTTTGCAGGACACAACTGGCCAAAGAGGGACTGTCCCTCTCAGGGTGGAACAGGTGTTTACCGTAGAACATGTGCATCACATTTTCAGGGATTACAATGTTTCAGTAACGATATTTTGTGTAATATACCATCAATGTCGTATTTATTACCCCATTTTGCTGGATAACTCACATTATGTGCTCTCTGCGATTGCATATACTTCACGACACCCGTCAAACGCGGATCACATGATCTGTTTCTTCAATAATCTCCCATATCCTCTACACGACTGCTACGCACTTTCTCTCATACCACGTGGTGTCTCCTTCCCTGTATCCACTGTAGTGTCTACAATGACTATTTACTCTGCTGTGTGTTCCCCTGACCTATGTTCAGATTTAACAGTATGTGGATAGGTCTTCACCCGCCATCACAACTGTTAACAGAAACACAATGTAGTCTGGTCCCTGATCTACAATAGAGACAAAGAGGCAAACACTCCTTACCTGAGCCTCCTGTTTAAGGCTGCACGATTTCTTGTTGGGATCCAGTTTTCCGCTTTTCAGCCACAGATCAGACAGTAAACAGCCTCTTTACACACAACAATTCAGTCGGAGGTCTTTTCATTCAAGAAGAACCATTTAGGCAAATTCTCCTGCGTAGATGTCTAACCAGCCATGCACTCTGACCTGTAGCTTACCAAGGGAATTCCGGATTACAAGGATCACAATGTCAAATAAGTTGTTAAAACCAGACTGTAGTTATCAGTAGGCTTTTCTAAGTGACAGTCAATAACACAGGAGGCTCGGGTTCAGAAAGTTTTCGTAGTGTACACAGGCAGGCTAAATCATATACAGTCCAAGTATGAGAGTTTTGTCTGACTCTATAAAGTAAGCAGTTTCTTTATATAGTGTTTACAATCAGCTTTTGCCCACCTTACTGACGTGGTCGGTCACAGGGCATTTCCATCACTATGGTCCACAATAGTCTATACATACGTGGGTGCTGGGGTCGTGCTTTTAAAATGTTTTCCCATGAGAATAACACAGCCTTGCAAGGCACCTTGTCAATTACACTGTCCTTCTGTGATTGTAACTGTTTCAAGGACCCTAGACTGTTCCGATACAGTACTCAGTTAATTTCTTAATACGTTGCTTTGTCTCTCTGGTAAGGAGTTGTACTGTTATCTTCGATTGAGCTCACAAGGCCATCCTCCTCAGAGGAAGGGGTGATGTTATGCATGTACATACATTTCTTGTTCTGTAACCCAGCAGATAATTAATGCTGACAGACATAAGCCTGCTGTACTGGTTACTGCCAGGATCAGAATTCCATCACACTACAGCTTAGCTTCACCAATTACATGCAGGCTTACTTCTACTGCCATATTGTACGGTACAATTCAATGCATTATATAGTATTTCGAGTCTAAACTGGCACTTCATATGTGTTTCTATATATTTTTCGAACAACATCCATCCGCCATATGCTTGTTGTTCCGCCCTTTACCTTGACCGTGTGTATTTGGCCGTCCGGCAACGCTACTCTCCACATGTGATGTCCCACCTTCCCCTTCTTTGCCTGTAGCACCCTGTTAGGACGTCCTGTTTGATAGGCACGTGTTCCACTATATGTGATCGACTTCACTGCATAGCTAAACATCGATGCGGTGGTTCAACAACCCGACTTGTCCACATGTGTACAGTTATGTGCACCGTGTCGTATGCAAACCTATATGGTTTCGACGGGTACATACCACATGCGGGATGTACACATTCTGCAGACACATTCACATGCAGCCATTTACATATCTGTACCTGAGGTGGGTTGGTGACATGTGGGTACGATTTGGCGTGGCATTGCCTAACACAAACATCTTACCACATTTCAGGTATGCACATTGTGTGTGGGTGTATAGCTGCACACGGATGCTAGCAGGTTAGGGTGAACAGGTGTACATGGGTGGGACTGACATGTACAATGAGGCTATTGTGTATTACATCTGAATGCATGGGTTCTGCTTCTGGATATTACACTTCAACATACACCATCCAGTGTATGCGACAGAGACGTTGCTGGGTGTGGGATATGTTGCTATGCACATGTTTGCCTGTGTTTAAGGTATCTTGATTCCTTACTGTTGTTATGTCGACACAGCTACCCGGCTATGTACTCTCACAACTGCTTGTGACCATTATGGTTGGCACCTTTTCCAATGCCCATAGTGGGGCATGTTATGTGGAAACTTCGAATTTGCAGGACTACACATACCCACGGCAAGTGCAGTTGACAGAACTTCACTTGTTTGCCATACTATAAGCTTATTCTGTAAGCATTTGGGTTCCTTATTCATTTTCTTATGCCATGTATGTGTTTCATATACAAATGTATATGTTTTATACTACTATTACATGTATATTGCGGAATATTTTGACAGGGATCTGAGGTCATTTTCCATTTTTCCGATTGTTGCAGGGACACAACTGTCCAATCAGGGACTGTCCATGGCACATTGGGACAGCTGGTAACCCTGGTGACCATGCCCATGTCGCTACTGGGGTTGCCACCTTTTCCAGTTTCCAAGCTGGGATATTTCCGGGACTCACATCTGACTTTACAGGCCGACACATACACACGGTCACTATATAGCATAGAACTTCACTTGTTTGCCTAAGTAAAAGCTTATTGTTGTGGCAATTTGCTTGCTTATTCTGTTTCTTGTGACATTTAGGTATTTCAGTTACAGAAATAACCAATTCATGCTACCATTACATTAAATACGGGATATCATTATGTCCTACAATCTTAGCACATTTGCCATTTTTAATACGTTTTTTCGGGACACAACTGCCCATAGAGAGACTGCCCCACCCAAAGTGGGACAGGTGGTGACCTTAGTCGCTGCTCCTATATCGGTGCAGCGCGCTGACATGCTGCTGTACACCTTCTCTGAGTGTAACCACTGACGGTGCATTGCGGGACTAACGCGGTCATATGCGTATCCTTTGCTCCTTGGATGGGTACACTTAAGCCTTCATGGCTTGTATTTGCTTCTCCGTTTATTTGGGACGGGTACTATGCTGCATACTCTACGTGCGTTTCATTCTGCACGGGACCTGGCTGCTGCCATTACTATTATGGGCGGACCGTGGCTGTCAGCACATTAGGTTGCTCACCTCATGCGGCTTAGACACGCCTCCAGACGCATCCTACCTGGGCTCGCTCACGTACACTACGCACGTGTCTGTGGTTGCGGTGCACTCTCATTAATATGCATATGGCGCTACTGCACCGGCTATTCACTGCACCGCCGGCGCAGACCTTACGCCGGCCTTGCGCCGAGCTTCTTGAATCCCGGGGAAAATAAATAAAGGCTTCTGCTAAGCCAATATGGCATGGAACATGTGTTCAGAACAGACAAACACTGCAAACAAACAACCAGGCCCCAGAGACAGCAAACCCAAACTGGGCTGTGCTACAGCTACTAGCTACATTATTTTAGGCAGAAAATACTACAGAAATGTTTATCACAGCAGAAAAACAGCAGCGAGTCATTAAATGAAAGTTTTAAACAGATAAAGGAGCAAGGAGACTCTACAGAATGCTTTTAACTGCAAACAAATCAGTTATATGATACACTCTTTGGCAGAAAATAAGAACAAACAAACAGATGCCTAATAACTGTAGAAAATTTCCAGGTAATACCCTTCACACAGTGAAACTAGCTAAAAAAGCTTTACAAACAGTGTGACAGTAACAAACGTGATTTAACAGGCCCCAGGCAGACAATTTTAGTACAACTATGCAGATTAGTTTATAACAATAAAATACAGTAAAAAGTATGCAGCAGACAATAAAAAGTGCTATAAATGGCTAGAATAAACAATAAGTAGTAAAAATAAGCAAAAAACAGGATACTTATTGTTATATAGCACAGATCAGAGTTGTGGTCAGTGCCCCTCCTCTGCTCAGCTCAGTGTGTATAGACAAATCATCTCAAAGGTAGGGCTTAAATACAAGCAGGTATTTAAAAAAGTTCAAAAGAACCAATGAGTGCTTACTCCAAGCCCTAGGCCAGCCAACCTTTACAAGCCAGTAGCCAATTAACAATTACTCTTACTAAAGTGAAGAAATTCATGCACTTTAGAGAATATCTTATCCTGGTTTTCCCACAATATTCTCTATGAAACCCTCATCTTTGGCAATGTTAGCCTAGATTGGTCTAAACATAAAACTGACTCTCCACACCTCAGCATCAACCTGCATGGTTTCCAGCAAATGATATCTTCACCCACCCACCTTCATAAAAACTCATCTTCTGGCTCCATAATTGACTGGATACTCACCAACTCCCCTCTCCACTACCATAATCCCACTGCCCTACCAGACCAACTTAGCGGGCACCTGCCCACCTCAGTCCTTAGTTACACCATCCAACCCCCCCCCCCCAAATCCCACCTCTATAGAGATTGCCAAAAACTCTCTAATTTTAATGTAGTCCAATTCACCTCTATTCTATCCACCACTGACCGGTCCATCCTTAAACAAACCCCTCTCAATGACACAGTTACTAAGTTCAATAGCATCTTCCTGAATACCGTGAACTCCCTTGCACCCCCTAGGAAGGTTAGAATAAAACCCAAAAATGTTCCCTGGCTCTCAAAGGAAACTAAGTCCCTTATGCTAAAAAGAGATAGAGCTTGGAAAGCCTGGATCAAAACAAAGGAATTACCTCTGCTACATAATTATAGATAGCTCAGACATCTTACAAAAAAACAAACCAATAGTGACAAAAAGTATTTTATAACTCTGCCCAATTCAATAACAAATCCAGCCCTTGCAAGTTCTGGTATACTATTAACAAAATTCTCTCTCCAGGCTGCCCCTCAACTCCCTGCCCCTACCCAAATATATCTCTTCTGGAAACTGCTACTCTTCTCAATAAACTCTTTACTGAAACCATTCAAACACTCATACCTTCCAACTATAACACAACTTCTCTGCCTACCCCTTTCAAACAAACAACTATTCTCTTTATATTCGGTTCCTACTTCCTACATCAGATCTCTTCTTCACAAACTCAAACCCTGCTCTCCCTCCACTGACAATCTACCTCCTACCTTCCTCAAACTTGTGGCTGACTCCATTGCCTATCCAGTATCTATACTAATCAATAGATCTATTCAGAAATCCACCGTTCCTACTCTATGAAAATCCTTTTTCACTATTCCCCTGCATAAAGGTGGAACTCTACAGACCCATCTAACTACTGACCTATAGCTACTCTATCTCCCATCTCTAACATTCTTGAAAAATATATCCACTCACAACTACTCAACTACCTTCTGCTGCAAACCTCCTTACTCCCACTCAGCATAGTTTCCGTCCCAACTACAGCACAGCTACTGCCCTCTTATACTTTACACACACCATTGCCAAGGCCCTAGACAATAACAAACTCATATCATGTCTCTTCCTTTACCTTCCCAAAGCCTTTGATACAGTCTGCCATCCCCTAATGCTATCTAAACTTGCAAATGTCAATCTATCTTCTTCCTCCCTTGCCTGGTTCTCCAGTTACTTATCCTGTAGGCAGCAATCTGTTAAAAGGCTCTCTTCTACTTCTCCATTCATACCTGTCCCAACCGGGGTACCACAAGGTTCCATCCACAGTCCCCTGCTATTTAATGTCTTCACCAATGACCTCTATACTTTTTGTAAACAATCCTCCCTCACCCAATATGCAGACAACTCAACTCTCATCTCCATCTCAGACAATACCTCCAATCTCCACACTCTTACTCAACAGGCCTTCCTATCCACTGAACAGTGGTTGCCCAGGAATCTACTCATTCCCAACCCTAAAAAGATCAAACTCTTATTATTTTCCCCTGATCTTTCTCTCACCTCAAACCCACCTTTACTATTACTTCCTCAAATAACACTGTTATCCAACCTGAAGCTCACACTAAACTCCTTGGGGTCATCATAGATGATGAACTCAAATTCAACTTGCACATCCTCCAACATATAAAAAAGACTCACCAGAAACTTGGTTTACTGTATCACAACAAAAAATTTCTAACTACAAATGCTAGACTCTCCCTTGCACAAGCTCTTCTCCTCCCCTCCTTTCTATATGCTGCCCCAGTACTCACCAACATCCAAACTACTACTTTTAACAAATTCCAACAAACTTACCACAAGATAGCTAGATTTGTCACAAACTCTCCATACAATATACATCACTGCCTTGCCCTAAATACTCTTCACTGTTAGAATTCCCCCATCTTCTACTGCTGTCACAACTTCAAATGTTACACATCATTCTTTACAAACCTTCATCCTTTCCTGCTCTTTCTTCTTTCATTTCAAGCTACACTCCTCCACGGACACTCTGTACCTCTAATCAGCAACTACTACAAATCTACCAACCCCAGAAAATAGCTGGCAAACTCCTATATAAACAGTCCTTTTCACAAGCCTGGAACAAACTCCCAAGAGACATTTGTTCCATCACTCACCCATCCCACTTTAAAGAAAAATTCAAACTTCCTCTACTCAACTCCAAACTATGTCCTTGTCAAGCCCCTACTTAAGCTCCCCACAACCCTACTGTATACCTTTTCAGTCCTTCCACATACTCTATTATTGTAGATACTTATTAAACTCTACAGCCAATGCTGTTGGACTTAACTCTTTTTTTGTAAATATGTAAATATATTTTTTTAGTCTAGAAAAATATTGATATGTATATATCATGTGTTTGCATTTCTGCATATTTTTTTAGTCTGTAAAAATATTGATATGTATATATCATGTGTTTGCATTTCTGCTTTGTCTCTCTAACATTCTTGTGCAACTGATTTTGACCACATCTTTGACTCAAATGTTTGATTCTCTGTAAACTGTTTGTGGGTTTTTTTCTGAGCTTTTCTCCTCGGGTCTCCACTGAAAATGGGCCACAAGCCCAGCTGGACCAACTCAGTTAACAAATGTCAATAAATAAATAAAATAAATGAAGGCTTCTGCTAAGCCAAGATGGCATGGAACATGTGCTCAGAACAAACAAACACTGCAAACAAACAACCAGGCCCCAGAGACAGCAAACCCGAACTGGGCTGTGCTACAGCTACTAGCTACACGATTGTAGACAGAAAATACTACAGAAATGTTTATCACAGCAGAAAAACAGCAGCAAGCTATTAAATTAAAGTTTTAAACAGATAAAGGAGCAAGGAAACTCTACAGAATGCTTTTAACTGCAAACAAATCAGTTATATGATACACTCCTTGGCAGAAAATCAGAACAAACAAACAGATGCTTAATTAGTGGACAAAATGTCCAGTTAATACCTTTTACATAGTGAAACTAGTTAAAAACGCTTTACAAATAGTGTGACAGTAACAAACGTGATTTAACAGGCCCTGGGCAGACAATTTTAGTACAACCGTGTAGATTAGTTTATAGCAATAAAATACGTGAAAAAGCATGTAGCAGACAATAAAAAAGTCCTATAAATGGCTAGAATAAGCAAAAGGTAGTAAAAATAAGCAAAATAACAGGATACTTATTGTTATATATCACAGATCAGAGTTGTGCTCAGTGCCCCTCCTCCACTCAGCTCAGTGTATATAGACAGAAATCCTCTCAAAGGCAGTGCTTAAATACCAGAAAGTACAAACTGAAACAACTTTTAAAAAGCTCAACAGAACCAATGAGTGCTTACTCCAAGCCCTAGACCAGCCAACCTTTACCAGCCAGTAGCCAATCAACAACAATTACTCTTACTAAAGTGAAGAAAGGCTTCTGCTAAGCCAAAATGGCCTGGAACATGTGCTCACAACAAACAAACACTGCAAACAACCCGGCCTCAGAGACAGCAAACCTGAACTGGGCTGTGCTACAGCTACTAGCTACAACATTTTAGGCAGAAAACACTACAGAAATGTTTATCACAGCAGAAAAACAGCAGTGAGCCACTAAATTAAAGTTTTAAACAGATAAAGGTGCAAGGAGACTCTAGAGAATGTTTTTAACTGCAAAGAAATCAGCTACATGATAAATACCTTGGCAGGAAATCAGAACAAACAAACAGATGCTTAACTAATAGGGAAAATTTCAAGTTAATACCTTTCATATAGTGAAACTATCTAAAATAGCTTTACAAACAGTGTGACAGTAACAATCGTGATTTAACAGGCCCTGGGCAGACAATTTTAGTACAACCATGCAGATTAGTTTATAGCAATAAAATACAGTACAAAGTATGCAGCAGACAATACCAAGTGCTATAAATGGCTAGAATAAGCAATACATAGTAAAAATAAGAAAAAAAAAACAGGATACTTATTGTTATATATTACAGGTCAGAGTTGTGGTCAGTGCCCCTCCTCCACTCAACTCCGTTTCTTTGTGATTTTAACATCTAAAAACTCAATATATTCTCAGCAGAGAGCTTAGGGGTAAATCGTAGGAAATTGGTTGTCTGTTGCAGGTATTCAACAAAATCATGCAGCATAGAAACAGAACCTGTTCATACAAAAAATAAGTCATCCACAAATCTGGCATAGTATGGAATATACTGTTTAAAAAGGCTGCTCTCATTAAGGATATAGAGTGTCTCCCAATAAGCTAGCATTAGGTTTGCAAAGCTGTTGGCACAGGGTGTGCCCATCACTATGCAAACCCTCTGCTTGTATAGCTGATCAAACGTTGTTCAAAATCAAATCAAGAAGTATGCTTATAAGATAAATATGTCCTGTATTACAATCAGAATATTTAGACAAGAACAGAGTAACAAATTCAATCCGTGTGTCACTGGGTATGACTGTGAAAAGTGATACCACATCTATTGTAACCAACAGAAAATTGTCACTGCTGTTGGTACTGGACCACTCAAATAAAGATGTTAAAAAGTGCTTAGTATCTCTAAGAACAGTGTTAACTTTATTTAATTCTGGTCACAGTTGCTTTTCAACAAAAATAGATAAGAGCTCAGTTGCCTAACTACAGCCAGAGACAATGGGCCTCATTGGAGGGTTTTCAGGGTTTACGAATTTTTGCGAGGCCATGTAAAATAGGAATAGTAGGATATTCAATCAAAAAATATTCAAACAGTTCCTTAGTAATGCTTCCTTCCATCAACAAATCATGTAAATTACAGGAAATTCTGGATAACAGCTTATCAATGTCAGATTTTGAGCAAACAGCAAAAGTAAAACTATCAGATAGCATATTACACATGCTCTCAGTGTACCTAGAGGTGTCTATCACAACTATTGCACCCCCTTTGTCAGCAGGTCTAATATATACATGTTACATCAAAGTTAAACCCATGAGGGCCTTAAACTGTGTTTCAGTAAGGTTAAAAAAGTCTCTGTGATGTTTGCTTCGCAACACCTTATGTATATCTTGTTCATAAAGTTTCAAAAAAGTCTCAACCAGTGGTGGATTCCCCAGGACAAACTGACTAGGTCTCTTAAAAAGTCACTCTGAACATTAGAGTTTAAGCCATACATCAGTTTCAAAGAAATACTCCAGACAAATAATCTCATATATGTGTGTACATCACACAAAGAAGAGCCTTTTGAAGGAATAAAAGAAAGGCCCTTGTTTAACACTTGTCATTGTTCATTTGTTAAAATAATGGTGGATATGTTCACAATTAAGTCCATGGAATCTTTCTCCATATGGATGGACCATGATCCAGCTGCCCAGCCATCAACGTCTTTTTTTGAACCTACCTGCCTCGGCTCTGTGAGCAATCTCTCTTCTCTTTGGCAGGTAAAGACTCTGGTAGGTGCATGTGTAACACCACAAACCAAAGACACAATGTACACACAAAAGGCAGGCAATGAGTATTGGCTAAAACAAAGTGCACCAAAAAATGAAAAATAAACCATTATTGTTGTAAGCACTTTTGTTTAGTACATTCACCAAACTTCATCAGACATTAAGTGTGTCTGATGAAGTTTGGTGAATGTACTGAAGAGCTTACAACAATAAACGTTTTATTTTTCATTATCAATTTTTGCTAACTGAATAATATTACTGGGTACATTTCCACTTGCCAGAATTACTGCTGCTGGTAAACTCTCTTCTCTCAAAGTAGAAGAGGGGGGAGGGGGAGCAAGTGAATCTGTTGCTGTAGCTTCAAAGTGTGCATTCACAGAGCTCCCACCAGCATCTGAGTTTTCAGAAATAACAGCTGTAGAACTAGCAGTATCCCTTTTATCATTGGAAAGAGGTTGTTGAACAGTCTCAGTCTGTGGCCATGCAAATATGCGACCATTCTGAAAATCTGCAAAATCTCTTGCTAATTTCTTGCACTTGACCTCCTGCAAGCACTTATCAAAAGCAGCTATGTCTAAGAAGAGATCATTTAATTTACACTTGCAAGACAGTGCGGCTGTATAGCTGTCAATCTTGCTGAAATCAGATTTAAGGTCTTGTAAAGTACCTGACTCTATGTGTTTAAAATGTTCAATCAGCAGTCTTATATAGTTAAAACTCAGTTCAAGATTCAAAGCCTGCCATTTCCTCAGCAAATCTGGATACTGATTCCCATATGTAGGCATCCTTAGAACTTTCATGTCTCTTGGTATGACTTTATGAAATAAACAAGCTTCTAAATGCAGCCTTTGCCACTGCAGGCATTTTAAACTTGAGCAAGTTGTTTTCCACCCTTCTAAAAATGACCATAAAACTATCAAAGCTTTATCAGTCTGCTCAGCTGCAGAGTCCATGTTCACATTCTCAATACTAAGTAAAAGATTACCTTCTATCTGCAGCATAGAATCCACTCAGCCCAGAAATGCCATGGAAGTAGAACCATTCAGGTTGTGGTCAAGTTCCAGAGATCCTCCTTGAGTTTTATTTATTTTTTTATACTGTTTTATTAAACTTTGAACTGCTACTTCATTGAATTCAGTCATGTTGACTGGTTATTATATTACTTGGATTGTTTGACTTGTGTTTAACCAGTCTTCATCTGCTTACCTTGGTTTGCCTTTCTTACTAGTGGAACAGAATCTGGTTATCAAAAACATCCCACCACATGTGAAAGAAGTTTACCCATTACTTGCAATGTTTCACAGAAGTTTGCACATTTCTTTATTTAGTACACAGATCACAACTGACCATTTGAAGGAACAAGCTGGGTGAAAAATTACTTCACAGTTAGCGAGTGTAGAAGTAGTAGCATACACATGAAAGTATATGAATAACAACAACAACAAAACAAAAAAAATAGCAGAATAAGTAATATGTATGCAAACAGTAGCATGTACACATTTGGCATAAAACTTCACTGGAAGGGTTTATAAAAACATTACTAATGGATTGGCAGTGTTTTTCATGTACATGGACAACGGCAGCAGAACTGGATTAAGTCATCACAGGAAGCCTTTACAAAAGAACAGTAATAAAATAACAGTGAAAATAATATGTACAAACAATGGAGATGTTTGCATTTGGCTTAACTTAACACAGGAGGTATTAAGAGATATTTAATTACTACACATATTTGCTGGATGACAGTTCTGATAAAGTATTAATAAAATGAGTGCAGGATGAAACTGGATGGAAAGTGAAAAAATAGCTGAGTTATACATCGAAGAAAAGCAAGTGTTTGACTGATGTTGAATAAGAGAGAGTGAAGAGAATGAGTATAGAATTGAGCTGGACTGAACATGAGTGAGTAGTAAAGAATATAGATTTAAGAGAAGAAAGAGTGACATTGGGGCTGAATAAGAGAAAGCAAGTTGTGTGCTGTATCCTTCATGAAGAAATGGATATTTGCCCTGAAGTTGGAGGTGAGAGGTAAGATCTTTTCTGAATGTGGGTAGTTTAGATTTTTCTGGAAAGTTAGATAGGATGGACTGCCATAGTGAAGGTGTAAGAATGGAGAAGGCATGCCTTGTAAAATGGATGAGATTCCTGGAGTGAAAGGATTTGTGCAGTTTGGGATACTTGTCATATGTTGTATGGGAAGATTTTTCATGGCGTTTGACTGCTAGTGAGGCATAGATTTGAAGGTGTTAGCAGTTTAATGAACTAGCTCCACCATAGTAGCTTGGATCTTTGTTGGATGGGGAATCATTTTGCTTTTTCAAGTGTTCTTCTTTTCAAAGGGGTAATTTGTAAAGATATGAGAAGGTTTGAAGTTTCAAAGTGTTTTGTTTGGAGGATGAGGCAATGATATGTAGGCCATACTCTAGCGGTGTGAAAAGGATTCCTTTTCCAGTTTCTTTACAGACAGATGCAGTCAGAAAGGGGAGAATTCTTTGTCCCAAAATAGAAGGGAATGTATTTACAAGTCTAAAGTATTCATTGTTATTTTAGACTTAGAAGAAGGCAATTCAATTTTAATGCATCATTAAGCATTCTACTAAAGTTACTAACTTGTCAGTTCTTCTGATCCCATAATCTATTCACAGCAAAAATTTATAAAGGTTTAATTTTATGTTACTTAAGGTTTTAATCACACATCTATACATTTCAGTTCCTGCATCTGAGCTTGAAATTCCAGTTGTAAAATGTTATACCTTACATTTCAGAAGTTATCCCAACCATACCCAATAGTTTTTATGTTTTTCAAAATGGAACCACTGTCTTCTATATCCATGGACATTTTAATGCTTTCCCTGTTAGCTGAGAGAAAAGTATTTAGCCCAATCTGATTCATTCCAGTTTTCCTTTCTGGTATACTTTCTAGAACCCATCAAATATAACTTTAGGTTATTATCCTTGCTTAATACATCTAAGTGACGCCTCCAGGTGAATCTCCAGTTAACACCTACTGATGCCTCTAGGTGTCAAATATTGTTTGTTCATATTTGCATCAATAATTCCAACATCATGCTATGTACAAGGTTTTAAAATATTTTATCTTAAACTTACACAATAGCAACCTCAACTGCATTACAATATTTGACTTCTGTCTAGTGCAGATAAACAGATATTAACTGTTGTTTTTGTCATGAAAGGAAATACTGCCAGCTCAGCTATCTGAAATTTTGTAAATAATTATATGTCATTTGTGAATATCAACATGATTCATATGCTTGTGTTACAAATGTATTAGAACTGTGTGTCATCTAAGATGGTTTGTAAAGACAGGTGTGCTGAAGAGGTATTTTACAAAGTGCTGTTTAAAGATGTAACCACAGCATGCCCTACTGGATTAGAAAGAAAATGTATCCGCACTATTGTTACTGTTTAGATGTACATATTTTAACAATGGAAACTGGAACACAAGAGGTTAACTTCAGAAAAATAGCTGAAATTAAATTACTTTATGGTCACGTAATAAAAGGATGTTATCTTTCAGTTTCAGGGCAATAAGAGACACAATGTCTAGAACTAGACGTTTTCTGTATTGTCTTGGAAGTGTTTTATTGTTTTATAACTTCCAAAATCTGTCTTAGATCTGAGAAAAGCCCTTGTATATGTATTTTCAAAGGTAGATGCTAAATGCTACCAGCTGCACCAGTGGGGGTTTTCACCAGGGATAGATTCAGATGACAAGAAATGATATCATTCTGCAGGCTATTCCAGCAGTAATACTTGAGATATTAATTTGGGAAGTCTCTTAATGAGATTCTGTATTCTGTATTTTGTCTTTGACCTGACAACATAAAGATTCACTCAGCACATCTGCCTTGCTTGCTCTGAAGTAAGTCATTATGGTACAATAAGTCTCTTAGATACAGTCAGGAATATAGCAAAGCTAAGCTTAGATGTTTTTCTTTATTTGTTTGAGACTGTCCTGCAATGTTGTTTTAAATATTTCCTGTAATTTTGAACTCTTCTGTAACTGTAATTATATACTGAGTATTTTTGTTCTTTTATTATTTATTATTAAATATATTTAAACCTTTCATTGTGGCTGATCTGTGTAGACACATATTTATGGTCTGACAGTACTTGCATATTTATTTGGTGACACTGTATTGGCCACTCCTAATAGCCTTGCTCTTACTCAAACTACCATTTGTATTAACAGTAACATTGCACAGTAAGATTGGACGCCCTTTGTTAAAGGCTTTAAGTAGCTGATGAGGAGTGACTGGTGGCGGGGGAAACTACCTTAGAGTATGGGCAGAAGGGGGCATAGCTAGTAAACCTGTGCCAGCCTTTCCCAGGTGTGTGTGTGTGTGTGTGTGTGTGTGTGTGTGTGTGTGTGTGTGTGTGTGTGTGTATAACTCACACCTCAAAGAGTGTGTGTATCAACTACTTGGGTAAGGACACGAAGCACTGGTTGGACAGAGAGGGTGCTGGAGGTCTTGGCTTGGTCACTCAGCTGAGATCTCAACTCTACAGCTGTGCTAGTGGGGAGTCTTATTGGGGATCTGGGCAAAGAGGGAGAAACCAACCCTGGACTGACTGTGGTCTCTGTGTGCTGTGCTCTTAAGGGAAATTTCACTTGATGCAGAGAGCTGCATCTGGAAATACTGTGTGTGTATGTGTCATCCTCCCAGTGTACGCCCCCCCACTGGTGCTAGTGGTGGGGACTGACACTCCTTGATTACTGGGCCAGTGGTGGGGCATCACAGTTTTTATGATATTAATTTATATAGCTATATTTTAAACATTTTCTAAATATCTCAACAACCAGATAACACAGACAAAACTCCTTAGCCTCATATGAAAGTTCTCAGCTAGAGAAATAAAATGCTGCTAATAGTAGGTGTGTCACTTGAGTGGTTGCTGAGATATTATATGTTGATTACAAAATATTATAAATATAATAGTTACAATGGTTACTGTGACTTATAAAATTCTGTTTAAGACCTAGAACCTAAAGAATACTACTACTATAAAAAAATAGTTTGTGCTGAACAGCTTGCCATTTATACATCTTTCATAATCTCTAAGATTCCAGAGATAAGAACATTTGTCTGAAATGTGAGGACGTAATTTGATTCTGTCAAAAGGCTTAGGCTCTGCCCATTGGAAGTTACAGTGCAAACTTCCTGAGCTCCATTGGAGTGAATGGGTTAACTGCAGCAAATTTAGAGTATCCAGTCCACCTACTGCATGCCTTTGGAGTGTGGGAGGAAACTGTAGCACCTGGAAAAAACACGTGAACACAGGGAGGACATGCAGACTCTGCACAGATCGTACTCCCTAGATGAGAATTGAACGGGAGAACCTCTTGTTGTAAGGCAACAATGTTATCCACTACACCATTGTGCCACCCGAAAATATACATTAGTTATCTAATATTGCAAGCACATATCAGAATTCAGGATATAACTGTCATTTGGTATCCTTTCATTATCGGGTGGTTTGAATATATGCTAGATGCAATGTTACATTATTTAACACCTTTGAGATCCTTAAGAATAACTAAGATCAAATCCCTTCTAAGAAGGACAGCATAATTTCTTTTCCAATAATAAGAATCAGACCAATATGCTGTATGCTGGGTGGCAGGTTCAGTTACTAACTCCTGTTCTGATCTATTTATTTATATAGTCCAGTACTATCCTACCCTCTGACCTTTACCAGTCAGGCTTTTTGCCAATCGATCATCTGACCTATCTCCTATACTGACTAGAAAACCATCTTCTGACCTTTCTCTCTCTGGACAGATTTCAGTCCACTCTTTAAATGGATAGAAGAAGTTAAAGAAAGAATAAGAAGTTTAAAGGTACAGGATATGAAATGGGATGAAGTAACAGCCAAAGAGATTGAAATAAAGTTAAGAAAAGCCTCTAATTGGAAAACCCCAGACCGAGATGCAGTACCTAACTTTTGGCTAAAAGTATTAACATCACTGCACGAAGATTTAGCCATGAGTAAGAACTATTTATATGCGCACCCCCGAACAGACAACAACTTAGCTAACAACTGGAAAAATAATGCTCCTACTTAAGAGTGAACCTGCAAGATACGCTAAAAATTATAGACCAATAACTTGCCTTCCAACGACATATAAACTATACACAGGAATTGATGCCGACAGAGTTTATAGTCATTTAGAAGAAAACTCAATTATGGCAGTAGAACAAAAGGGCAATAAAAGAAAGTCATATGGAACAAAGGATCATTTGTTGTTAAATAAAGTCATAGCGGAGAACTGTAAAAAGGGGAAGAATCTAAGTATGGCATGGCTTGACTACAAAAAAGCATTTGATAGTATCCCATATTCATAGATAAAAGACTGCTTAAAAGTGTATAAGCTACATCCTACACTGATTAACTACATTACAGTGACCTTGAAACAGTGGCAGACCACTTTGCAGTTAAGCCATGATAAAGCACAAATTATTATCCCAGGGATAAAAATTCAAAGGGGGATATTCCAGGGTGACTTTGTCACTGCTGGTATTCTGCCTTGCCCTTAACCCATTAAGCTGTCTATTTAACAGCTTAGGCCATGGCTGCAATTTGGCTCCTAGAAAACAACAAAGTGTAAAGACTTCTCATCTTCTCTTTGTCGATGATTTAAAACTGTATAGCTCATCAGATGAGGGACTGGAAGCACAACTGCAAGTTATCAAAACTTTTTCACATGATATAAGAATGTCATTTGGTCTTGATAAATGTGCAAAAGCAACCTTTAAAGCAGAAAAACTGCAACACCAGGAAAACATCAGTCTGGGACAAGAATGTGATATAAAAGAACTTGAGCAAGAAGGAGTGTATAAATATTTGGGAATTGATGAAGGATCAACAATAAAACACAAACAAATGCAAATAAAACTTAGTAAGGAATATTTCAGAAGACTTAAATTAATCCTGAAAACAGCACTGACATCTAGGAACAAAATCCAAGGTATAAACCGATTTGCTCTTCCTGTCCTAACTTACAGTTTTGGAATTGACTGGCCCCAAAATGTGTTGGATTGATTAGATAGAAAACAAAGATGGATGCTTCATCCTCACCAAATGATTTATAAAGATCAGTGCATACCAGGATTATATATTCCCCGTTCTGAAGGAGGGATGGGTCTCCTTGAAATTGATTACATGTATAGATCTGCAATTGTGGGACTCCACACATATCTACTGACCTCACAATACCCAAATATAGTGAAAGTTTTGAAACATGAGGAGAATAAATCTAAGATGACTTCTCTCCTTAATCTAGCAGAAACATATCGACATCAAGCAGGAATGGAAATCAAACCAGAAGTAGATAAAAACCAGGCAGCAACTGAATGTGCCAAAAAACAAAAGAAAGAATATAAGGTTAAAGACCAGATGAGAAGGCAAGAAATGTAGAAAATGCATAAATATAGTTGCAAGCATAGAAAACTTCTGGAAGAACCTCATGTTGATCAGGAATGAATGCAGGAATGGTTAAGGAGAGACAAATTCAAACCAAGAGATGAAAGGTTAATATTGGCGTACACACTGGTTTACAAAGTCCATTGAACATGTCGAAGAAACAGACAAATGTAGGTTTTGCAAAACAATATTGGAAACAGTTGCACACTTCATTGCTGGTTGTGACATACTAATGGCAGAAGGACAGTATAATGAAAGGCATAACAATGTGGCAAGACTGCTGCACTTGAGATTATGCAAACATTATGGTACTGAAGTGGCTGAAAAACACTGGAAACATGAGCCACAAAGCATCATAGAAAATGATGAAGTCAACATCACATGGGATCATCCGTTACCAACAGTTCAAAAGATAACTGCTAGAAAACCGGATATAGCGGTCCAAGAAAAGAAGACAAAAGTAGCACTGATCACTGAAATCACCACAGCCATTGACTACAGTGTCCTGCATATAGAGAGACACAAAGTCATAAAATATCAGAATTTGCAAGCAGAAACGAGAGCAATTTGGAAGAAAGATACCCAGATAGTTCCAATAGTAGAAGGAGCAATGAGTCTTATAATACAATCATATTTAGATATGCTACCAAAACATGTAACTCCGTACGAATTGCAGGAGTCATTACTGGGCACATTGCGGGTGTTGTGAAGAGCACTTTTGGCTGACATAAAAGAGTGAAACAATACTAATTTCATGAACTTTAATCATACTTTGACTTAGGAATGGAACCCAAAAGATTTGGAAAAATTAAAAAGGGATAGACCTTTTCCACCTAGGATAGTCTCTAATCTTTTTATTCTCTGACCACTCCATCTAGGCTGATCTCCATGGAGCGTCATGTAGTAGCACCCCATTATCCCAAGTGTCACAGCTGTAGATAGGTAGTGCCCTACATAATGTCTAAGGACTGAACTACTTGGTCCAGCCTTCTGACAGCCAAGAGGAGCATTGTTCGAGTCACATCTCCATTGTAAGTTCCTGTGTCTTCACTTTTTCTATACTAAGTCTGCTGGACCATCATTGGCAGTTATTAATAAGTTTCTGACCTCCCAGAATGAGCAACTACACTATCAGTCCTCTAATATCCATGTCACCTAAATACATCCCACCACATCAGTATTCCTCCAGAGGCCTTTTATCCAACATGGGGTACTTAACTTCCAATTCCATTTACTTCATTTATTTTAATGGCCAGTAAATGAATATCATTACTTTTTTAACCAATACATTGAATCATGAAGTATGGAGGCAAACCACAAATCAAATTTTGTTTTTCCTGTAGCATTCTCAGCAGATCATATCTGTATGTGTGTGTGTACGCGCATATATATACATATATCTTATCACTCCATTCAGACATGTACTGTACCGGAAATATGGAAATCCTTCTATACCACTCCTCTGCACAAAAGTGGCAAGTCTGTTGAACCCTCTAACTACAGACCAATTGCTATTCTCTCACCACTATCTAAGATCCTTGAAAAATGCATACATACTCAACTACTGTCCTATCTCATTCACAAAAATCTCCTCACCCCCCCCTCACAACATAGTTTCCGGCCTAAACACAGTACCTCGACTGCCTTACTATCCTTTACTCAAAATGTTCTTCTCGTCTTCTGTCTATTCCTTGATCTCTCTAAAGCCTTTGACACTGTGTCTCATCTCATCCTTCTTAACAAACTCTCAGACCTAAACATCTCTCTTTCTACTCTTGGCTGGTTCCAATCCTACTTTACTGGCAGAAAACAAGCTGTTACATGGCAGCAGGCTTTCTCACCCTTCCTTGCTGTTCAAACAGGAGTACCCCAAGGCTCCATACTTGGACCGCTCCTTTTCAACATTTTTACCAACAACCTACATTCATCCTGCAGTGTCTCATCTGTAATACAATACACATACGACTCTGCTCACTTATCTATCTCCAATACTATCTCTGAACTACACACACTAACACAGAATTCCTTTATCTCTGTTGAAAAATGGCTAAGAAATAATCAACTAATCCTTAACCCGAAGAAAACTCAACTCATTCTCTTCCTATCTCAGACACTATCTCACCTTAAATCCAACTTTTCTCTTTCCTCCCTAGATGGCACCACTACCTCACCTGCCTTACACACCAAACTCCTTGGGGTAATAATTGATGACCGACTAAAATTTGACTTGCACATACAACTGGTCATCAAAAAAAAAAAAACACCAAAAACTTGGACTACTTTATAGGAACAAAAAATTCCTCACTACTCCCACTAAACGCACTCTTGCGCAGGCATTTTTCTTACCTAGTCTTCTATACGCTTCCCCCATCCTTACCAATATCCAAATTACCTCACTGCAGAAACTAGAACAAAAATACAACAAAGTTGCCAGATTTATTCTAAACCAACCACTCTCGTCGCATCACTGCCTCTCACTAAACAAACTTCAGTGGCTGGAATTTCTGCACCTTCTCCTGCAACTCCACACTACCTTTTTTATACTCAACAACCCCTCTGCCTGCCCTGCTCTTGCCTCCCATGTTAATCTCTACTCTCCCCCTGGCCTCTCCGGAATGCTGATCAGCATCTTCTCTCAGTTTATAAACCCAAAAGGAATATTGGCAAACTACTTTACAAAGACTCTGTTTCACTAAATTGGAACAAACTCCCTCTCCATATTAGATCCAACTTTTACTTTCCCTATTTTAAAAAGGAGCTTAAATCCCACGTACTAAACTTGAAATTATGCCGTTGCCTTAACCACACATAGTCTTTGTCTGTCCTACTGTATAACCTGTTGCATCTCCTAACTTTCTTTCTCTGTTAGTAACTTCTGCTTAAACTAACTTCCTAAATCCCCATCTCTACTACTATAGCCCCCTCCTTTCTCTTCCCCCTCCCATTCTCCACACTATTTACCCCCCCCCCACTTCCTATCAATGTCTGTACATTTTCTTTGAACGATTATCCTTTTGTTTTCACTCTTATATGTAGTAAATTTAGACCACTGCTATCAGTGCAACCCTTAACGTTCATAATTTTTTTTTCTCTTTATAATTAATTTCGTATTTGCATTATTTTTAATGTATGTTTATCTTTGCTTATGTGTACTGGGGCTCTTTCCCCTTGGGTCTCCACTGAAAATGCGTTACTTACTATCAGTGCAATGCAAGTAGTTAATAACCTGTTCTTTTTTACAATTATTTTGTATTGTGACTGTTATTTAAAATATTGTCACTTTATCTTTACTGGGGTTTTCCCCCACGGGTCTCCACTGAAAATGGGATTGTTTGCAAACTCAGTGGACTAATCCGGTTAACAAATGTGAAATAAATAAATAAATATTCTTACTGATTGTCCAGGGTTATTTTTGCAGCTACCTGTCATTCTGGAGGCAATAGGAGGAGTACTATGAGGGTACTGACAAAAGATATACTGAGCGAATCAACTCTTCGGCTTGCCTTCGAAACCCTGTTAAGTGCACCTCTATATTTCCCTCTTTTTTTGGTGGGGTGGGATTGCATTTTTGAAGTGCTGTTTTTAATTGGCTGTATGTTCTGTTTGCTTACAATGTCCGTAAATTGTATTACTTTGTTTTAATATCAATAATAATAATCACGGGACACTTCTCGAGTTACCATGGCCATTTATTATTTGACTTAGTAACAAAATTAACACGCCATAGTTGCTATCTCAGCGGTAACAAGAATGCTTCGGTTTGATTGAGTATGTACGTAAGCTAAACATACAAACTTGAGGTCGTGAGAAACAAATTTTGTTATCCACCACGGTGATACATAAACAACTGGGCTGTACTGACAACGTGTTAAGATTTATTTTGACTTCAAAAGCGTAAGGTCGAGATGCAGGCTTACACTTTCATCCACTAACTTTCATGAAACCAAATCAATCATAGCAGACAGTACTATAAATGCTCCTCACCTATTGGCTACACTTCATCTAAATTAAACCAAAATTAATTTCAGTCTGTCTGAATAAGGGATCGACAACATTTTATCATTCAAAAGGAGCGACATACTCCTGAAAAAATCGTAGTTTTGAATAACGAGGATCTTCTCCGTATTGTCACTTTTCATGTGTTTGCGAATAATGTGAAACAGTTATATTTTTGGTGCAGAGCAATATTAATACGTTCAATTGAGGAGTAACATTCTCATTCCCTCTTTCGTTAAAAGGAGCAGGGCCCAGGCAGCAAACAAGCCTCCATTTGAATGTGTTAACTCTGAAAAAATAGTGTGTTGGCGTTTCCAAAACATTTCAACGCAAACACTTAAAATATGTTTACAATGCAAACATTATTTTAATTAACCTGATTAGTATACTTACCGTCTCTTTATTACTGTAGTTTAGCTACTCCCCTGTTATTATTTAGAGACGGTCCCTAAGAAAGTAACGCTGTCCCTTTAAGTGTAAAGCTGCCTAAGTGTTTGCCTGCATTGTTGTTTTTTTTTAAGAAAACATTTTCTACTAGAAACAATATAAATTTATAAGTACCCTATTTATGTAATTAGAAAATAGCAGCAGTTTTATGATTTGTAGTGAAATATTTTTCTTATTTTTAAAAATCTTATACCGTTTGTTTCAAATGTAGAAACATTGGCCGAAATGGTAATATTGTTAATCAAATAACCGAACTCACTAAGTTAGTAAATAAGTCAGTCTTGTGATTATTTCACGTATGAATCTGAACTACAATCAGGCACATTATAAGGTTTAAATGGGGACCTATTTAGCCTGGGTTAGTTCGGTGCCGATTGAGGAGGGAAACTTCAGGGGGCTTTGTCCCGAGACAGGAGACGCGGATACTAAGCTGTAGTTTGCTTTTTGTGAACTATCTGAGGTAAGGTGAATCGTGGAGGAGTAGACGATGCTACAGCGCGTGGTTGTTTTCCCATAGTGGTTGTCTACAGCTAGTGTTCTTCCCGGGTTCTGTCTCGGAGGAACAGCGGTTGACGCAGCCGGGGGCTGACCCGAGATAGAACACAATGTCGGGCTGAGTGCTTCTAGCTTTGCTGTTTTGGGGTGTTGTAGTAGCGCATCGGGGGTAATACGCTCCCGTTGTGAGTTACTACTTTCAACTACAAAGTCTCATACTTTTTATATGTTTATGGTCCTTTACGGTCCCTGTGAAGGATGAGTCGTTTTTCTGTTTTGTTATTCTATAGTATAAGTAATGGGGGAGTATGTCGTGGTAGTATCACTTAAATCTGGAGCTCGGAACTGGTGACAGGTGTGTTTTCTTTTTGATACAAAAACTTAAAATGTTTCCTCCACTACAACAAACACTTTCAACTACTATATTTTGTTCTGGGGGTGGGGGGCGGTAGGGAGGTGTGTTTACCCCCTCCCCCTTTGTAGTTTACTTGCTTATTGTTTTTATCTTGCTGTAGGTACTAAGCCATTACCATTATATAGAATGAATACTGTTTAGAGTCCCTGTTGTGACTTCAGAACCCTTTCTGGTGTGATTTGGTTGAATTGTGTTTCCGGGTCAGAAGATATTTACACTTTGGGCTGCACTTGAACACTTTGTAGTGCTGTTAATTTAAATGTTAGAACTACTAACATTGGCAAAAGTGCGTCTCTAGTACATTTGTGGGATTGTTTAATGTCCTGTTTGTGGAGTACATAGTAAAGGTATGTGTGTGCTACTTGTCATTTCATTCACCAAAAACTGGATGTGGCACTGTACCTTTTATATTTGAGTGAGTGGGAATTCTGTGTTTTGCTTAGGTGTGTGTTTTTCTACCTAATGTGTGTGTTATTCTTGTGCTTTGTGGCTTTTGAAGTAGCTCTCAAGTTTTAAACTAATGTCTTTGGATGGCAAGATGGATGTTTATCTTTTTTTCCTTCCTCCCTTACTGAACAATAGTTGTAGCTATTTTCCATGGGTTTGAAGTGATCTTTTGAGACTGTGTGTATTTTGGTCTTGATGGTTTAGCTTCATGGAGGCTAAAACTTTATTTTTAAGTAGCTGAAAGAGAGTGAAGTTCTGCATGGAATTGTTTAGATGTACAGTTTTATTAGCATTGGTTATTTAGCTGTAACTATAGAATGGCGGTAACACCTCCTAAATGTATAACTAAAACATTATTTCAAACTCGTTTTGGAAGTCATGTTTGAGTATGCAGGTTTTTCTGCTTCTGTGCTTAAACTTTGTCTTTCATGTTTGAGGAAAGCTTTAATCTCGGTCTACATTGTCCTTTTTGTCTTATGTTAAGTGTTTGTCATTCCTTTTTGTTTTTTTGTGTGTGACAATACCTTGGTGCCTCCAAACAATAATCAAAACGTTTAAAACACAACAAAAGTCCCAGTATGACCAAATAAAGTTTAGTATGAGTAAATAAAGCACTCTAGCGGCTCTAACAAAGCCTATTTACCCTACAGTTGCCAGACAATTGTACAGTAAACTAATTTAATAATTACACATTTAAAACACTGCAAATATTTAAAGAGACACATTTTGCAACACTGTAAATAACACCCTTCCAACAGCAGTCTGTATTCAGACCCAGTGGAATAGAAGTACCATATTTCAAAATAGTATTTTCTTATATAACAAATCTCTTATAATCACTATTCCTCTCTCCTTGTACCTGTTCTAAAATAGTCACAGCTAAACCTACACAATCATTATTGTGATATAATTTAAAATGTTGGGCTAAAGGACTCTATTAGAAACACTTAAGGTTAGGTAAAACAATCTCTTTTTAAACCTTCTTTGTTTGCTCTATATAATAGTTGGTACAACTGCATTAATTGTATAAACCACCTGTTCTGTTGAACAATAATAATCTCAGACTTTAAATCTAATATTAATTTTTGAGTCTGTACTATATGTTGATACCCTGTACAATTACCACATGGTGTTGTCCCCTTAAATTGAACCTGCTGTAATAGCATATTATTGGGTCTTTGAAATGCAGTATAAACTAACATATCCTTTTAATTTTTTTTCTCTGTTATAAACATAACTCCTGAAATTTATTCAAAAATTTCCAATAATGCCCAATAATTTGTTTTATACTATCACTTAAATTACTATAAGTCATTACTACAAAAAGAGCACTTTCATTAATGTTGTTCTCTCTGAATGTAAATTCTGTCTGCTATATTGTTAGTACCTCCATACCTTTTCTTTATTCTTCTAACACTTTTCTCTATCACCTATCCTAATTTTTTTTCTTAAACATATCCAGTGTAACAACTTTTTTTTTTTTTTTTCAAAATTATAATCATTACATATTCTAGAAATTCTCAAATGTACCATATGGTAATGCTTCCAAATGTGTCTTTAAATATTTGGAGTGTTTTAAATGTATAATTTGTTATTTTATTGTATAATTGGTTGGCAACTGTGGGGTATGAATAGAAGGGTTTGTTAATGATGAAAGTACTCCTTGAATACTTATGTTAAGCCAAGGTGCTAGAGTGCTTTATTTATTTGTATTAAACTTTATTTGGTCATACTTGGACTTTTGTTGTGTCTTAATATCTTGGTGCCCCCACTGCTAAATGGCAAAACAAGAAAACTGGACAATTCTATGTAAATGGCAAAACAAGAAAATTGGACAGTTCTATGTTCAAAACTAATCACGTGTGTAGAAGCTTGTAATCTGTGGTGTTTGAGATGGCAGTGTTGCTGAAAAATGCTTCTTTCCCCTGATGAATAACGCGCACCTTGAGTTTTCCTAAATCAAGGTAAAAATCCTAAAACTCATGTTTGTGTTTTCTTCTATGGTGACAGTTGCCTGGCTGTTCTGCAAGATTGACTGCCTTTCTTTTAAACCAAGGAAAGTATCTTAAATCATAAGCACTTTATCATTATTAGGTGTTTTAGGAAATTCACTTGCTTCAAGAACGTGATGTAGGTCTCTGCTTTATGGGGGGTGTTGAGAGTTGGACTGACAAATGTATAAATGGCTACTATTTGGTCAAAGATTGTAGAGTGTTAATACCTTAAGTGGTGTAGGAGCTGTAGTATTGTCTTGGAGCAGGAGCATTCACCAAGGATGTTGCATATATGTGCTACCCAAGTAGAAATGCTGGAGTGCTATAATAAGTTGATAGTGGTGCTACTCTTGGTCTGGGGCAAAAGCAAGTAACTTGCTACTCGCATTTACATTTTGTGGAGGATCATGTTTTTATGTTTGTGGATTAAAATAGGTGGTGTAGGATCCATAAATGTTAAAATGGATCTGGTATTGGTTGTCTTTTTTTTTGGAAACCGTGGTTTAACTGTGGAACTGTCAGAAGAAAATTCTGGCCATTGATGCACTGCAGGAGTCGATGCAAAGAATTGCTGCACTGGTCATATGTTGGTTACAGTCTGCTTGTAGTAGCTGGTATTATGGGCAGATGGTCACAATAGTTGCATTAAAATAAAATCCAAGCTGTAGCAGGGATGACCTTATTGATAGCAAACTGCTTTAGTGTTTATGATCTGCATGAGGCAGGAATGTTTGTTTGGGTCAAGTGTGCCCCAAGATAAAATCCACTCCATTGAGTGGACACTAGTAAAAGCACTCTGTGGATTCCGGAGAACTGGCACTTTGAACCATATGAATACTGGCGTTTAGGAAGCCTTAATTTTATTTTCATTCTCTAGCTTCAAGGAGAGTTGCTCTTATCAAGCAGTAAGTATAATTCAGCGAAGCAGTCCTGGAGGTGTGAACTCCATTGCTGGATGTTGACATTTTTTTAGTCACTTAGCATCTGTGTGGGTTGCTTTGAAGGTCGATGTCCGTGACTGACAAGTCTTTAGGAATTGGTAGACATGGGAGAGGACCTGTAGATGCTTCACAGAAGACGCTCCATTTAGTATCTTATCTAATGACTTCATCAGCTTCATTTTCCACACTTTTGCATAGGAGTCTGCGTTGGCAGCTATCTCTATTTCTTGAGTAAAAACCACCTCCGTTCCACAAAGCTTTAACTTCTTGGGTGTTGACTGCTACACAAGGAAGAGTGCAGTAGCAGAGGAACTAAGGTTTATTTGGGAAGTTATGCCTTTTGGATTTTTGAGTGCAGCTGAGTGGCCCAGTATTAACATTCTTGTGCACAGTCTGTCTTCTCTATGCCTTTTGAGCTCCTCTATGGTACTTTGCTTTCCTGCAGGTCACAAAAGCATGTTGCTTGATCACTTACCCTTGTGGCATGTGTTGAGGATGAAAAGAGTCTGATAAGGACTTTTGGTATCTTGTGTGTGAGTAAGATGGATGGACTTGACTAATAAAGTGCTAAGTCACAAGATGGGTTGCCAACTGGCTCACTGACAGAACTCACACTAAAGTTGCAGCCTCCAGATTTGACTTCAAACCAGTGACAAGTGGAGTACCACAGGGATCCGTCCTGGGACCTCTCCTGTTAGTTTTGGTGTCAGAGCCATGGCCTCAAGCTCCATACCAAAAAGTGCATTGTCATCCCCTTTGGTAAAAACTCTGTACCAATGAACTACCACATAGGCGGCAGTGTACTTAACGCTGAATGTGCGATTAGACCTTGGGACCCAGGTAGACAGTCTCTTCTTTGATCACAATGCCACAGTAGTCAGGAAATCCTTCTACGTGGCACACCTCATAAAATGGTTCTCATCCAGGAAAAGAGGTCATTGTTACCCACTACTTGACACTCAGACCCATTATAGAGTGAAACACCCCTTTTGGAATGTACTTTGTGTCATTGCAGCAGCTGGAAAGGCCACAGAAGTACCTCACAAAGAGGATTACTGGCCTCTGAACAGATGCCCTACACTGACCGCCTCAAACTCGCCTACTCCAAGGTGATCTCTGCCCAGCATATAAAGCTATGTCAAACCCAGAGCTGTTGGACATGCTACAACTAAAGAAATGTTAATCCCTCCCAGCTACACGCTCTAGGGACCTAAACCTTGTCACCACAATAAACAGGACATGCTGGAGGGATAGATTCCTGTCCCAGAGACTTCCCGTACTCTGGAACAAGCTACCCATCTATGTCAAGCAAAGTTTCTCATTACCACTCTTAAAGAAAAATCTTGAGTGGATGGGAAATGCGCCTCAGGGATCACTTCTGTGGCTCTGCTCGACAGGGGCACAGGCAAATGACTTTCTTGGGTGGCAAGGCTTACTTAGGCCCTTGGGCCGATAGCCTAGTACCTACTTATGAACCTATAATATCCTATTGGTATCTTATCTGTATAGAAACGCCTTAATGTAAGCTGGAGCAAAATATCATTTAAAAGAAAATACAGTAGTATTTAAAGTAGGAGAAAATGCCTAAACACTCAAAGCTGTGACATAGGGAATTGGTTAGTTGTCCTTGTCAGAGTTTGAGTGTGTTTTTTTTCCTACTTCAGAAAACTTCAAAAGCATGCAGAAAATGTCCAAATTGTCTCTGGTTGGCTGAGTGACTGTTCCTCTCACCCCATTAATGGGGAAAGAATAGAATAATTTAGTGGGAGGTCCTGATAAGTGAAAAAGATGCATGCATCAAGCTTCAGCTGTGGTTTCTTATAAAATCTCTCGCTCAGGTACTGGAGTTTTTTCCTGTTCAGGGTGCTGCATGTGGGTTTAGTTTATTGACATTCGGTTATTGAATGAGTGGACTTGATTGACTGGGTAGGTGTGAGGGTTCATGGGCCTTTGTAAGCCTAGCCATGTAATCTAAACTAGTTGTGTCAGTCTCATGGTATTTGTTAGAGGTATGTTGGTGACTACTTCCTGCATGGGCAGGAAGGGGCCCAGCAGCTTCTAGTTGACTTCAGGATGTAGGTTCAAAATGGGCAGGCTTGGCAAGAAAGAATTTTGATCTAGCATTTTAGGAGCCAGAACCATCTTTACCAAAGTTTTAATCTTGTAGCTAACTAGTAGTTGCAATGCTTAACAATTTCTCTTACTGTCGTGTTTAATCAGCAAGTCTGAGGTGGATAACCACATCCAGGTATGGAAGAATTGGACCAGTTTGCTGGAGGTAGATATACTGTTAATGATTTGCAAGCAAAAGTGTTTAGAAGTCTTCATTTTAAAATTTGAAAAATGAATCTGAAGTAGTCCTAAACCCAGCAGCTGGCTTGAGTCTGCATCCACTGGGCCAAGGCTGTATCGTCTGCATAGAGATCAGACTGACAAATTCTCCTCCATCCATATCACTCTGTCCCATACACGTATTCATTGGTATCCAAGCTGAATAGTAATGGGGACACTTAACACTCCTGCTGTCGCTTAATCAAATGATTTGGCCTCCCAGTTCAGTACATACTTCAACTGTGCGACTTCAGATCCAAGTCTCTCATATTCCACTACCCCACAGCCTTTCTATAAACCAACACTCCACTGCAGCTTTCTCCCTGGAGTCTGTCTCCACCTCCACCCTAAACAAATAAAATAAAATTGCTACTGCTGCCCCAGGTAATTTACTAGGAAGATACATTTAAAAAGAAAGCAGATGCCATGACCTACCAAGTTTCTGGTATGTTCACAACCATCTTACCTCTCATCCTTACAAAGATGCTACTTCCACAGATTATAACTGTATCTCCATATTCAAAATTATTTCAAGGAATGTTTCCAAACATAACTACTTTCCTTAATTTTGGACAATTTGTTGTCGCCTGTGCAGCATGGCTTCTGCCCTAATCATAGCACTACTGTCTTTTCCTTATCTTCATTTATCTCTGCAGTCGTCTTTCACCTGCTGGAGACTTTTGATCTAGTTTCACACAAATAACTGCAAACAAAATTGTCCTCCCTGGGTCTTGATACACCCGTACTCTGCTACCTGTCCTGCATGCAATGGACAAATGCCCAAATAACATCTCCCCTGTTCACCATGGTAGTCCCTGGGCTCTATTCTTAAGCCTGCTTTTATTCAACATATTTGGGAATGATCTCCATTCAGCGGTCAAAAAAAAAACTGATATGTAGTGGGATGTCCCCACTCTGGGCCAGTAATCAAGGAGCCTGAATCCTCCCCACTTGCACGAGAGGTGTTCACTTGGAACAAATATGGATACGCCCAGTATTTCCAGATGCAGCTGTCTGCATTCAGCACACTTTCCCTTGACACATGGGGAATCTACACAGTCCAGTGTCTGGTTTTCTGTCTGTTCCTCCAGGTCCCCAGTAAGACTCCCCACTGGCACAGCTAAAGAGTTGAGATCTCAGCAGAGTGTCCAAGCAAAGTTCTCCAGCGCACAGTCTGTGAAACCAGTGCTCCAGACAGCTGACACACCTGGGGAAGGCTGGCATAAATTTACTAGCTATGCCCTGTTCTGCCCAGACTGTAAGGTAGTTGTACCACTACCTAGACGCTCCAAAGCCAGCTACTGTAAGGCTTTTGCAAAGATACCCAATTATACTGAGTGAAATTTAATATCAATACAAGTGGTAGTTTGACCACGAGCAAGGCTTTCAGGAGTGGCCGGAGGTCTCACCAGATAAGTACAGGTATACTGCAAGATTAAAAGACTAGCCACAGTGAGGTTTGAATACACTTGTAATAAAAGAACATGAAAAAGTTACTTAACAGTAACCACTAGAGTTTCAATAATGGGAAGTGATGACACTAATACAGAAAAACAGTACTTAATCTTACTGTCTCTCTTTCTGACCTAAAGAATTGATATTCCCTGGTCACTTACTAGAGCAAGGCAAGATTTAAGTAGGTGAGGAGTCGTCCTCTGTTAGGTTCCAAAAACAGACTGCTCTGAGACTTCTGTCTTGCCTAGTACTAAAATCTTGGTGCTGGATTACAGAATATCATATACATCTGACTTCTGGTTCCCATGCTATCCCTCCTTGGCTAGAAGCTGTCCGGATTTAGCACGTGTCCGTAATACACACACACACACAGAGCCTTACTAAGATCTGCTGCAGCTCCTGGAAGTCGTACAACTATTTCAAACTTTCACCCTTCCAGACTAGCAATTGGTTTACCCCAAAAGACCATGCAAAGCTTCCTAGTCTCTGGATGTGTTGAACTGTAAGATGCGATCTTTATGGCCCATTTCAAAACTGTTTTCAGTTGGGTGGATTAGGATTAACCTCTTCTCTTCTAGTATCCTGTTTAAAACGTGTACATTTTAAACAGTTACAGTAATGCGTGCACATTTCTTCTTTTGTCCATTAGGACACACTGTAGAGATGCTTGTGCTAAGTTTGATATTCAGATAATCTAGTATTCTTTACTACATTCCACCTAGCTGTGCTGGCTTGTTTTACATATCCACTGCCCTACTTTGGTATAGCTGGCAGTACCTGACATTGTTGCATGCAGGATGGCTCACTGATTATTTATTTTTTGTTGCTGGAAATGGCTACACACTGCAGCAGCAAATGCAGGATTCTTTTACCAGTATTGAAGCCTTGCTGTCTTATGGAAACCTACACTTGGCTGTGAGGTGTAGTAATTGATGATCACTTGAAATCCAACATTTTAAAAATGTTTTTAAAATGTTCATCCAAAAATTTGGTAAGATCTAAAGGATACAAGCATTACCAAACTGATAATGCTAGAAAATACATTGCTTCAATTTTCCTTTTTCCAGCTATCCTGTGTGCTGCTCCAATTCCCATTGGCGTAGATTGTCTGAAGTTTTAATGTTGAGCAATGCTAAAACAAAACAATTTTAGTGTGCTGTAATGTGACTGTACAAATTTCTACATTGTGTAGCACTAAAACTACTGGAGTCCAAATGTGAGGCTGTTCTAGCAACTACTTGACACACAACCTGAAACATGCCCTACTTGACACACAACCTGAAACATGCCCTAGCCTAACTCCTCCAACACTATTAGCTAAACAGATCTCATTGCTTAGACTTTTTAAAATTATTTTATTTTAAATACTTAAATTGTACAACTCTGACTCTCTTCTCCTTAATCTCTCAAATATGAACTCCATCTCCTTGTTCTTGAATACCAGAGGTGAAATCTTTCAAGTCTTAAACACCTGGCTGTGTTTTCTACTGCATTCTTGGCTAGACATATATTGTAGTAGTCCAGCCACACAATGCAGTCTAAGAGCACTGTACTAATACTCACACAATGCAGTCTTAAGGGCACTATACTTGCATGTCCACAATGTGTGTCTTGTCATCCTTTCTTCTAAACTACTTACTTTCCTTACCACTTCCATTCTTATTATACCCTCATTCCCATTCAACATCTCCTGGCTCACTACCCTGCTTTTTCTCTTCCCTTTGTCATTCTGTCCCATTGCATTCCTTATGTATTTTCCTTTATCCAGCCATTTCATACACTGGCATCTTGCAACCACTCTTCATAACAAATGTACACAATCTTACTCTCCCTTTCTTTAACAACTTAGTATTTCAACCTCTACCACACCCCATGCATGATCCAGCCACTGTGCGTCTCCAACTTGTCTTCACCTTTCTGCTTCTGCATGCCACACAGTATAATTGTCACTTCCAGAGCAGTGGTGGTTTCTTTGCAAAGTTTTTTTATTTATTTTTTTTAATGCGTGAATGGGCATACCTTCGTTGAAGGTTGTGCGTCAGGGCTGGCAACTCTGCACGTAAAAATCTACTGCCAATCATTAGCAGACCGGAGTTCTGCCGTGGTGACCCCTAACCGGGAAAAGCCAAACGATACAACAACTGTACTGTACTGTTTTTATTTATGCGTTACAAAAAACTAATTACTGTTTAACTGTTTGTAATCTTTATGCGTTACAAAAAACTAATTACTGTTTAACTGTTTGTAATCTTCTGCTTAAAGTTAGTCTTTGTAATTTTACTTTTTTTCCCCCCTGTTGTATTTTCCATGCCTCTGAAAGTTTTTTTTTTTTTTTTTTTTTTTTTTAATGCCCAGATGGACTATCCCAGTAAATGTGCATATATAGGTAATACAAGTGCAACCCCCCCAAGTGTGGTGATTTAGGCCTGGCCTAATCAACAGTTAGCACCTGTCTTGAGAATGGAAGTAAAATTCTTGAACTGCATAGTCCTGGGCTAGTGCTTGAGATCCCAGTACCAAAGTCGCAGTAGGCCACTCTGTTTAAATGCTTGAGTTGTTTGTTGTGTTTTTTTTTTTTTTTTCTTCTAATTAATGCTACAACTTTATAATCACAGCTGAGAATATTTTTTGGTGTTGCAAGTGAAAAATGGGGGTGGAAATAAGATGAATGGAGCCAGTAATTGGCTCTTTCACCAGTAAGTATTTTAGGTATATAACGATACTGTGCAAATGATCATGAGGACTGTGAAGATGCTTGGCCATGCACACCTTTTATGTAGACACTTAAGTTTGCCTCTTTTTTTTCCATGCCTTGGTATAAAAAAAAAAAATTGATGTGGAAACTGTTTGGCCTTGGGCTTTTCCTGGATTTAATGCACTGATAGTAGCTTCAAGGTCTCTTGTTACGAGAACCAATGTTTTTGTTTCATGTTGCTGTGAAATATGTAGTCTTTTCAAGAAAGGTCATAATGACCAAGGGATCACTTTCATTTAAGGAAGTAATCCTGCCTGCTTGCTTGCTGAGTAGATTAAATTTTAGTTTCCCATCCTGTCTACTCTCAACCCTGTCTTGTAGATAATGAAGACATTTAAGTCCCCAACATGCACCCTTAAATAACTTGGCCTTTCTCTCCAGTAAGATGGTGGTATGTACAGCCTTGCTGACAGCGTCTAAAATGATTGGCTGCAAACTTAAGTTACAATCCAGCATCTCAAGGTCCTGTTTTCTGTTGTATGTTAGTTAACAGCTAGTTCAAATAGTCCAGGAAAGGCGTGGTGGGTGCACTGCTAGAAGTGTTGCTGATTCTCTCTGGTATGAGATATTCAGGCAGCACTTTAAATACCACACAGCTGTTAGTGTAGTCCACCACCATAAATTTTCCAGAAGATCACATCACTTTAATTTTACTATGGAAAAACTAGTTGAAATTTTGAGGTATTAAACAATGGAACAGAAGTGCTTGCCACTGCCTTATATGGTGGCTTGGAAGCTAAACTGTGACATATATACAAGACTATGTAAAGTGTGCCTCCTACAGGAAACTAAGGATCTCCTGGGAATTGTGGACAACCACTTGGAGACCCTAGGATGTGTGTTCGTCTCCCCATGGCAGAGGTTTGAAGCCCTGATGGTAACCCAGACTGTCCTGGTTTGATTAGTGCCACAGGTACTGGGTGGAGCAGCGTGAGGATGGGGAGTGTCTTGTCAGCTCAACCTTTCTAGTGGGAATGGAGGTGGTTCTGGCTCTCTTCTTGGGGTAACACCTAGAGGGATCATTGGGTTAGAGGACCTCAAACCAGCAGAGTAGTTGTTGCCCAAGAATCGGCACATGTGTAGAAGCAAGCATGCTCCCCATTAGAAAACTGTGGTAGCGCAGCTCAAATGAGTCTCATGCATATTAAGGGCTGTAAGGGGACTTCAGAGTTTCTCATTTGTTGTAACACGTGGCTCTTCTCTCCTTGGGAGCAAATTGGGTGATTTAAGGCCTTTTACCAGGGAATAGATGGGCTTGTAAGGCTTTTTCCCTGGCTGGAATGTCTGGCTGTGGGTGTGACCCCCCCCCAAGAGAAATGAGCAAATCAGTTTGGTGAGGGAAGGGGAGTCATTGGGCAAGACCTGGCGGGCATAGGGCAACTGAATCACTTTTTATCTAAAAGACCCTTGGTCTGAAAACCTAGTAAAGATATCTTGCCTTTCTACCAGAATGAGCCTATATTGATGTTTTTTCATTAATATTTTTATATTACTAAAACCTCTTCTCTCCCCCCCCCCCCACCTTGTTACAGTCCATTAATGTGGGTCATATCCTTAAATTACCCATCATCCACCCAAAACAAATTTTGGCCTGTGGACCAAAAAACAGATGCACAGAAACCTGCTGATGTTGTTTTTTAGGATGCATGTGTGTGTTTTTTTTTTTTTTTTTTTTTGTTTTACTAGTAATTCTAAAGCCAGCACTAGCCATCATAATTCTACCAGACTGTCAAACATTTGCTTTTCAAGGTCCCAGTTACTACAGTCCCTTAGAGCTGGTGCTTACTATGCCAGGTATGTGTATTTCGGCCTTTGCTGGAACTCTATGTCCAGCTTGCAGTCCTCAGCAAATGTGGTCAACCACACTTCTGAGATAATTGGACTAGAATCTAAATGAGGGCCTAGCTCTGATCCTAGTGGTACCCCATTTTTTCCAGTTTTACAGTGGAAAGGATGCTAGCATCTTTCACTAGTACCAGCATATGGGGGGTAGTGTCAAGGTACTTAATGTGTGGTGAGTGTCCATAGCCTTTAGCTTGCTGGGTTTAGGAGACGCTACCTGTCCTTCACTGAAACTGATTGGGGGTTAGAGCAGTTAAGTTTGTCTGCAGAAATGAGTTCTGCTGTATGTTATGTGACTTTGAATGTAATGCTGGTGATTCTGATTGGCTTGTAATTGCCCAAACCTGTAATGCAGCCTGATATGTTTGGTCCTGTGAAAGTTTATTTATTTTTTTTGGTATGGATTTAAGTACTTATTTCAGAAGACTACATTTTCATGGATACTGTGGGCAATAAATGTGGGTAGGTAGGATAATGTTGACACTAAATTTTCGTGAGGATTGATTGTCTAAATTCCTGGTTAGGAAATTAAGGAATAACATCCAAAATACAGGGATCCAGCACATATTCCAAACCTACCTTAAATTTGGTATCTATAACAACCGTAAGGCCATACTCTGCTTTAAATTTTCAAATGTGCTCTTATCCTTGAGGTCCTTGCTGCCATGTCTGTGTGCCCTTAGGATAAGGGGCTGGAGATCTCTTACTCTAATGGTCTTTGTTTAGAGGAGAGTGGGCTTCCATCTTCAGCAGTCCTCCATGCTTTTTGCGTGTAAAATTCCAGTGGCAGACATCGCTCTAGCAAATGTTTCTGTGCATAATAGCTGGCCTGATACTAATGGGTACAAAGTGTTTTTAATTTGTAGTTTCATTTGTGCAGAAAACAAATGGACTAATTTATGAGATGCGATAACCTACCCGTTACTCAAATGGATTTGTAAACAACAAATGCAAACCACACAAGTCTAAGTAAAGAGTAGATTGACCAAACTTTACAGTACATTTGTTGTGTTTACATTACTAGCTGTACAATAAACACAGGATTTATTAAGCTTTCATAGCTCTTGGTGAAGATTTAATTGTTCATCAAGTATGCATTTTCAGTTTCCTTTCATTAATTCACCTCTAACATCTAGGATTTCTCTTGTCTTGTGTTTCCTTGTAGGTTTCTTTGCTGCTAGCATAATTTAATGCAGTTGATACACTCATGCACAAGTATGCCTTCTAAATCCACTTTTAGAAATTCCTCTTGGGAGAGGGAAATTCCATGTTCCAAAATCTTGTAATATTTTACCTCCTTCCAGCCCCATTCTTTAGCAAGAGTTTCCTTTTTAGTTCTGTAATCCTCGTGCTGCATTAACTTCTAGGTCTAGTGTTTTCACCACCCATCCCTTTTGGCAGCAGTGTCTTATCCCACTTTTTTCTTTTGTTACCCCCCCCCCCCCAAAATCTCTGGTTTCTGCTATATTGTTTTGGTATACAAAAATATGCCTTTCCTACACAGAGAATCGGAGGGACTAGAAACCTCTTCATTGCCTGTCTTGCTCTCCTCATCCATATAACATTTTTTTCCCTTATTGTACCCAGTATTGTTTGCATAGTTTTCCTGTCCTGTCCGGCTGCTTGTTGCAGATCATGTGTTAAGTGTTCTATTTTTCTTGTGTCCCTGTAGAAATGGGTAACTCTGTACCAGGTCAGAAGATGACATGTCTCTTCTAGAAGACTGCTTTATCTACATCATATGTCTGACTAAATTTCTTTCCAGTGGTCCTTATATGGGAAATAGGATGTGAGAAAGTGGGTATTCCTGATGAGTACCCCCAGCTGTTCATGAGATTTCTCTCTAGATTTTATATTTGCTTTAGTGTGGTTGTTTGCATTCTTCAGTCAAATGCTTTTTCTGCATCGAGGTTTAGTAACCATTATGCCTCAAGGCATCTTTTTTTGGGTCAATGGTGTCCAGTTGATATCCAATGTCTATATTTTTATGCACCCACATTTAGTAAAGATATATTGTCAAAGACTTTTTTTAGTCTGATATTAAAATGGGTCTGTAATGTCGTCTTTATTGGTTCATAGGAAAGTACTAGGCTACTTGCCTTGCAGGCCATATTAAGCCTAGTCACTTTCACTTTTGGCACTTGAATTAACTTTTATCTGGTGTTTGGCTTTGCCATCCCATGTTCAGTAACTATTTTATCCCTAGTAAGAATAACTGGGATCATAGCATAGAGAACGTGAGGGAACCTGTGCTTGGGATAAAACATTTAAGAGCTGCCTCTTTCCATTAGTAGTAGAGGGGGCAGAAATTCCGTTTCCCATCCATTCTTAAATATGGAGAGAGGTATGAGCTTTATTTTATGTGAATGGGGAATACAAGATTCTTTAGGAATCTTAACACTGCTTTCCTCTAGATGAGTTTTGCACCTTTACTTTTATGAATAGTAACTATTTATTTTCTTCCATATTTTGATATTTCTGTTCCCTTTAATCCAGTCTTCCAAATTTCTATTGGTTTTTCCATACGTCTTTCACTAGAAAAAGATTTTCATTATAATACAGTAATAAAGTGCTGGTTTCCATACCTCTCAACTGTCCAGATTTTTGCTGCATATCCATATTTTCCTCAATTTCAGTCTGTTCCTCAAACTTTAGTTTTCTGGCAAATCACTGGGATGATCTGTGGAATTAAATCAGTAAGTGAGATACATTTGAGTTTCAGACTTCATATCCTCTAGAAAATGTATTTTAACACACCCTGTTCTACCTACTAGATATTTAAAATCTGTCCCTGTTTTGCACCCCCCCCCCCCATTATGTCAGGCTTTATCCAAATTTCTTGGGCGAAGAGACTCCTTATTTCTGAAGCACAAGTCTTGTGCTGACATTCTTAGGTTAACTAGACTACTTTTTTTTTTTTTTTTTATAAAACCATCCCTTTCTCTCCATAATCAGGTTTAGCTTTATACAAATGAAAGTACTTGTATCATTCGCTTAAAGCAGCTCTGTTGCACATTATTTGAGCAACTCAAACTCTCTACCAGGTCGAACAAGTCACATTCTATATTTTCTAGAAGTTCATTAGCTTGCTCTTATCTTTATTGTAGATCTCGTTTCATACACCTGTTGCATTTCATTTAATAGTTTCTCTGCTTCCTCATTAACCAACTACACTGTAAAGTAGCTTTCTAACTTGGCTTCTACTAAAGAACTTTTGAAAAGTCTAGCTTAACTGTCTCGACAACTGAAATCCCACTCCATCTGTGCACGGTCAGCCCAACTTTTATCCAGTTGTTTTCTTATCTCCTAGGTCTAAGCCTGCTCCTTTTTGTAATTCCACCTCCATTATTTGAAATAGTCTGGGTATTCTCTATCTCTAAGTGATCCAGAACCACATTCTAATTTTCGGTAACCTTCATCTCTTATGTAACAGTGTTCCCCTGACACGGGCAATTTCCCCTCAGTTTTCTAAACCCTTGTACTACACCAAATTGAAGAGGTACGGCTATGAAAATGTATCTCAATGCAAAATTCTCCACTGATTGGGTGCAAGGATATGTTTACTAATTTTGATTTCCCCAGCCTAGAGAGTACAGTATAACTTACTAATGGGCACATATGCATTATAGTACCTGTAGTGATGTCTATTGTAAAACTTTTGGAAGAAACTAAAGTTTTGCTTTACTTGCAAGTGTTTTAGTTTTTTAACTTTGTGGAATGTTTAACAATTGTCCCAGACTGTCAGGAACTATGGCAGTATTGTCTCCATTTCTCATCTTGTGACCCCCCCCCCCCCCCCCCAAAACACAAACTTTTTGTAGGGATTCTTTCTGCAATTACCCGAGTTTCATTACTGTGTGTTGGATTTGTGTAGAAGTACCTTTTGCCATCAGCAGTTTGTGGGAGGTTGGCTCTTCTCTCCAATTCCTCTATTGCTTGCAAAGGGCCCATTTAACTTTTTTTTTAATACCAATAGATAAACTTTTGAGTTATCTTTTAAAATGCACCATCTGTTTGCAATTATGAGGGCATTCCTCCTCCTTGTTTCTGAGAAGTAATTGTCTGCAGCGACCCTTGTCTGTGATCTTCAAGATTATGCTCATTTCCTTAAAGTAGCAGGGACTATTCCTTTGTATAGAGGGAGTGCTGTCAACATGTTTTGCTAACTACGTTTATGGATGTGTTCAAGTTGCAGGAGAGCCTCAAGTTTGACCTTTCTAGCATTTGGCAGTATCGCCACGAGTTTGCTGTGTGGGAATGCACAATAAGGGGACTTGACACTGAGGCAGCAAATGCTTTATACCCATTACCATGGTCTCTGCATAATGGCCAAAGACCTCCCTCACTCCAGTAATGGTTGGAGGGGAGAGGAGACTTTTTTTTGTGTAGCAGACCCTGATGATTTATGGATCAAGTATTCAGTGATGCAATGTTAAGTTAGATGGTAATTAGTCTAATAGTACTTTGTGTGAGACTGAGTTGGGTTTGCTAATAATGATTTATTGGTGATTTGCATATTGGCTGCTAATGCTAGTCTCGCCACAGCTGCACACAGCTAGGAATGACCCTTGGCACATGTTTGCTGAAGCAGACTGATCACGCTGATTCCTGAGCTGTAGCATCTGTCCCAGATGGTGCTGTTCAATTTGTTTTGTGTGCTCAGAGGATGTATCCTAAAGGTTGGCAATATGTTTTATAAGAAAACTATCCTGCTGGCTGGTATCGTTTGATCCTGGAGTTTTATACTGTTGCAGTGTGCTTATTAGTAGGGCTGTCCGTAAAAGTACAAATCATTTTCATAGCACAAATGCTGGGCAGATTACTCATGGGGCGGCGCAATGAGAGTAAAGGCAGAGATGTTGGCATATCAGTGGTGTAAACCAGAGTGTTTACTTCTATCTGTAGCACCTTTTATTCTAAAAGATGTTTATGGAGACAGAATCATATTATTTTTTTTTTTTTTATTATAATGGGTCTGGAGGTTGGCTGTCATCTCTAGCTTCTCTGATGTTGCTAGACGCTGACCAGGTTGAGGAGTCATAACCTGCTGTAGTAAATCTAATTGTTTAGAGGTCTGGGGAGGTTGGTATAATTGTTATGGTGTTTTAGACACAAGGTGCCAGGTTTGATTTTCACTTGAGGTAATTGGCTAGGGTTAAAATGACCTACAATGGCAGTTAACCTAGTAACAATCTATGAATCTAGAAGAGAATAAATGGGGTAAGGATGTCATCCTTTCACAGAAATACCATGACACACTGTTAGGGCTTTCTGACTATAGCTGAGACATGGTGGTCTGTACTTCACTGACTGTGTGGGTTCCCAGGTATTTAATGGGATCTGTTAAGAGGAACACTTGCAATATGATGGAAAAGGTTGGGGTCAGTTAACACTACCTAGCTGATGGTCTGCAAACTTGGCACTTGTGGACGTTTTGTTTCTCTGAGAAGTAAATGTTAAACAGGATGTAGATTGAGGCACCCATTAATGCCCCTCTGGCTACAGGAGATGCCTCTTGGACTACATAAGGTGAGGCCATATGTCAGTTGGCTGGCCAGCAGATGGTTCAAAAGTTAATTGGAAAAATTGCTTCTGTGAAGAATGTTAGGACAAGGCCAGGTTAGTGTATACTGGCTGACTCATCTAAAGCTTCTATGGCCTTGTCAGAAACTGACCAAGTTGAGGAGTCCTAACCTGTTGTAGCAAATCTAATTGATTAGAGGTCTGGGGGTAACCTGTATTTGGCTATCAAGTCATACGTTTACAGATGTTGCCTATATTTTTAGTTGGGTCTGTTTTGTAGCTGCTCTTGTAGAGGGGAATAACTGCTGCTTTTTTCAGTTTCAGGTATGTAGCATGTAGAGCTACTTACAGGATTCGTTATGAAGTGTCTGGTACTTGCAGCCAGCCTGGAATACTGTCAGGACCCATGGACCACTTAATTTTGTAAAACTGAAGATAATTGATACGGGTGATAATGGATAGGTAGTGCAGTCATCTGGTGGAAATGGTGTGTAAAAGGTGAAAATAGTTGTGTTTGTTTAATGAGACTAGTCTGGGCTGTTGCTGCCTGTTCTAGGCTTGGGGAGATATCCACAAGCAAGTTAAACTACGTAAAGGTGTTTTACAAATGTCTTTTTAAAGACAAATTTTGTACAGTAATCTAAAACAGTACAGAAGTTTGTACACTAGTTTCTAACTACAAAAGTGTCAAAAGATGTTGGATGTATGTATGAGTAGTTTTAGGAGGTTAATCCTGAGAAGGAGTCTATTGATAGTGTGTAAAGAGAAATTTACACCTCCTGCATGACATAACATTTGTCTGTCACTCAGCCATGTGTCCTCTACTAGCAGCAGGATTTTGGTTGGGTTAACTGACTTTCAGTTCAGTATGGTACACGAGCAAGTCAATTTGCTGGCTAGCTTTTCAGTTGTCAGGATAGTTTAGGGTAGCAGTCTTATTGAATTCTTCCTCTTTACCTAAAGAGGATAGCTAGTCTCCATGATGGTGTTTTGTAATAGCAGTGATCCCAAATAAGAACTTTGTCTGGGTGGGCCATACTTTAGGGTACTTAAGGCTGGACTTGTCTTACTTGGAATGTAATGCAAGTGTGTTGAAATGGGTTAGTCTGTGCATGTAATGCTAGGAAGTCTTCATTTGTTCAGTGCAGTACAGTGGTGGATTCTAGTATTTACATTTTGCTAATTTGTTATAGCTTGTTTGGATATTTGTTAGGATTGAAGGCACGTACAGAGGGCTGGGCAGTACAAAGTAACAAGCATCCTGGGAGGATTTTGCTTAGTATAATAAGTCTTAGTTTGACTTTGAGTGTGATTTTTAACATGGCTAAACTTCTAATTTGGTTTGAATTGTGAGTCTTCAGCTGTGTTTTTCCCTAATGTGTACGTTTCCCCTAATGTCACAGCCAGGAGTGCTTTGTTTGAGTCCTTCCTAAAGAATGTTGTGATACAGTAGAACATCTTGCAACGTACCCTATGTGAGTTTTATAAAACTGCTCAATTACCTGAAGAGATTGGTTACACATATATTGCCTTCATTGGACTTGAAGCTGCAACAGCAGTACATTGCTCAAAAGTTGAGCAACCTTATTTGGAAGAGAGGAAAGAGAAGAACATTTTTTTAAGTATTTGAGATTAGTTTTTACAGTATTGTATTGCATAAGTGGTTCTTCTGTTCACTTGCTGACCGGCAGGTATAAATACAGTACTAGTAAACTTTTTAATAAAGTTTGTCTTAAAAAGTTGTTGGATAGGGCATGTTTGCAAACATTCCTTTTTAACTAATTTTATTAGCCTGACGAGCCTATTCTGCAAAGCCATGGAACATATCATCATGGAACTCCTAAACAAAGACATTGGTAACCTCCAAACTCTGGATCCCACCCAGTTCGGGTTTGTGAAAGGCAGATCATGCCTCCTGAACCTGATCGACTTCTTTGAGGCAGTCACCAAAGCTGTAGATGAGGGTAAAGTGGTTCACACAGCCTATCTTGACCTCGCCAAGGCTTTCGACACCATCCCCCATTCTGGAATTATAGCTAAACTCAAACTAGGCATAAATCCCTACGTCACAAGATGGGTTGCGAACTGGCTCAATGACAGAATCCACACTAAAAGTTGCAGACTCCAAATCTGACCTCAAACCAGTGACAAGTGGAGTACCACAGGGTTCCGTCCTGGGACCGCTCCTGTTTGGTATCTACTTCTCTGAAGTACAGGCTAACACAGAAGGCCTCTGGCTAACTAAGTTCGCAGATGACTGCAAACTAGGAGCCATAGTAAAGTCCCCAAATGATGTGAACATCCTACAGAAGGGCCTCTCTGAGACAGATGCCTGGTGTCCGAGCCATGGCCTCAAGCTCAATGCCAAAACGTGCAGTGTCATCCCCTTTGGTAAAAACTCTGTACCCACGAACTACTACATAGGCAGCAATCTTAACACCAAATGCGTGATAAGAGACCTTGGGACTCAGGTGGACAGTAGTCTCTCCTTTGATAGTCACATCGCCACAGTAGTCAGGAAGTCCTTCTACGTGGCACACCTCATCATAAAAGGGTTCTCGTCCAGAAAAGAGGTAATCGTTACCCTCTACTCCTCACCCATTATAGAGTACAATGCCCCTTTTGGAATGTACCTCACAAGACATCTGCAGCAGCTGGAAAGGCCACAGAAGTACCTCACAGAGGATTACTAGACTCAAACAAATGTCCTACACTGACTGCCTCAAACTCCAGCTTTACTCTGTAGCATATCGCCTACTCAGAGGTGCTCTCTGCCTAACATATAAAGCTATGTCAAACCCAGAGCTGTTGGACATGCTACACCTAAAGAAATCCAAATCCCTCCGAGCTACACGCTGTAGGGACATAAACCTTGTCACCACAATAAACAGGACATGCGGGAAGGATAGATTCCTATCCCAGAGACTTCCCATACTCTGAACAGGCTACCCATCTATGTCGAGCAAAGTTCTTCATTAACACTCTTCAAGAAAAAAGTGGATGGGAAATAGGAAATGCACCCCGGGAATCACTTTGGGGTGTCTGCTCGTCAGTGGCACAGGAAAATAATTTTCTTGGGTGGCGTAAGCAAGGGAACCTTGTTGGCTAGGCTTGCATAGGCCCTTGGGCCGATAGCCTCGTACCTACCTATGATCTAGTTAATTAAGATGAGCAGCTGAGAAACTGTTCAAGTATTTAGCTACAATAGCCAAGTTTTAAAACTGCTGTTTGACTGCTTTTTTTAATTTTTTGTTTTATTTTTTTTTGGGGGGGGGGGGTTCTACCAACTGTTGTGTAGCAGTGTTTGCGGTTCACTGTATAAAAGCAGGCACCTAGAACTGTAATTGTCCATATATAAAACTTCCTTTGCTATTTTCTTAAGTATTCCTTTGGAAGCAGTGATCAACAGACCATGCTACTTTGCCAGGGATGGTTTGCACTTGTCCACGCTAGGCTTTTGGTATTGGCCAAAACTTTATCCACCCTGTAGTGCGTTTGGGTAATGCCATTCTGGTCTTGCATGGAAGTTACTAGGTTGGAAGATTAACTGAAGGCGATAACTGCTCAGTGCTAGGAGTCTTAACAAGAAGTTACACTTCTGGAAGCAGTCATTTTCTTGGAGAATGACCTCTCTTCGCGGTAAACATTGTCATTTAGGACTACACAAATGCAGCCTGAAAAATTCTGAGCATCCACTCAGAGTGCATAGGAAGCAAAGATAACAAGAATAGTATTGCAGTTCAAATTTAAAAAAGATGGTCAATAAAAGACACACAGGATCAATAAACCAATAGTAAAAACACACAAGCCCCCCCCCCGCCAGGCAGTCCTAAGAATACTGTACATAGCATGATTGAAGTAGGATTGCATATGTGAAGATTGTCCTCCTTGATTAAATCAGACAAACAGCAGTCAGTTGCACCTTAAGAAAATATTGCTATATCAAAGAATAAAACAAAAATGACCATTTTCTACTGCTACATATTGTGAATGGTTACCAACTAATCAGTGGTTGGTATCCGTTTGCAAGTCTCTACAGTGTTTGGTAGAAGCTGTTTTAAGTATGTGGTGGTCCTGCAGTATGTACTCCAGTATCTCTTGCCCAAAGATGGTTGTTTAAAGCAGCCGTGTGTAGGGTGAGAGGAGGCGCACATTCTTTTGGATGCACATTTAATGCTTCTTGCTGTGAAAAGATCCTGGATTGATGGTATGCTGGTGCCCATGATTCCTTTTTTGTTTTGCAACTCTTGCCAGTCTGTAGCTTTTTTCATACTCTTACCACTCTTTGTAGCTTCATTCTTTCTGCTGTTGTACTTTTCCCAAACCAAACTGTGAAGCTACTAGTGAGTGCTGTCAGCTACTCCTCTGTAGAATGTGGTGAAAACGCTAGGTAGGGGCTTTTTGAGCCTTCTAAGAAAGTGGAGATTTGTGTGCTGCTTTGACTGTTCAGTGCTCACAGTCTGAGAGATCCTCAGACATGTGCACCCCAAAATCTTTGTAGATTTGACCCTTTCCACCTCTTCACCATTTATCATGAGTGTGTTGTGTTGACCTTTTCCTGAAGTCTAACTTTCCTTTTATTGACATTGACTGACTGGTGTGCCAAGAACAACCTTGTCCTTAATCGATGAGTAGAATTTGTTTCTGTAGGCTGTTTTGTCCTCCTCTTTGAGGCACACAACTGTAGAATCTACAAAATACAGCAACCACCACATTGTTTGCAGAACAGTCAGTGAAGATGGTGAACAGAGGGCTTGGCACACAACCCAGAGGAACACCACTGTTGAGTATTACATCCTAGGTGTTGCCTGCATGTGTTATCTGGTCTGTTTGTCAAGAAGTAGAGTATCCAGTTGAATGTGAGCTTGCTGACTCCAAGATGTACAAGCTTGGCAGTAAGCTGCATTGGGATGTGGTTTAAAGCTGCAGAAGGCACCTCGGCAGTACAAGTCTGTAATGCCTTCTGCACATTCAGACCAGCTACTGCACAGGAAGGGAGAAAAGGTGGTGGTGTAGTAGTCTGCATGCAAAAAAGTAAGCGTACCTCCAAAACTAGTTACAGTATGACAAGCTTGAGTTATTCCACTTACCTTGGTAAAGTCCAATACCATGTTGCTAGCTGTAAATTCTTGTCTGACCCAGGATAACAGTACCACTTGGAGTGAACTTTGAGTGACTGCAGTACATTAAACACCATATTCATGGGTGATTTCACCATCCTGTCATAAACTGATACACAACTGCTAACAAGCAGGCTCAAAGATTCCTGAACTTTTTGGTGCAAACACTCTGAAAGAGCTAGTCTGCCCACCTACTAGAGTTGCAGATGTCCCGGATGTTGTACTCTAAAATGAGGGGGGAATGTTGCTCCCTGCTTTGGGTAACGTTCTCACTGGTCAAATCAGATCACAAAGTAGTAACCCTTGAAATATAAAGGCTGAACTCCCAGCAAAACCCCAGAACACGCAAGAACTTTTCTAGGACTTGTGTCTTCCGGCTTTTCCCGGTTAGGGGTCGCCACAGCAGAACTCCAGTCTGCTAATGATTGGTAGTTGGAGTCCGCTAATGATTGGTAGTTGATTTTTGCGTGCCGAGTTACCAGCCCTGACTCACAACCTTCAACAAAGGTACGCCCATTCACACATGTCTCCACGCAGAAGACGCTGTAGCTGAGAATCGAACCAGACAACGCTACTGCAGCACCACCACCTAAGTTCTAACTACTCCTATTAAGCGTAGGCATAGCTAAATTACATGCCTATCAAAATTCAGAGAACATCATGGATTATGCAGAAGTATTTAAGGAAATCCTGTACAAGCATGTAAAGAACTGCATAAAATGGCTCTAAACTGAAATAGACCCCCAGTATAAAATGAAAAGAAAATCCTGCCCAAGAGACACTTCCCATCAGTCTCCACAAGCATTTCTGGGGACTAATAAAGTCCACC